>NC_056512.1:46703295-46710142 GCF_014905685.2 Nematolebias whitei | reverse complement strand
CTTATAAAACAAATTTCTCAAAAATGACATGGGTAAAAGAACGCTGCATTTTAGAAAACCTCGACACTCTTGCATTAGACCATTTGTTTATTTTGTGGAGCTTTTATCAACCAAACAAAATCCATGTTACTACATTTGGCTAGCCTTTAGCCTAGCATGGACCAAGTCTTCTGCATGTTTCTTTACATTTCCTACTCTGTTTGAGTTCAGAGCTGACAAGGTGCTAACTGTTAGCTTCAAAAAATGACCAGACTATCCTTTTAAGCATGTGCAGTCTGAAAATAGATTGCTGTTGTGAATTATGGTTGTCTGCGGTGCAGATCAATGTGTTTTTGTGTTGTTCTCTCTTCAGTGCACTTTACAGCTTTTATATGCTTCATTTGTAAACCTAAGATCTCTCAAGTCATCCATCTCACGTCTGCCGCCAAACCTTTTCAAGGGACACGAGTACCCGTATATTTTCAGCATTATTGATTAATTCTTTCTTTGTGTCCTTGTTAGTGTCTCTTCTGACGCTTCAGTATTTGCTCCTGAAGAAGCAGTATTCTCTGGGGATCGCCCTCGTTTTGCTCCATGTGCTCATTAGTCGTCTCTTTTTCAGGCAGCAGAGCTGCAACCGGCATCATGAGGCAGCAAGGAAACAAACTGATGCTCCCGGATATTTACGGTCCCTGTGGAGCAGACTTGGACTGTTGACTTTTCATTGCTATGTGTCCTTCATGAGACCAACAAAGACAGAATGATGTATTTACTGAACTCCCCCTCGGTCACACTTGTTAGAGCCGGCTACCTCGTAGAAATGTTTATGAGTGGGTTGAATGACAATTCTTCATTCAAAGCCCTGCCAACTGTTACTGCTAAAACACTGCAAGGCAACAAATGTAGCAAAGAGCCTGCAGCAGGTTGAGAAATAATTGTTGCCTCATGCATAATAAATCACAGACACCATTAAAAGTCATCCTGTGGACATTAATTACACCCCCCCCCCCCCATATCTCCTTATCTCTCTCTTCATTAAAATTACACAGTAAGATGTGTTTTCAGTGGAAATAATCCCTTCAAGCTCTACAATGGCTTAAATGTAACCACCACTTTTGCGTCGTACTGTTCAGGGATCTGTGGAAATGCAAAAGAGCTCAGCTTTAAAGCTCCCTGTGCAGAGAGGAGGAAGCCCAGGCTGCTGCTTCACCCACAGAGAAACATGGTGCCAGTCTGCACTGCAGGAGTCTGTGTCCTTTCAGGCATGAGGAGATAAACCCACAGCTTCATTTACAAACTAACAGCTTGTAAAACAAATATATGCAACATTTAAAAAAGGAGCCTGGGCCAGCCTCTTTACCGTTTCACTGTGGCTGCAGCACTTAATGTGTTGAAGTGACACGAGGAACAATGACAGTTCAACAAAAGCTCCCCAGTAGTCAGATTTCTGTCTGTTAAATCAGTGGGATGATAAACAGACCATAATTTGCTGCTATAATTTAAAAAAGAAGCTAATGTTACACATATCAAAGTGTTACTGCCTGCAGTTCAACTGAAACAAGAACAATCTGTTGAGAGCAGAATATCAATAGTTTACACTTCATCACATCGCACAGTTCTTGAATAATTCTGACTCTTAATGTCCTTCAATGTTTATAACATCTTTTCTGTCTGTAGCGTATGTCTTTATTGTTCCCAAATAAACATTTTATATCAGTTTAGCATCTAAGGCTTCAGTCTCTAGTTTAATTGTACTGTTTCAGATCTGATGCAGTTTTATTCAGTTAATTTCACATTATAATGAATTATACATTTCTGCCATAGAGTTAAATTCAAAGCAGTCTGCTCCTCAGATGAATAGTGTTGTATGATTATTTTTATATATGAATATTTCTGTTCAGTGCCCTGAGATGACTTCTATTGTCACTTGGCGCTATATAAATAAACCGAATTGAACTGAATCATAATGGGCTACAGATAAGAGAGAAATGAAGTGATGTGAACAAATTAATACCACAGAAGGAACAATTATTCTTTATGAAATGACTTGAAATTCCTCTGGGATTTGAAAACCGAGAGGGAGGGGGCCTGTCTGACAAGCAGAGGTAACTCGTTCCAGAGTCTTGGTCCTGCTACAGAGAAGGCCCTGTCACCTCTGCGCTTAAGACGAGTTCCTGGAACTGTGAGGAGCAACTGGTCCGCTGACCTCAGGGAACGTGGTGGGACATACGGTTGTAGCAGATCAGAGAGGGGGGGGGGGGGGGGGGGGGGGGCGACACTTCAGTGATTTGTAGACATACATGAGTATTTTGAACTGGATTCGAAGGTGAACCGTTAACCAGTGCAGTGAGGCCAAAACTGGTGTAATGTGCTCTCTTTTTCCCTTTATCCTGTACTGGTTAAAAATGGGGCGGCTGCATTCTGGACCAGTTGTAGTCGTGCAATGGATGTCTGACTGATACCAAACAGGAGTGAATTGCAGTAATCAAGCCTAGATGTAATGAATGCATGTATTACTGTCTCTAGGTTATTTTTGGACAATATGGGCTTCAGTTTAGACAGCCGCCTCAGTTGGAAGAAACATGATTTAACAATCATGTTTACATGATTGTTAAGTTTCAGGGAAGGGTCCATTATCACGCCCAGATTAGTGACTCTTTATTTTTCTGACAGGGTTAGAGTGGAAAGGTCGATGCAGTGGTTTGTGATCGTGTCGTTGGGAGAGAACAACATGACTTCAGACTTCTTTTCATTGAAACTTAAGAAGTTTAAAGCCAGTCCCTGATGTCAGCCGGGCAGAGGTTGAATAGAGCATGTACCATTGTGTCTTAGGGGGAAGTAAATTTGACAGTCGTCAAATTTGACTGGTCAAACCCACCCACACAGACCAGTATTTGCAGTTTGACTCCCATCACCCTTTGGAGCACAAGTTAGGAGTCATCAGGACTCTGTACCACAGAGCAGACAGCATCCCCTCTAACTCAGGAGCCAGGCAGAAGGAGAAATCCCACACAAGACAGGCTCTAGAGCAATGTGGATATCCTAACTGGGCCTTCCTAAAAGCAGAGAAGAAACCCAAACAGGACTCCAGTCAGCCAACAGGTGAAAAGGAGGAACCCAGACCCAGACCAGTGGTCATTCCATATGTTGAGGGAGTATCAGAGAAACTGAGACGTTTATTTTCTAAACATAACATCCCAGTGGCTTTTAAACCCCAAAATACATTAAAGACTGGTTCATCCCAAAGATCCAGTCCCCCGGCACAAACAGAGTAATGTTGTGTATGCTGTTCAGTGTCAGGAGGGTGATCAGTCTTACATTGGGGAAACTAAACAGCCACTGGCCAAAAGGATGGACCAGCACAGAAGATCAACATCATCAGGCCAGGTCTCTGAGGTCTACACTCATCTCCAGGCCAGCGGTCACTCTTTCAGGGATGAAGATGTTCACATCCTGGAAAGAGAGGAACGATGGTTTGAGAGAGGAGTAAAGGAGGCCATCTTTGTGAAAAGAAATCATCCATTGTTAAACAGGGGTGGAGGCCTACGTGTTCAATTGTCCCCCTCTTACAATGCTGTGATTGCTAGTATCACTCAACCCCCTGTGATGATCCATTGTTAGGCTGATGGTCCTTCTTGACCATGTCAGCAGCTGGTTTTGGTTGCCAGCAGCAAACTGGTTGATCCACTCTGAGAAGGTGCTATTTAAGAGACTGAGCTGAATACAGCACCTCAGACTGAGGAAGTCTCTTGGATGAGAGCCGAAACATTTCTTTTCTTTTTTTTTGCTTTGTTTTTTGTTTTCTTGTTTTTTTGAATGTCCAGAGGACCAGATTGAACTTTTTTGGATTTTTCTACCTGGATTATTGAGCATGTATCAGGATACTTCAATAGGGCAATTTCAGTGCTATTGGGAGGTTTAAAGCCAGACTGGAATAGCTCTAAGATGTCGTGATCCTCCAGGAAGCACTTCAACTAGGACTCAACTGTTTTCTCCAATATTTTAGAAACAAATGGGAGTCTGGAGACAGGCCGGAAGTTGAAAACGACTGAGGGGTCAAGGTTTGATTTTTTCTGGAGAGTCTGGACAGCAGCATGTTTAAAGGTTTTTGGCACCACGCCAGTGGATAAACTACTGTGTTTACTATAGCCAGAATAGACGGACCTAGAGTTGGGAAAAACCTCCTTTAGTAGTCGAGGGGGGACCACATCAAAGGGGGAACCAGAAGGTTTCAAGCTGCACATGACCTGCTCTAGAGAAGATAGAGTGATGGGTTCAAAATTGTCAAATAGAGCTACAGATTGAGGTGGGATGGATGGGTCATGAGTTGGAGGGGAAATGAGAGCCCGGGTGGTTGAAATTTTTTCCAAAAAGAAATGTAAGAAGTTCTCGCACAGCTCAGTCGAGGCTTCCAGAGGTGATGGTTCAGTGAGGTGGAGAACAGAGTTTAGGGTAGAGAAGAGGACACGTGGGTTGTGAGAGTTTGAGGTTATTATACAAGAAAAGTATTTGGATTTAGCAGCTTTTACTGCTTTCTGATAACGGCGCCAACTCTCTGTAAGTATTTACAGAGACCGCTGGCCTGGAGATGAGTGTAGACCGCAGATCTCCAGGCCAGCGGTCACTCTTTCAAGGATGAAGATGTTCACATCCTGGACAGAGAGGAACGATGGTTTGAGAGAGGAGTAAAGGAGGCCATCTTTGTGAAAAGAAATCGTCCATCATTAAACAGGGGTGGAGCCTCCGGGTTCAACTGTCCCCCTCTTACAATGCTGTGATTGCTAGTATCACTCAGCCCTCTGTGAACAGTAAACAGCCATCAGGTGCTAATGATCCATTGTTAGGCTGATGGTCCTTCTTGAGCATGTGATCAGCTGGTTTTGGTTGTCAGCAGCAAACTGGTTGATCCACTCTAAGAAGGTGCTATTTAAGAGACTGAGCTGAAAACAGCACCTCAGACTGAGGAAGTCTCTTGGATGAGAGACGAAACGTTTCTACATTTTTTTGCTTTGTTTTTTTTTTGTTGTTGTTTTTTTTTTTTTTTGAACGTCCAGAGGACCAGACTGAACTTCTTTGGATTTTTCTACCTGGATTATTGAGCATGCATCAGGATACTCTGGATCATGTTGCACCTGTTAAAACTAGAAAATCAAAACTGAGAGCAGAACCTTGGCTGAGTGACGTCACCAAGGCCGTTAGGCAGCAATGTAGGACGGCAGAGCAAAAGTGGAGGAAAGACAGGCTGCAGGTCTCTTTTCAAATACTTAAAGAGAGTTGGCGCCGTTATCAGAAAACAGTGAAAGCTGCTAAATCCAAATTCTTCTCTGATATATTTACCTCAAACTCTCACAACCCACGTGTCCTCTTCTCCACCCTAAACTCTGTTCTCCACCTCACTGAACCATCACCTTTGGAAGCCTCGACTGAGCTGTGCGACAACTTCTTACATTTCTTTTTGGAAAAAATTGTGACCACCAGGGCTCTCATTTCCCCTCCAACTCATGACCCATCCATCCCACTGCAATCTGTAGCTCCTTTTGACCATTTTGAACCCATCACTCTATCTTCTCTAGAGCAGGTCATGTGCAGCTTGAAACCTTCTGGTTCCCCCTTTGATGTGGTCCCCCCTCGACTACTAAAGGAGGTTTTTCCAATTTAGGTCTGTCCATTCTTGATATAGTAAACAGTAGTTTATCCACTGGCGTGGTGCCAAAAACCTTTAAACATGCTGCCGTCCAGCCTCTCCTGAAAAAACCAAACCTTGACCCCTCAGTCGTGTCCAACTTCCGGCCTGTCTCCAAACTCCCATTTGTTTCTAAAGTACTGAATAAAATAGTCGAGTCCCAGTTGAAGTGCTTCCTGGAGGATCATTCCATCTTAGAGCTATTCCAATCTGGCTTTAAACCTCTCCACAGCACTGAAACTGCCCTGATGAAGGTCTTTAACAACATCTTAAGATCCACAGATACTGGAGATTCTGTGCTGCTTGTCCTGTTGGACCTCACAGCCGCCTTTGACACCATCGACCATGAGATCCTCATTGCTAGGTTGGAGCAGTGGGTGGGCGTCACAGGGTCAGCCCTCAATTGGTTCAGATCTTACCTCACTGACAGATCCTTTTGTGTCTCCATCAAGGATTTTAGTTCCGCAGAGGCAGAGCTTAAATGGGGGGTTCCGCAGGGGTCTATCCTGGGACCCCTCCTATTCTCTTTATACCTGCTGCCGCTTGGTGCTATTTTCCAGAAACACAACATGCCCTTCCACTTCTATGCCGATGACTGTCAAATTCACTTCCCCCTAAGACACAATGGTACATGCTCTATTCAACCGCTGCTCGACTGCCTGGCGGACATCAGGGACTGGATGGCTTTAAACTTCTTAAGTTTCAATGAAAAGAAGTCTGAAGTCATGTTGTTCCCTCCCAACAACACGATCACAAACCACTGCATCGACCTTTCTGCTCTAACCCTGTCAGAAAAACAAAGAGTCACTAATCTGGGCGTGATAATGGACCCTTCCCTGAAACTTAACAATCATGTAAACATGATTGTTAAATCATGCTTCTTCCAACTGAGGCGGCTGTCTAAACTGAAGCCCATATTGTCCAAAAAGAACCTGGAGACAGTAATGCATGCATTCATTACATCTAGTCTTGATTACTGCAATTCACTCCTGTTTGGTATCAGTCAGACCTCCATTGCACGACTACAACTGGTCCAGAATGCAGCAGCCCCATTTTTAACCAGTACAGGCAAAAGAGAGCACATTACACCAGTTTTGGCCTCACTGCACTGGTTACCGGTTCACCTTCGAATCCAGTTCAAAATACTCCTGTATGTCTACAAATCACTGAACAGTGTCGCCCCCC
>NC_056512.1:46684343-46703195 GCF_014905685.2 Nematolebias whitei | reverse complement strand
ACCCATCTCTCTGATCTGCTACAACCGTATGTCCCACCACGCTCCCTGAGGTCAGCGGACCAGTTGCTCCTCACAGTTCCAGGATCTCGTCTTAAGCGCAGAGGTGACAGGGCCTTCTCTGTAGCAGGACCAAGACTTTGGAACGAGTTACCTCTGCTTGTCAGACAGGCCCCCTCCCTCTTGATTTTCAAGTCCCGTTTAAAAACTCACTACTATTCAGTAGCTTTCAGCACCAGATGATCTGTGTTTTGATCCTGTATGCTCCACACTGGTTTGTCGTCATTATCTGCATCGTTTTTATGTCTATATTCTGATTTACCTCATTTTATATTTTGCTTTGTGTGTTACCTGTTGTTCTGTCTGTACAGCACTTTGGTTGGCCTTGTAGCTGTTTTAAGTGCTTTATAAATAAAATGGTATGGCATGGTAAAATAGTAGTGTTCATTATTTTCCATGTCAGAATGAATGAAATAATTAGATCTCAGCCAAAAATTGGTTACAAATATGGGAAAAAAAACGTTTATTAGTTGCTTCAGTGTATAAGTCGCAGGGCATGCAAATTTATGCAAAAAGGTGCGACCTATACAGCGAAAAATACGATAAGCAAGATCAAATGAAAATTACTGCAACGGTAGCCCATTTAAAAGGGCAAATATATCCCAAAACAGATTATTTTTAATCAGATTTTTAAATGTCTAGTGGTATAAATATGGTCTCAGAGTTCATTATTATATTAATTTCAAATTAATTGAACTCTCCAAAACAATCTCACAGCAGAAGTTATTTTATTTGGTTATTTAAGTCCAAATTCTCTCCATATGTGTGTTTGTGAACACGCTGGAGGAGAAATGTGCAGCATAAAACATTATTTGTTTTGGGGAAAAATATATATTTTTTTTCAATACAGTACATTTGCAACAGAAAGCTTTTTTACAGCTCTGAGGTAGAACACACACACTCGCAACAAAACAAACATAAACTCTGGATTTAAAACCAACATGATGAACAATTCACAGCCTTTTAGGATAAGTGATGCATCTTAAAACATATAAATCCTAAATAGATGTTTCATTGAGCAACATCTTCATATAAAGTCACTGAAATGCATATATATATTTTAAACACCAAAGAGAAACATGCCACTAATACAGTTATTGCAAAACACAAGTAAAGCAAGAACATGTGCACAGTTTTCTTCTTGGACTCTAAACCAAAGCAGGAACTTTTTGATTTAGAATCCATCAGTTCGTTTCTCTTCATTTGTTTAGTTTGCATCTCTGTTCAACAGATTTTTACCTTTGGCACACAACATATTCCAGACCACGTCCAGAGAGTTTTCAAGTATGCAAATCATTTCTTGACACGAGAGAACAGTATATGCATGCAAGACACAAAAGGAACACCTTGCTGCACAAAGAAACTAACCCCATTGATTAGCAACGAGCTGAAAGCTTGTCAAAGAGCTTAGATCAGAGTTTGAAGATTACAGCTACAGCTGAGCTTGTGAAGACTTTGAAGAAGAAGGCTGTGCAAGCCCCTGAACAAGAAAGAAAAACTGAAGCAATGATGATAATACGTGCAGGGTGGAGGTAAGTTGTAGATGAGTTACCCAGGATGGACTTCACACCAGCTGAAGTGAAGCAGCGTCTCACAGCTTCTCTTGAATCACATTCAAGAGAAGCACAAAGAAACTTAAGCTTTCATTTCTGTCCACAGCAACAGCTGCCAGCTCTACGAAGCCACCGAGGGAACGTTGGTACAAAAACAATTAATCACCCGTTGCTGAAGGCGAAGGTGTGGTGATAATCATTACACCAGTTTTGGCCTCCCTTCACTGGCTCCCAGTTCACTTTTGAATTCATTTTAAAATCTGTCTGTAAGTTTTTAAATGTTGTACTGTTCCGCACCCTCCTCGCTGATCTGCTGCAGCCATATCTACCACATGCAGACCCAGCTGACCTCATGTCTGAGGTCAGCAGACCAGATGCTTTTATTGGTTCCAGGCATTCGTTTTAAACTCAGAGGTGACAGAACCTTCTCTGTTGCAGGTCCAAGACTGTGGAATGAGTTACCGTTGCAGGTCAGGCAGGCTCCCTCTCTCACTGCTTTTAAGTCTCATTTGAAAACTCACGTTTATTCCCTGACTTTAGACACTGTGTGAGTTGATTTTAACTTGTCTGTGTTCTATAATGTCAGACATTTAGTTCTTATCTTTATCTATTTGGATCTATGCATTTTATCCATGTCACACAAAACGTCCTCACATGTTGAGCTGAAATGGGACATGGTAATAGTTGAGAGTCAGTCACAATACATACTTTAAGGACTGACAGATCATGCAAGAGAGCGCAATATACTGCAAGACTGCACAAAATAGTATTTTCATGGTTCAACCAAAATGACAATAACTGCATCAGTTCTCAACACAAAGATGTTTCTAATTTAAACCATGCATTCCTTCAAGGAATGCTCGGATTTTATTTGAAATAAATTTCCTGTTTGCACGAGAGGTGCTGTTACGTCCACCGATTTCTAGAGGTTCTCTTACTAGAAGACAACCTTTCTCCTCCTTTGCCTGTTTGCAGGTCTGCTGTCTCACCACGCTGCACACCTGGAATCACTTCTTCCTCATCAGTGGACTGCATAAAAGCTTCAGATCCTGCACTACACCCTTTTCTTCTTGGACTTTTCTACTTAATTCTGAGCAGTGTGGTTGACTATGAACTCTGTGCAAAGCATTTTAGCAACTCTGAGTTGATTTCTGTTAACTTAATTTAAGAAACCATTTGTTTAGATGGGACGTTTGGTAGGAGTTCTCTGCCATTTTATTTTTAACTAACTTTTCTCCTGTCTGTTTTGTGGCCAGGGAGCCGAGGGATTGTCGTTCTAGTTTTGTTACACAAGAGGTGATTTTGTTTTCTAGCCAGAAGGGACATTTTTTTGTTTGCTGTTTTGGCCTTGGAGACCCTGACGTTCATGGCTTCCCCTCCTGTCTGTAACACCCAAAACTCTTGCATGATTAAATTATTGTAATGCCAAGTTGGGTTGTTTTTGAGTTATTAGCATTAAGTTTACAGTTTTTGTTACACCTTGCACCTCCTAGACTTATTCCAAGGGTTGTAACAGGTGCTCACACAATATTACTGTATTATGTGAGCACCTTGAAAATGTCTGATTTGCACAAAACTTTTCCATCTCTGTTTGTGGTATATAAAGTAAATTGATCTCAAACGTGCCAATAATGGCATTTTCCAGACGTCATTGTTATTCAGCTTGTAACATTTACCTTTTCTTTGAGTTTTTGGGTGACAGAAGAAAGATTTTGTATTTGGATAGTTTGATCTATTTTTCTAAAACCATCTCTTCAGGCCTAGCACTTTGAGTTCAAGGACATTTGGCTGGGTTTGATACGAGAGGATTTTCTAGTGTACAGTAAATAATTTCTTGTGCACATGAGAAACCTAATTTTAAATATTTTTTCACCAACGTCTCCTCAGGGACTCTGTACAATCTAATTATTTTCAAAGAAGAAGAGAAAAATCTTGAACACTTCCCTTTGCTGTTCCCAAAAAGTGATGGAATATTGTGTAAAATCCCCCTTTGTAAAACCATAAATGTAAGTATAAGCATTGGTCCAGATAGTGCAAAGCCAAAAATACAAACAAAAATCTGCAAGTTTGAAAAACACACTATTAAACTTTTTTGCACGTATAACGTGGCAACATGGCCATGACTTAAAAATGTGCCAGACAAAAATGAGGAAGTAATTTAATTTACTCCTAAATCAGTTACATTCTTCTTGTCTTTCCAGTTTACCACCAAATAAATGAAGATCTCGATAAAACATTTACACTTAAGGCAATCTGCGCTGAACCTGCCTCTCGCTCATTAGGTGGGCTGCTGAAAGGGCAGAGTTAGTGTCACCGTGGCTTCTCTGGGCTCCACCCGCCTTGGTCGGTTGATCATCTCACACTCGTTCTGTTGCACGTTCTCCTCGTTCATATGAGACACTTCCGTGGAGCCCGCTTCAAATCCAGGCCCGGTGGTGGCCACGTGAACCACGTGAACCTTATTTCTCCCATTTTTAATCAGAATGCAGCTGAAGACTTTCTTGAAGCCTTTGCGGAAGTGTTTGGACACCAGAGCGTACACGATGGGATTGACGCAAGAATTGGCATAGGCCATGCAGTGTGAGAGGAGCCTGAAGGCATACGTAGTCTGGTTGAAGGGGAAATCTCCATATAGGTAGCACAGTATCACCACATGGTACGGCAGCCAACAGATGCAGAAGAGTACAGTGACAATAATGATCATTTTGGTGACTTTGCGTTTGGCTCTTTTGGATTCTGACATGCCGTCTAGAGGGTCAACAGCTGTCCACAGGTACTTTATGGTTCTTGTGTATGAGAGGCTCACAATCAGCACAGGGATGACGTAGCCAAACAGGAAGGTGCATGTGTCCAACACCTTACGGTTCTGCTCCTCCCAGCCGGGGATGCACACAGTACTGTTGGCAAAATCAATCAGATCATAGTAGCTGAGGTATGGACCCGCAAAGACCAGGGACAGACCCCAGATAACCACCATGGCGACCACAGCATTGCATGGAGTTCTTAGCTCTCTGGAGCGCAGCGGGTAGCGAATGGCCAGGTATCTATAAAAACACAAGATTAAAATGTGTACTGAGCAGGAATTGGATTTATCATTCAGTATAAAATATACACATTTTACAAATTTTGTACACAAGTTAAACTGGGTTTCTTTTTCAGAAACAGATCCTGTCTAACTCTGAACCCTGAGGAACACCTTGTAACTGTGACTTTCCTTCCCTCCATTGATTACGGTGACATTATTTACATGAACGCTCCTACAAGAACCCTGCAGATGTTGGATGCTGCAGATGTTGGATGCTGCAGATGTTGGATGCTGTCTTTCATTGTGCGCTAAGATTCATAACTGGTTGTAACTACTGTTACGATATTTCTTATTTAGACTGGTCCTATGATTTTGATCTGCTCAGAGATGGGATTATAGTGAAATTATGACCCGGTTCTGACTGGGTTAAACTGGGCCAGCATCTCTCAAGAGGGTCTCCCTGGGATTTCAATATCAGTCAAATAGTTTAATCTGCTTGCCACATCACGTAGAAAGGCTTTGAAGCACCGTTTCATATTTTTCCCAACACGTCAGTCCACATAAGACCACACTTAGCCACGCCCCCTCATACAATGATAGGCTGAGCTCCCTTTCTGCGAAGGTGGAGTCTAGGACCCTATAAAGGAGTAATGAGACGAGACATCGGGGCTCTTCCGGGTCTGTGAACGCATCACAGTCCGGAGGATCCAGCGTTGTAAAACTGTAATCTTTTTCCTGCCTTTTTAAAAAAAATATATAATTGATAAAATTTAATTGAAGTTTCCTTTATTTATTGATAGTATGAGTTGCCACTTCTGAGAGAGATAGAACCAGAGGAAGTGGTGGGGGCTGGCTGAGGGTCCAGGGTCAGAGAGGAAGCCTGAGGCCCACAGCTAGCCGTAGCTAGCTGCAGTGACTGACGACCTGCAGTCAGCTCCCATAACACAACACTACCGTACCCACCACTGCACCCAGTATTCACTGGTTAACTGGTCACCATTAACTTCACACTGACTCTCCCACTGGTACATTTTCATCTTTAAATCACTTCTTGGTCTGCTGCCTTCATACATCTCCTCCTACATGTCTCTGTGTGAGTGCAGCTACAGCGTGCGCTCTCAGGACATCATTACCTGCAGTGTTCCCTCAGTGAGGACTGAACTAGACAAAAGGACCTTCTCCTACTCCGCTCCTGTTTCCTGGAATATCTTGTAAAAAGGTCTGAAGCTCTTGACCTTGACCTCTCTAAGTGGCTTCAAACATCAGATAAGTTCCTGCAGACATGTTCCTGTTTTTAGTTTTCTACACTGCCTTATGATCTAGCTGTTTTTTGTTACAATTTCATTTAAATATCATTTTATTTTCACTTGTTGTTCTCAAGTTGTGTGCATCTTTTATGATTGTCCATTGTTGTCATTAGGGATGAGGCCGATCCAATTCAGTATCCGTATCGGCCTTCGATACCAGCATAATTTACGTATCGGATTTTCCGATCCACCTGCCGATATTTCTGATCCATGATGCATGTTGGCTTCAAACTATAGAATGGATTTCCTGAACGGCGGCGTGTCTCATGAGCCCAGAGTAATAAGACCCGCCTCACATTCAGGAAGTCCAGTTCATAGTTTGCAGCCAGCTACAACCTGAGGGCTGAGTTAGCAGCACTGTGGCTAACAGCTAACCAACTTTTTATTGAAACATGTCCGCTGTGTGGAAGTATTTTACACTAGAAACATCACAAAACAAGACAGCATCGTGCAATGTCTGCAGAGCCATAGCGCCACATTAAACTGCGGTAAAGTTAGTTTTACGATGGACATTCGAGCTCCGTGGCTTCAGCGGGGCACTACTCTTTGGTCAAACCAAAAGAGGCGACTCGACACCGGCCAGCCGCGTCCAATCTGCCCCACTCAGTCTGCCCATCTCTGAGGAGGGACAGACTGAGTGTGGCTGCCCCAAATCAGGCTGCCTGCTTCGAATTGAACAAGAAGTAGACGTCGCTGAAACCACGGAGCTCAAATGTTTACAGAGAAGTTGCTAAACTTCATCATAATTAATGACCAACCACTATCTGTTGTAGAAAACGAAGGATTTCTCAGCTTGCTACTTGCAGTCAAAATATAGTTTACCCTCCAGGAGATATTCATCAGTACAGCAGTAGACATTCATAAAATACATGATTTGAAAATTATATTCATCCATCCATCCATCCATTTTCTTCCGCTTATCCGGGGTCAGGTAGCGGGGGTAGCAGCCTAAGTAGGGAGGCCCAGACTTCCCTCTCCCCAGCCACTTGGGTCAGCTCTTCTGGGGGAATCCCGAGGCGTTCCCAGGCCAGCTGAGAAATATAGTCCCTCCAGCGTGTCCTGGGTCTTCCTCTGGGCCTCCTTCCGGTGGGACGTGTCCGGAACACCTCACCAGGGAGGCGTCCAGAAGGCATCCTAAACAGATGCCCGAGCCACCTCAACTGGCTCCTCTCAACGTGGAGAAGCAGCGGCTCTACTCTGAGTCCCTCCCGGATGATCGAGCTTCTCACCCTGTTTCTAAGGGAGAGCCCAGACACCCTGCGGAGAAAACTCATTTCGGCCGCTTGTATCCGAGATCTCATTCTTTCGGTCACAACCCAAAGCTCATGACCATAGATGAGGGTAGGAACGTAGATCTATCGGTAAATTGAGAGCTTCACCTTTTGACTCAGCTCTCTCTTCACCACGACAGACCTGTACAGCGCTCGCTTCACTGCAGACGCTGCACCTATCCGCCTATCGATCTCACGCTCCATTTTTCCCTCATTCGTGAACAAGACCCCAAGATACTTGAACTCCTCCACTCGGGGTAGGACTTCCTCCCTGACCCGGAGAGGGCACTCTACCCTTTTCCGGCTCGAGACCATGGCCTCGGATTTGGAGGAACTGATCTTCATCCCGGCCGTGTCGCATTCGGCTGCGAACCCCTCTAGCGAAAGCTGTAGATCATGATTTGATGAAGCCAATAAGACCACATCATCTGCAAAAAGCAGAGAAGCAATCCTAAGGCCACCAAAATGGATCCCCTCAACACTTTGTCACTGATTCTGTTCATAACTTTTATGGACAGAATTTCTAGGCGCAGCCAAAGGCCAACCTTGGTGGAGTCCAACTCTCACCGGGAACAAGCCCCACTTACTGCCGGCGATGCAGACCAGGCTCTGACACCAGTCATACAGGGACCTAACAGCCCGTATCAAAGGGCCCGGTACCCCATACTCCCAGAGTACCCCCCACAAAGTCCCCCGAGGGACGTGGTCGAACACATTCTCTAAGTCCACAAGGCACATGTAGACTGGTTGGGCAAACTCCCACGCACCCCCCAGGACCCTGCTGAGAGTGTAGAGCTGGTCCAGTGTTCCACGGCCAGGACGAAAACCGCACTGCTCCTCCTGAATCCGAGGTTCGACTATCCGACGGACCCTCCTCTCCAGAACCCCCAAATAGACCTTACCAGGGAGGCTTAACAAAAACAGCTACATTATAAAGTGATGTAAAATACTAAAAACAGGAACATGTCTGTTGGTTTATGCCATGAATTTAGCAGATGTTTGAAGCCATTTAACATTTAATTTTATTTTATTCATTTATTCATTCATTTAAATGAAACAAAATAAAAAAATCATCAAAAAGAAAACATTGAATGAAAAGATTGCAGAAAGAAGAAAAAATTATCATATCTGCCCCTTATAAAATATAAAACTACTTTAAACAATCACTTAAATTAATCACTTTAATATCCATTTTAAAACTAGGAACAAAAAGAAACATGTTTTGTGTTAGCAGAATTTAATTCTAACTTTAAAACTTATCCAACATTAATAAAACTTACCTCAAGTTGCCTTTTTGGACATGCATGCATATATTTGTACAAATTGTACTTGAGAGGAGATTATTAGAGCCTCATATAAACTCAATGATGATCATGATATCGGAACTGGATCATATCGGCCGATACTCAGATCTAGGTATCGGGATCGGATTGGAAGTAAAAAAAGTGGATCGGTGCATCCCTAGTTGTCATCACTCTTTGTTTAAATCAGGTCTCTCTTGTAAATGAGTCCTCGAGGCTCAATGGGACTAACCTGTCTAAATAAAGGTTGAGTGTAAAAAAAGGAGAGAATCCTTTTTTAATGCCTAATAATAATAAAGTTTTACTATGGATAATTAGGAGGAAATTAGTTGTTTTATTTCCTCTTCATGTTAACAGCTCTGCTGGTAAATAAATCCCTTGCAGGCATTTTTAGTTTAATTTTAAGGAGGGGAATAAAAGAAGGTGAAAATGCACATTGAACTTTTTCTTCTTTTTGTTTAAGTTAAGATTTAACAGCATGCCATTTGAAATCTTGAAGCCTAACAACCTAATTTTAATCTCTAAATATACTCAGAATAACTCCTTGTGAACTAAGTGCTCCTGGACAGAGATCTGCAGCGTTTCAGCCTCTTTTCAGGTGAAGCAGCACATTCATGCTTTTTACATTTACAGAATACTTCAACCAGCTCTGCAGAAACAGAGAAGAAAGCCTCTGTTGTTTGAAATTTCCCTGAAATGGGGACAAAGTCACTTATGCTTGACATGAAAAGCACAAAGTCGACACTTTGAACGTACTTGTGTGCAGCCTCGGCAGTTCGGATGAGCAGCTTCACTATTTCTGGATGGATTTTGTTAGCAAATAACGAGTGAATGGCCTGAATTATCGCTGACATTATGGTTTGATGTTTTGATGGTTAAAAGCCGACTGACCGATTCACTCACCCAACCTGCTATATGTAACATATTTCTTCATGGAAACAAAAAGCAGGTCAAACGGTATTGTAAAGAGATTGAGTGGGAAATATTCATCCATCCATCCATTATCTTTACCCGCTTATTCCATTTTGGGTCAAGGGGGTCACCGGTGCCCATGTCCAGCAATCACTGTGCGAGGGGCGGGGGACACCCTGGACGGGTCTCCAGTCCATCACAGGGACACATAGAGACAAACGAGACAAACAACCATTCACTCTCTCACTCACACCTAGGGACAATTTAGAGTTACCAATCAGCCTAACATGCATGTTTTTGGTCTGTGGGAGGAAACCGGAGTACCCGGAGAAAACTCACGCATGCACGGAGAGAACATGCAAACTCCACCCAGAAAGGCCCCTGGACCGGGGTTTGAACCAGGGACCTGCTCGCTGAGAGGCAGTGGCTCTACCAGTTGCGCCACCGTGCTGCCCGTGTGGGAAATAGTTCAGATTTATTATTATCCTCCTGACTCGGGTGCTCTTGCTGTTTTCCAGGCAGATTAGGAAACTACAGGATAAACACAGTCTGTGTGAGCTGAGTCGGCTGCAGAGGGCAACTGCTCACCGACTGCCTGTTATTGACTGAGCTGATTATGTTACCTAACAACTGTAATGATGGCTTAGAGTCTACTCTGGGAGGGAAATCATATTTAGCCGAGGATAAAGTCTGATTATTCTCTATAATGTCCAGTAACAGCTTCAGTGTCTTTGTGGGGTCCTTTGAGTCGTTCAGTAATTCTGTTATGGCGCTCCTGTGGATTTCCCTGATTCTAGAACGATCTCCTCTTTATCAAAAATAGATATTAAGGCCTGAGTTATGGGGTTTTGTTAGGCGACTGTGCAGAAAACGAAACAGTGTTATGAGAAGAATTTGTAAATGTTCCTTGAAAATATTTTGTAGAGTGAAACTCTTATCTGAAGCCACCATCACAGACATCTACATCTCCAGATGCAGGAAGAGGGCCACCTGCATCATGAAGGACCACACTCACCCAGCACACACACTTTTTGTCCCGCTCCCCTCAGGAAGGAGGTTGAGGAGCATTAAGTGTAGAACCACTAGACTGAGGAACAGCTTCTACCCTGAGGCTGTTAGACTCATGAATCTCTAACCAGGAGAATCACTGTGATGCCACTTGGAATTGTGATATGTGCTGCTGATTATCCATGCTGCTGATTTCATGCTGCTGATCTCATGCTGCTGAATTCATTCGTACTCATCTACTCACACAGACAGTTTGTGCTGCTGATGTTCAGCGTATTGTTTGACATTATTAGTGTTTAGTGTGTTTCTTGGTTTATATCTTAGATCATTATTTACTGTTTCTTTTACACTTTTTATATTTTTGTTATTGTTGGATGTAACTGGGACCCTGCGTACATAATTTCGTTCCACCTCAAGTACTGCATGTGGTGATACAACAATAAAACCTGCTTGATCTTAACCAGTTTGTTGTGATGCTCAGCTGTTACGACGTAAACCAACAACAAGAAAACAAACCAAAAAAGAAATTGACCAAATTATTGTTGTAACAGAACACTGTGCCAAAACAAACATCAACATGGCTTCCATAATTTTCCCAATTGTGTTGTAAAATGTTTTAGTTTAATCTTAACGTTGACCTGTTTCTAATCAAAAAGTAACTATTTTAAATACTTGAATTCAGAAAAGAGTCACTGACATTCATAAAAACAGGTGATGTAACCCTATTAACTTCCATCCATCTATCATCTTCACCCACTTCTTCCTTTACGGGTCACGGGGGTCACTGATGTCCATGTCCAGCAGTCACTGTGCGAGAGGCAGGGGACGCCCTGCACAGGTCTCCAGTCCATCACAGGGACACAAAGAGACAAACAACCATTCACTCTCTCACTCACACCTAGGGACAATTTAGAGTTGGTTACCTGGACAAAACCCAAACGTGCACGGACAGAACATACAAACTCCACACTGAAGGGACCTCGGGTTGGGATTTGAGCTGGCAACCTTCTCGCTGAAAGGCAGCAGCTCTGCTAACTGATCCACCGTGCCACCCCATTACCTTCTATTATCCAAACTTGAATCCCTTATGTTCTGTTTTTGAGAGCTGCTAAAGTGATGCTCACCCTCCCGAGTTGTTAATCCAAGTATTTTTTTAAATCCTCAAATAACTAATCCAAACTAGACCTCTATTTTAAAAGATTATAAATAAATAAAAAAGGAAAAACTACTGAGTAATAATAATAAAAATAACACAGCAAGAAAATTATCTGCTGTTTTAGTTTTCAGTCCTGAAAACTTCTCATTAGTTAATATGGAGGGGTGGGACTTAAAAGTTGTACAATGGCTGGCCACTAGGGGGCGCTTGTTGTTTATTGCTTCAACTTCTCCCTTCTGGTCCTACCTCTAAATAAGTCAACATGTTTTAACGGTTAAAATACAATGGTGGAAAACTGCTGTAAAATCTATACCTTTCTTTTTAAGATGACAGTATTTTTTTTTTCAAATATGTTTTTCCTAAAATATGGAAACTTTGACAGAAGTTCTATTTCAGAGATTTTTTTCAAATCCTTCATAAAACGCATTTGTATTTTTAATGTTTACATTTGTCCCTGTGATGGACTTGCAACCTGTCCAGGGTGTCCCCCGCCCCTCGCACAGTGATTGCTGGACATGGACACCGGTGACCCCCCGTGACCCAAAATGGAAGAAGCGGGTAAAGATGATGGATGGATGGATGGATGTTTACACTCTAAAATGGAATAATTTTGAATGTTTGTGTGGCCCGAAAGAGAGTGCAAGATTATTTTTTGTTTCATGTGTGATTTACATGTTGTCATTGAAGGTGGTCATGTGTGCCCCTCCCTCTCTGCTGTGCTTCAGCTCTGCCTCCCTGCAGAGGAACTTGGACAGACCTGAATGAAGAAACCGTTGGTTACATACTGTAACCCCAGATTCTACGAGTATAGGCGCAGCCCTTTAAGGCTATCACTAGTGAATTTATCCCTTCGCGGGAAGGGCAGCACTGAAAACTTTAGTCCACGCCCACCTGCTGTGTGGGTTAGGGTCCATATAAATTATGGTGAGACCGGGTAATAGGCACCCAAATAGCTTTTTTTCTTCAGCCATTTAGAAACCAGTGATGCCCAGAGCTTAAAGGGCTGCTCCTATACTCGTAGAATCTGGGGTTACAGTACGTAACCAACGGTTCCATACGCAGGAGTGCACTGGAGAAATATCTCTGAGGAAAAAAAGGCTGAGATAGCAGACCTGCTGCTGTGAATAGGAACAACGGAGGTTACGAATTGTAACAGTGTAACGATGAACAAAGCAAGCCAACAGTTCCTCAGGATGAACCGGTTAATAACAATAAAATCAGCAGTCATGATCTTGTGACTGATAATAAATATCTCACACTGCGACTGCATGCAGGCAGGTGTGAGCACAAAAGTGAGGATCCATGAAACAAATAAAAATCATTCTGTCAGAACCCTGAGATCAGAATGGGTTATGGAGAAAGTAGAAACATCACGTAGATAAAACGAATAATTGAACATGGCGAAGACCAGGGAGCCGCCATACAAATATCCTCCACTGTCATCCCTCCATGCAGAGCCGTGGAGGATGAAAACCCTCTGGTGGAATGTGCTGAGATTCTTTGGAGGGTCCAGCCCAGATGAACTGTAAGCTTCAGAAATAGCCTCACACAACCAGTGTGAGAGTCGCTGGGTGGATAGAGGACGTCCTGAAGAGCTGTCCCAGTAATGCACAGACGCTGAAAGCAGCGCAATGCGGCCGTGTGCGCCACGTAACATGAAAATGCACGCACAGGACAGAGGAGGTGAGATGTTGCTTCCTCTTCAGAATTATGAGGAAGAGGATAAAACCCATCCAAGGTTATCACTCTCGATCTGAATGAACTTGTGATGCTTTTCAGAGCAAGTTTAAAACGCAGTATAGCTGAACTGCCGTCAGCTTGAATTCTGAGACATGAGGGAGCAACAGAAAGAGCAGCACTCACTCTCTTTGCCAATGTCAGAGCTAACAGCAGAGCTGTTTTTATGACAGAAATTTAAGTGAAACCTGATCTAAAGGCTCAAAAGGAGCTTTGATCAGAGTGTGCAGGACCATCATTAGGTCCCACCGTGAAGATAGTGGACATGACACAGGTCTGTGTCTCTGTACATCTTTCAGAAAACGCTTCATCAGCGGGTGGTTAAAAACTGTTTTGTCACCGAAACCCTCATGACAGGAAGAAATAGCTGCAGCACAAGTTTAAATTGTGCTGAACGCTAAATTTCTGTCCATCAGTTGCTGTAGAAATGACAGCACGCCACCTAGTGGACATGAGATGGCCTCCACGCCTTTCTCTGCGCACCTGCGCTGAAAAACTGTCCACTTGATGTGTACAGCATTGCGGTGGAAACGGCTCGTGTGCCCTGAAACATATGCACCACATCCTGTGGGAGGCTCATCTTTTTCTAAACTGATCAGTTCAGCGGCCAGACCCAAAGGTGCTGACCTATTGCTGGTTAAGTCCTGATCGCCCTTCCTGTCTGGAGGAGAGCCCCCCCCCCCACCCCCCCCCCACACACACACACACAGCAGTTTCCATAGCTGATCAGATATCAGTCGCTGCAGATTCGGGAACCACGGAGCGCTTATGCGCTCGGGAGCTACGAGGATGACTGACAATTCTTCCTCCCAGTCCTGGGTCCGTGATAGCAGCAGGACTGGAGGGAACACATAAAGGAGCATTTTTGACCATGGGCTGTGAGCGAAGACGTCCACTCCTAACAGTGGATCGTCTCGTGAGCTCAGTGAGAACCATAATTGACACTGGGAGTTCTCCCGTGTGGCGGACAGATCCACTGCTGCTCGGCCGAACCGGCTCCAAAAACCGAGAAATCAGCTCGGGATGGAGGCTCTAGTGTCTATGGCGGGGACTGCCCCTCGACATGATATCCGCTCGCCTGTTCAGGATGCTGGGAATGAACACTGCACTGATTGGGAGCTGGTCTTTGTGTGCCCAACACAACAGCTGTTTTGCGATGCGTAACAGTTGGGCTGAGCGCACACCTCCCTGATGGTTTATGTAAACTGTCGTCACTGTGTTGTCTGTGTGGATCAGAAAATGCTGATCCCGCAGCAGGGGGCAAAATGCTGAGTCACGTTTCAGACTGTGAAACATTCTAGTACATTTATGTGAAGACATGTGGTCCAGCCACTGTGCTCCCACTGCTTGGGACAGAAACAGTCCTCCCAACTTGACAGGAACATGTCTGTGAAAAACTGAGACATGTGACATAGGCCTGCTGATGGGAACTCCCTCTGACAGAACGAGGGGGTTTCCCCAGTGTTTCAGATCGGTTCTCACGGAGGGGGGCACAAAGATAATCTGCCTCTTCTGGCGCACAGGATCTATGCACAGGTGGGCGAACCATCTCTGAAGGCGTCTCATGTGAAGTAGGCCCAGCGGAACCACGATGTGGGCCGCTGACACCGTCTCAAGAGTTGCATGACAGGCAGAACTGTCACTACGCTGCTGGGTTTGACACAGCGGAACTGAACTTATAGAGCTTCTGCTCTCGGCTGTGATAAACGGGCTCTCATTGTAGTTTAGTTTAGCTCCACTCCCAGATAAACAATCATCTGGGATGAACTCTTCCCAGTTTATAGAAAACCCAGGTTTAGCAGGTGTAACACTAGCATTTGGTCTGCGCAGCTGCTTTCTGCCTGGACTGGTCTAATAAAAGCAGATCGTCCAGATAAAAAAGAATTCTCATTCCTGCCATGTGTAATGGCTGCAGAGCCGTCTCCACAAATTTTGAGAAGGTGCGTGGGGTGAGGGAATAACCGAACGGTAGCCTGTTGTACTGATACGGAATCCCCTGGAGGAGAAAAATGCAGGAATTTCCTGTGTTTCAGAAGGATGGAAATGTGAAATTATGCACCCTTCAGATCTATGGAGGTGAACCAGTCGTTCTGGTGAAGTTCTCCAGCAACTGTTTGTCAGCATGTAGAATTGTCTCTCCATGATCAAATTGTTGAACATGGACAGGTTGAGAATGGATCTCATCCCTCCGGTTGTTTTCAGAACCAGGAAGTAGTGGGAGGAAAAAAGACCCCGTATTTTCCTCTCCGTTGGGAACTCTGGAAATCATGTTTTTCATCAGAAATTCCTGAACTTCTGACTGGAGAGACGAGCTCTGTTCTGGAGAAGACAGGGCCATCTCTATAATTTCTCTTAACGGTGGGGGTTGAAAACACCTTTCGGTAAAACCCTCCACTCTGGAGATGGAGGCGAAGGTGGAGACTGATGTCTTCAGCTTGCCGGGCCCAGCTGCCCTCGTTCCAGTGTGATGTCACAGCTGGACAGCGAGGCCAGATGGGGTCAGAGCGACAAGCCAGGGCGGAGCCAACCTTGCCACCAGATCATCCAATCAGGGCGAAGGGAGGCGAGGGACAGAAATTCCGTTGTGTTAACATCCTCCTGGATTATGCTGGGCAGCTCCGAGAGGAGGGCGCAGACGGCTGGGAGCGGTGTGGTCGCCGACGTGGGAAGATCGAGTGGCTGAGCATCCGCTCGGCCGCTCGTCTTCCGTCACTACGTTCTCCAGGAGGGAGGGGGCAGCTCAGCATCACCTTTCTTGGAGGAGTCATTCGATTCACTGCGTGAATCTCCGTCACAGAAGGCGGTGGTGTCGTCCCGCCACAGAAAAAAACACTCAGCGGAGCTGCTGCCAACAACGCCTTTTTTCAAGGGAATCATCCGATTCACCGCAAGAAAAAAACACTTTAGAAAAGGTGGTGGCGTTGTCCAGCGAGTAGCGGCCCTCCACGGAAAAACATTCAGTGGGGCTGCTGCTAACATCGCCTTTTTCGAGGAAATCATTCGATTACCACGAGGAAAAAACACGTTAGAAAAGGCGATGGCATTGTCCAACGGGTAGCGGCTCGCCACAGAAAAGCACTCCTCGGCACTTACCTTGAACAAGGCTGCTCATCTGCTTCAACTTGGGGAGGAAGAGCTCACCAGGATGGCAGGAGGTTGGCGTGACGGAGACCCAGGCATCCTTAGCAAAGGTCGTGCTGGTCAAAGCTGGACAACTTTTTCCTTCTTCGTTCTTCTGACAGTGCTAGCTAGCTGGCTGAAGAAAAAATGGGAGCCGATTACCCGGGCTCACCGTAATTTATACGGACTGGGGATGAGGCCCACACAGTAGGTGGGCGCGGACCAAAGTTTTCAGTGCTGCGCACGAAGGGATAAACCCACTATCGATAGTCTTAAAGGGCGAAGCCTATACGAAATAGAACTTGCAGTTTACAATTTGAGACTTTTGCTGCTTTTTTACCCTCACAGATATTTCTCCTTTCACTGAGTATATCAAATAGTTTTTATTTGAACTCAAGTTCTGCTAAAAGGTATCATAATTTCATAATTATTTATCATAATTTCTTTAATGTTTAATATTAGTATTTTTTTACATGAAATTCCCTTTCCACTTACAGGTACTTGAATTTAAAAAGGCTTTTTAATTTTACTGGAACACAGCTTCTTCTTCTTTTATTTAAACAACATAAATTATCAGAACCTTTATTAATTTATTATTTTTCAACATTTTTAAGCAGAAGCCTTGATGACATGGACCAGCAGGGGAGAGGATCTTCATCCAAATCCCATCTGATCACCTAATGATGAAGATGATTACTGAATGTCTCTTTTTTTATGATCCACCACAACTTTTCATGTCTCAAAATGTTTGCTTAAAATTACAGATAGTATTTTTCCACTTTCTTCTGCCTCCTTTGGAAACTAGCCCAAATGTTTTAACTGAACCAGAAAAATCCTCCTGTGTAAATTTCTACATTTGAAACACTGATGCTGTGCGTTTTAACAAATCTTAACAACTTCTTCTGTGTAGTTTTAGTCATTCATAGATTCAGCTGATTCAAGCAATGGCTGCTATGGCCTTTGACTTTAAAAACTTTTATTCTTTTCAAAATATTAAACATCATTTAGACATACTTTTCCATGAAAAAACACATTTTTAGCTTCTTCCATTGTTATTTAAATCCGTTTCACCTTACCTTCATTTTTTTTTTTTTTGCTTTCTTATGCTGCTTTTAGTTTTTAACTATTATTCAGCCAAAGATCTGAGCTACCATTTTTCTGCTTTCAACTTTTAACAAGCGTTTACCTAATTTTAGCTTCCAGCTACTGTTTCAGCTTCCATTTGCAAGATGTAGATTTTAGCTAGTATTTTCCAAAGTTAAGCTAGCGTTTTGCTAGTTTTAGCTTTTAGCAAGCATTTTGCTGCTTTATGGTACCCCTATGCTACTTTTATTTTTTTTAGCTAAAATAATTTTTAGCTAACACTTTTTGAATTTTACTTTTAGCATCTAGCTTTGCTACTTTTAGTTTTAAATTAGCATTTTTGCTACATTTATCTTCTTTTATCTTTCAGCTAGAATGTTCTGCTCCACTACAGAGTTGTTCCTTTACACCTCAGGGCCACTGTAGATTTGAGTTCTTTAAGGGTTTTCTTTCAGCTCTTAGGGTCCTTCTTCTTTCAGCTTTAACAAGTCAGTTTTAGCTTCATCTACACTCAGTATTTCAAAATGTGTTTTCTCAGAAAATGCAGTTTCTCCTGATTATTTAATTAGTTCTTTACAAACACAATCAGGAGACACATTGATGGACTCATTGGTTAATTGCATTGCTCAAACTGAACCTTTGTGAAGTCACACAATTAAAAACAGGCTCTAAAAGATGAAAAAAAAACATGTAAGCATTTTAAAAGACTAATATACTGTACTTCATTAAAAATATTCTCAAATCTCTCTGGAAATTCCAAGTAAAAACATCCTACCTGTCCACAGAAACGGCAGCCAGTGTGAAGCTGCTGGCGTACATGGTGAGGTTGATGAAGAAGTGAACCACTTTGCACATGAACGAGCCGAACACCCAGCCCTCCAGGGAGTAGATGGTGGCTTGGAAAGGAACGCAGAAGATGATAAAGAAGAAGTCAGCCACGCTCAGGTTGAGGATGAACAGGTTGGTGGTGTTGTATCCGACCTGACCGCTCCGCAGCAGCACAGCCAGAACCAGGCTGTTGCCGATGGTGCCAAGCAGGAAGATGAGAGAGAAGACCACCGACACGATCACGCTGGTGGGGTTCAGCTGGTAGCTCTCAGACACATTCCCCTGCCCTCCTGCTCTGCTGAAATCCTCAAAATCAGACATTTTGTGCATCTGGAATAAAAAGAAACATCTGTGTCAAAGAAACGTGGACAGCTTGGAACCAAAATGATGTGAAATTTCATGGAATAGTGTGAATTCTCAACAAATTAAGATTAAAATATGTGTCGAGGACACACACACATATACATACATACACACATATCAACACACTGAAT
>NC_056512.1:46656726-46683943 GCF_014905685.2 Nematolebias whitei | reverse complement strand
GTAAGTACGCTCATCGGGGCCTCGATTGCTTCACTTCCAGCCTCCATTAGAGCAGAATTGATCTTTTATAATGAGAAGCAGGGAGGAGAAACTCGTCTCTGTCAGTAACGTATAGGAGCCTCTGACCTGCAGGATGAACGTAAGAAGAGCTCTCTGATTAGGTCAGACGTGAACTCGTGATATCGCACAATGTCAAGTGGCGGGAAATTGAAACTAAAGTGGACTACTCGAAGAAGAATCACAGATGTACAGGCCAGCGTGTCTAGAAATATTTTAGATGCTACAAACTGTCAGATCATTCAGCTTTAGGTTAATCAGTAAAATGTTAAGAAGGATTAGATTCATAATTTAAATTTAGCTTTCTTTCAATGGAAGGTGGACCACCATGTAAATACCTGTCTGTGTGAGAGTGATCTTTTGTCTCTTAGCAAAATGCTGTATCATAAAAGAGTAAAATGAAATTCTCAGAAAATAATCACTGGATGAAACTCTACAACTGGTTAACCTTTGGATTCAGCACCATTCAAGGCAGCTGCCTCAGCTGATCCAACTGAGCAAACTCAATAAAGGCTCCAACTCAGTCTGGCGGGTGTCGTGCATTCCTCCCACAAATGCTGTTTGCTGGTTAAGAACTGTTTTCTAGTTGGACGCCACCGGGTATGACACACATACCCTATTTTTCAAACTATAAGGTGCACCAGATTATAAGGCGCTTTAAGTGAAACAAGTTCATTTTGACCGATTTTTGAGCTCCGTGCACTACATAGCATCAGTTCGAGGTCAGTAAGCACAACCAGAATTAATACATAAGGTGCACCTGATTATAAGGCTCACTGTCGATTTTTGAGAAAATTAATGGATTTCAAGTGCTCCTTATAGTTTGAAAAATACGGCAAACAAGAGAAAATACACAAACTGGCAATGATAGCAATGCATGATGGGAATGTAAAGGGACAAAAGGTACATTTAAGTATCTGTTCTGTAAAATAAACATATTAATGTCAATAAATAAGAAAATCTACACTCTTATTCCTTGCTGTGATTAAAGTGCCATGTTTACCCATAATGCATTGCATTTACACCATACTGCTTAGTCTTTACAGTGCGTTAGTGTAAATGCAATGCATTATGGGTATATCTTGATCTTGAGCTGAGTATTGCCTTCAGCAGCCACCATAAAGCTTGAATCCAGATGTTGTGCAATCCAAAAGCTGGAGGTGAGCAGATGGAGGGGGGTTAGCTTCAAGTGGTTTGAATGAGCTCTTCATGTATGTTCAGAATAAAATAACAGAATTCTTCCTTCTCCACTGGGTGGACTTCAAAGCAGCACCTGTTCACTAAGTGCTCTACTTGTTCCTACAAACATGGCCTTTATAGAAAACGATCAATGCTTAATTATTCTTACAGGGCACCCTGCTAATGGTCTTCGTTGTCTGTTTGTGTGCAAACACACTCGGATGGACTCAGATGAGAGGAGTTTTTAACCACAAACTCATATGTTCTCTTTATAATCATGCGTAGCTACTCAGCGTTTGTGCTGTGTTTGGAATCTTCAATTATGCAGGAGATAAAAAAAAGATATGCAGCCCACGCCTCTGACACTGCTGCTTAACAAGCTGAAGCAGAAACCATCAGGCTTCTAAACGAGAAGAGACAAAACAGCTTTTTTTTCATGGAGCAATCATGATCTGAACTGAAGCTACATCAGTACTAACGATCCAAATCTAATTGAGAATGCAAAGTATCGTGATTCTAAAATCACAGAGCCGACATGAAATAGTCGTTCTGAAAATCTCACATTGCACGAACTGGACTTTATTGTGTGAATTCTTATGAAACATGCACACTATTGTGACCCATTTTTCTTTTGCACGATTCTCGTCCCACAGTTTTCAAGCTATTTCATCAAATCATGTATCACCATGTTCAGCTCTCTCAGGACAATCCTGCCATGACTCTTGGTGTTGGTGCAACTTTGGCTTTTTGAGATATTTAGCCTTTTCTGACATTTGTTTTCCACATTGTGGCAGCACAATGGATCAGTGGTTAGCACTGTTGCCTCACAGCAAGAAGGTCCTGGGTTCGATCCCCGGTTGGACTTGGGGTCTTTGTGTGGAGTTTGCATGTTCTTCTCATGTTTGCGTGGGTTTTCTCTGGGTACTCCGGTTTCCTCCCACAGATCAAAAACTTGCATGTTAGTCTGCCTTTAGGTCCAGATCTCTCTTGCAAAAGAGATCTGTGATCTCAGAGGGATTTGCCTGGTTTCATAAAGATTAAATAAAGTTTATATAAAGATGAATAAATAATATAAAATGAATTTAGCTCATTTTACATCTTTCAAATCTTTAGATGTGTTTACAACCTTTTACTGCTCCTTTCACATTTTTGTTCAGCTTCTTTCAGCTTCCTTGTGCAAATTTAAACTTTTTTCAGCTACCTTCAGCTGTTTTTAGCTGTTTTGTGCTCCTTTCAGATTCTTTCTGCTAGCTACAATATTTTTGAGCTTCTGTAAACTTCTTTCTGCTAATTTCAGGTTGTTATGCTCTTTTCAGCTTTGTTCTAGTTTCAGCTACTTTTAGCTGCTTTATTGCTAAATTGAGGCTTTTCAGCTAATTTCAAATTTTTTAGCTCATTTCACTTCATCCTGGTAGTTTAAACTTCTTTCTGCCTTTTCAGCTATTTTTTTCTAATTTCAACTTTTGAATTTCCAAATTTTTGTGCTCATTTCTGCTTATTTAAACCTAATTCTCAAATTTGTGTTCTTTCTACTTTCTTCTACTAACATAGACTTAGTCTTACATTTCAGCTACATTTCAGCATGTTTTTTTAGCTAATTTCTGCTGTTTTTCAGCAAGTTATTCTGCAATGAGCACTCACACTACATTTTTGCAGGAAATAGAATTTCTCTGGTTTTGTTTGTCTCCATAAAAAACACAGAGATCAGTGGATTTAGAAAACAACATTTTAAAGCTTTTGACTTCAATAGTTCCATGTAGACTCAGAAAAAACATTAAATTTATAATAAATCAACATTAAACTTTCATGTTCTTGAGGGTATTGTCTCTGCTGCAGATCTATGACTGAGGAGATGGATGAGAGTGAGAAAACAAACAGGAATACACGCGTTAAATATCATACAGCTCTGTGTCTGTGCCTGTCTCCCTGTGTTTTATCTCCACATTAGAGAAGAAACCTGAGCTGATACGAGACCTTGGTCTGCAGTGAGATCTCAGTGAGCACAGAACATGTTCGAGTGAGGATGAGAGGCAACGGGGATGGACCAACAGGACTTCTACGATCAGAAGAACAGAGCTTGCAGCCGATGACAGGCAGGGACATTTGCAGACTTTGTTTAACATGGGTGGGAGAGTAGATTTTAAAAAATGGAAATGAAAAAGCAGGAGGGAAGGAAAGATGGGGGTGAACAGCTGAGAGCACATCAGAGAGAAGACAAAGAGGATTGAGTACTGAGCAAATTACTTCTTCACCAGTAAAAAAGCATGAATTCAGAACATCTTGTTTTTTTATTTGCATCTTAGGAGCCAAACTTGACTTTACAGCTACATTTCTAAAGAAAAGCTGTATAGAATAGACTAAAACACACTGATTCATTCTTAATTTGCATAAAAATTGAGATCTGGCTGCAGATCAGACAGCTGCAGGATGATAAACCTACCTGGCAGATGTTGGATGGAGAGTATCCAAATGCTCCTCTCACATTAGAAACCCTCCCAGTGGACCTGCGCTGTGAAGATGCTCATCCCTTTTCCACTGACTCCTCTCCTCGAACAGTTTACATCACTGTCTGCCTGCTCTGCTGCGATCTGTCTCCCTGTGTGCCCCGGCTCCTCCACCGCTCTCCACCCTGCGAGGACTCCTCCTCCACATTCACTTTAATGTTCACACTTCACTGCAGAAAAGGAGGAGAGGGAGAGCTGATGCATGGAGGGAGGCTGCAGCGCCGAGCGGTCTTCCTGTGAAATCAGGAGGTTGCAGACGATCTGCACCCAGATCAGCTGTCTTCACATACCTTGGATTACCACAGCTGAAGTTGTGGGTGAAACCTGAGTTTACCATGAAGGAGAATACATTTGGTTTAACCGATGTTTTCACTGCTGACATACAGTAAGAGATAAAATCACATAAGTAGCTGCTTTGTTTTATGTCAGCGTAAACATTTTGGTTTATGTGGAATCCAGAAGCACCAACATTAATAAAGCATGTTATGTCTTATTTCCAAACAACAATATCTGTGGAACGTGAGAGGCAATAATATTTTTACCTGTAGGTGATTAGTCGAGTGGTGGTGAAATACTTCATCAACTAGTGGAAAGATTTGAATGAAATACCCAGAATGTCAGAGTCAGAGTTTCTTTATTGTCATTCGCACCTCATGTGGTACATGAGGTGGAGCGAAATTATGTACACAGGGTCCCAGTTACATCCAACAATAAAATGTCTAAGAAAAACAGTAATAACATCTAAGATATGAACTAAGAAAAACATCAACTAAATATACACTAAGCACTCATAACATAAAACATTGAACATCAGCACAAACATGAACATGAGTCTGTGAGCAGATGTGCACGCATGAACACATCAACATTGAAACAGATCAGCAGCAACATGAAACAGATCAGCAGCAACATGAAACAGATCAGCAGCAACATGAAACAGATCAGCAGCAACATGATATGGTTTTTCACAGTGATTATTCTAGTTAGAGATTCATGAGTCTAACAGCCTCAGGGTAGAAGCTGTTCCTCAGTCTAGTGGTTCTACACTTAATGCTCCTTAACCTCCTTCCTGAGGGGAGTGGGGCAAAAAGTGTGTGTGCTGGGTGGGTGGGGTCCTTCATGATGCAGGTGGCCCTCTTCCTGCATCTGGAGGTGTAGATGTCTGTGATGGTGGGGAGACTGACTCCAACATCTTCTGTGCAGCCTTCACCACTCTCTGCAAAGCTTTTCTTTCTGCAGCTGTGCAGCCTCCATGCCACACGTTAATGCTGGAGCACAGGATGCTCTCCACTGCACACCTGTAGAAGGAGGTGAGGACTGAGCTTCCAGACCAGCTCGTCTCAGCCGTCTGAGGAAGTAGAGTCTCTGATGAGCTTTCTTCATCAGGCTGGTGGTGTTGTTGCTCCAGCTGAGGTTGTCATTCATGTGTACACCCAAGTACTTGTAGCTGGAGACCACTTCCACCGCAGATCCTCTTATGTTCAAGGGGGTGTAGGTGTTTTTGTTCCTTCTGAAGTCCACAATCATCTCCTTTGTCTTCTTCACATTGATGTGAAGGTTATTCTCTCTGCACCAGCTCTCCAGGTGTTACACCTCTTGCCTGTAGCTGGACTCATCATTGTTTGTGATGCATCCCACCACCGCTGTATCATCTGCAAACTTTACAATGTGACAGCCTGGATGGGTAGCTGCACAATCATATGTGAGCAGAGTAAACAGGAGGGGGCTCAACACACATCCCTGAGGAGAGCCAGTGCTGAGGGTTATGGTGGAGGAGGAGAGGTTGTGGATCCTCACTAACTGTGGTCTGTTTGTTAAAAAGTCTAATACCCAGTTGCAGATGGAGGGGCTTAGTCCTAGTGTGGATAGTTTGTCCATCAGGGTTTGGGGGATCATGGTGTTGAAGGCGGATGTGAAGTCCACAAAGAGCATACGGACGTAAGAGTTTTTCTGCTCCAGGTGGGTGAGAGCAGTGTGGACCACAGAGGAGATTGCATCCTCTGTTGATCGGTTCTCACGGTATGCGTACTGATGAGGGTCCTCGTTGATGTTGATGGTTGTTTTGATGTGAGTCATGACCAGTTTTTCGAAGCATTTAGCGACTATCGGGGTGAGGGCCACTGGCCGATAGTCATTCAGACCAGTCACTGTAGAGCTTTTTGGGACTGGGATGATGGTGGCAGTCTTCAGGCAGGTGGGAACTGTCTCCAGGGTAAGTGAGGTGTTAAAGATGTCTGCCAGCACCTCACAGAGCTAATCAGCACATTCCTTCAACACTTTTCCGGGGATGTTGTCTGGGCCAGTTGCTTTGTGCGGATTAATCCTCCTGAAGGTACTCCTTACTTCTGCTGAGGTCACGCTGAGATGCTCTTCATCCGGTGGCGAGGTGAGTCTGGTGCTGGGTGGTCTGTTCGGGTCTTCAAAGCGTGCATAGAACTTGTTGAGGGCATCAGGCAGAGATGGGTCTTTGGGGCATTGTTCACTCCTTCCTTTATAATCTGTTATGCACTTAATGCCCCTCCACATGCTCCGAGGGTCTTGTGAGATGAATTGACCCTCGATCCTCTTTGCATATGTGGCCTTGGCCCTCTTAATACCAGCAACCAGCTCTTTTCTTGTCCTACTCAGCTCCTCTGAGTTTCCAGACCTGAAGGCAGTGTTCCTGGCTTCCAGCAGGGTACGCACCTCTGCATTCAGCCAAGGTTTTCTGTTTGGGTAGCTTTTAACATTTCTGATAGTGGAGACTGTGTCAGTACATGTACTAATGTAACCCAGTACTGAGGATGTGTATTGGTCAAGATCAAGCGAACCTCCATTTTCAGCAGCTTCTCTGAAAACCTGCCAGTCTGTTCGGTCAAAACAATCTCTCAGTATGGGTCCACTGTCCTGGCTCCAACATTTAACTTTCTTTTGTACTGGTCTGGAGCGTCTCAGCAGGGGCATGTAAGCAGGAGCCAGGAAGATTGAGATGTGGTCTGACAGTCCTAGGTGGGGGCGGGGTTCGGCTTTGTATGCATCTTTTACGTTCGTGTAAACACGGTCCAGCGTGCGGTCTCCACGTGTTGGAATCGTCACATGCTGATTAAAGCTTGGGAGACAGTTCTTTAGATTCACGTGGTTAAAGTCTCCGGCTACCACGTAAAGAGCCTCGGGGTATTTGCTCTGCAGCGAGCTGATGATATCATGAAGCTCCTGTAGTGATTCATTAGCATTAGCGTCCGGAGGAATGTAAACAACTGTGGTAAAAGTCACTGTGAACTCTCGGGGTAGATAATGTGGCCGACATTTCACTGTTATTTGCTCCAAAGTGTGTGTGTCCCTCTACAACTACTACAACTACAATGTGCCTCTACAACAACTGACAAACCTTTTAGCCTAACACCTGCTCCTCAAGGTAAATTTTTATATTTTTGTATTTGCATCCTAAACATTTAACCATTGTTGCTCACTTAGTGGCACAGATATTTGAATTACTTTTTAAACATAATTGTCTATTAACAGAACCCCCCCCCCCCACACACACACACATATATACCGGTGTGTATGTGTGTATGTGTGTGTGTGTGTGTATATATATATATATATATCAGCTGCACTGTTCCTGGGCTTCGCGGTGAAATGCAGCTGATTTGATGTTTGCTCCAGGAGTTCTGAAGCGAGACAAATGTGGCTTGGTATGGCAAGCCAAGTGTCTCATTAATAGACACGTTTACCTATTAATGAGACACTTGGCTTGCCATATTAGTCGAGAGCCCTCTAGTGGCTGAAAATGGTAGTTTTCAATTTTTTCCATGTCAGAATGAATGAAATCATCAAATCTGGGACAAAAATGGGTTATAAATATGGTACAAAACATAAATAAGTCGCTTCGCTGTATAAGCCGCAGGATGTGCTAATTTATGCAAAATGGTGCAACTTATACAGCAAAACATATGGTATGTAACTGCCACAGTGATTGACAATTGTTTTTATGCTGGATGTCCTTCCTGCTCCTGGGGTCAGTGTTACCTCAAGCTGTCCAGTACTCAGCTTCAACAACTCCCACTCTCCAACGTTGTCGCTCACATCCATTAGCTCTATGATGTGTCCGTCGATTTGAAAAATAGTTAATTTTAATGGTTATCAGCTACACAACAGAACAATATTTCAATATGAGCAGTGCAGTGTGTTGCTAGGAGTCGTTTACACTAATATATATTGAAGACAATGTGAGGTTTGGTGAACATTTAAAATCATTTAAAATTTTTATGACAGTTGAAGCAAATGTTAAACTGTGAATATGTACACCATGTCACATTTGAGGGCGGCTGTGGCTGAGTGGTTCGAGCAGTCGTCCTCCAATGCAAGAGTTGGGGGTTTGAATCCACCAGCAGTCACATGTCCAAGTGTCTCAGGGCAAGACCCTGAACCCCTCGTTGCCTCTGATGTGTGTCTCATCAGTGTATGAATGTGATAAAGCTCTGATTAGTCTCTTTACAATGATTTGTTCAGTTATATTTGTACAGATCTAGTATAGAGCTGTGTGAATGGGTAAATGAAGCACAGATTGTTGTAAAGAGCTTTGAGTGTCTCGATCAGATAGAAAGGAGCTGTATAAGTACAGTCCATTTACATTTACATTCAGTTCATGCAGGTTTTGTCATTCTAAAAGCATTATTTTAATGTTGCTTTTAGAGGCTGGCAATTATAATAATTTCTGCATGTAAGTCTCGTAGCTTCATTTTTTCTCAATTTCTTTCTTACAAGTTACTGATCTAAAATGTTAAAAATCATAACAACCTCCACCTAAACAAATCATTAAGCACAGTTTGCCTCTTTTGCCAGATGATTCAGATTTGTGGAGTTGGCCCTGCAGCGCTCCCTCCATGTGTCATTGTTCCAGCAGAGAACCCAGAAACCATCAGCAGCCGTTATTGTTCACTCCATTCAGCACAATTTGAGCACAATGGGCAGACAAATTCCCAGGTGGAAACAGTAAGAGGCAAAATTGCTCACTGATCAACAATAACTTTAAAAAAAAACAGGATTTGGGGATTTTATTTATTTTTTTGGACCCAGTTGGACCCAATGAAAAAGGAGAGCAGAAAAGCTTTCATCCTCCGAGAAACAAAAGAGTCTTCGACTCTCAGCTGCTGAGGTTCACCAGGAACTTTCTTCTTTTATTTCCACACGGTATAATGCTTTCTATTTTATTTAATTTGAACTCAGCATGACCTCAGTTTGGAAGTACAACATAAAATCTACAGAGAAATTAAAACGTAAAATTGTTAGCATTTGTTGTATTTCGACTGATTTCACTGTACAAAATGGACTTTTCCTGCTGCGTCCTGCATGGTTTTGAAATGATCTTACCTGAAAAATATCTTGCCATTCTGTTTGTAAACTAGTTATTATATATTATATTTTTGTATGTTTTGCACAGTGTTGAAAGTCAAGCACAAAATCTCCCAACCATCAAAGTGTCAAAACAGCTGTTGGAGTTATTGAGTGTGGGGAGAGATACTTTAGAGATTTTTCCACAGCCTCCAGGTTCCTGGGTGGGGCCAATGAGCAGCAGCTGTGGGTGATCTCCTTAAGGAGTTCCAGGGGGATAAAGGACTGCAGGAGAGCTTCCTTTCTTGCTGGAGCATTGCATAAGTCATGACAGATATGGTGCAACCTTATTTCCGGTAAGATGGCGCCCGTGTACATGGCTTGCAATCCACCTCTGCTGATGGTGTTCGGATTATTTTTGTTTTTTGTATTCCTCCTCAATGACATCAACTCTCTGCTGGTGTATGACAGACAACAACTTTTGGATCTTGGTTTTTCTGGCACTGATGTCGCTTATCTGGACCATTATCAGCGTACCTCTGGACCCCCCCACCCCTCCTCCCCCCCCTGCTGGCGGACGTGCCAGCTTACCTTCGCTGCGCTCCTCACCTGCCTGCCCGGAGATCTCGCTTCAGACGCCGGGGAAAACGTGCTGGTCAGCTGGTGAAGCTGAAAGCTCTGCGCGCTGCATCTTCCTCTTCAGCAGGCGGTCATGGTCTCCAGCTTCCCGCGTACCCGGACCAGGCAACCAGTGGGAGTTGTCAGCCGTTGCGCAGCCCAGACCGACCTGGAGGGGATGTTATTGAAAACCTGCGGCCATTAGCGCGCGCCAACTCCACTGCTGCTGGCTCTACTTGGGACAATATCCGGATGTGTTTGGTTAACGCAAGATCTGTTACCAACAAAACTTTTATCCTCAGGGATTTCTTTCAACAGCACAATCTGGACTTTTTCTGCATCACAGAGACTTGGATGTCTCCGGGTGAGTCCAGCGCCTTGACAGATTTACTGCCACCGAACAGTCTGTGTTTTAAAGCACCGCGGCCATCAGGCCGGCGCGGTGGTGGATTATTAACAATATTCAAATCAACTTTTGACTGTAAACAACTGCCCATCCCAGTTTCCCACACCAGCTTTGAGCTGAGCATCTTTGAACTCGGCCACTCGCCTCCGATGTTATTTGCACTCGTCTACCGCCCACCTGGATCTAAGGACTTCATAAATGAGTTTTCTGACTTCTTGGCTGAAATCACACCAAAATATGAGCATGTTTTCATTATTGGGGACTTTAATTTGCACGTGTGCTGTCCTGAGAAGCCCTTGGTTAAGGACTTTTTAGATTTATTGGACTCATTTAATTTAACTCAGCATGTAAATGGTCCCACCCAAGAGCGCGGACATACACTGTGTCAGGGGTTTTCAGGTCAGGGCAAACCCAGTAGTGCAGACAGGGACTCACTCGGCAGAAGTATAAAATTTAGAAATTTAATGATAATAATAAAATACGAAAATAACAGGCTGACGAGGCAGCACAACTTACAAAACGGGATGAAGGCACGGGAAGCTCAGAGGGACTCAGGGAAACTCAGAGGAACTCAGGAAACTCAGAAGACACAGGAGAACACAGGGACCCAACGAAGACAAGGCGACAAAGAACAAGACTGAACAGACGACTTATATACAGGGACAAGACGAGACGTGATTACAAACAGCTGTGACGAGACAAGGGTGGCACCAATTGAACTAAAGAGAAAACACTAGGGAACACAGACACAAACCGGGCCACCAAATGGTACCATCCTTACAGTATCCCCCCTCAAGGACGCCCCAGGCATCCCCAAAAACAACCCTCCCGAAGGATTTGGGCGGGTGGAGGGCGGCACTGCAAGGGTGGAGGGCCCGAGGAAACACAAGGAAGAAACCAAAGACCTGACAAAAACTAAGGCAAAACACAAGCAGGAAAACACAAAAGATCTGAACGGTCAAGAGACCGTCCCTAGAGTCACTCTGCAGCAGACGACGGAAGGACCTGTGGCTCTGCAGCAGACGACGGAGAGGCCTGTGGCTCTGCAGCAGACGACGGAGAGGCCTTGGGTTCTGCGGCGGGAGCAGGAACTGGATCTTCTGCGACGGGAGCAGGAACTGGATCTTCTGTGACAGGAGCAGGAACTGGATCTTTTGCGAAGGGAGCAGGAACTGGATCTTCTGCGACGGCGGCAGGAACTGAATCTTCTGCGACGGCGGCAGGAACTGAATCTTCTGCGACAGCGGCAGGAACTGAATCTTCTGCGGCGGCGGCAGGAACTGAATCTTCTGCGGCAGCAGGAACTGAATCTTCTGCGGTGGCAGGAACTGAATCTTCTGCGGCGGCAGGAACAGACTCTTCTGGGGCAGGAACGGACTCTTCTGCGGCAGGAACGGACTTTTCTGCGGCGGTGGCGGCAGGAACTGACTCTTCTGCGGCGGTGGCGGCAGGAATGGAGCCCTCTGCGGCTGCGGCAGGAACGGATGCGTAGTCCGTCAGGAACCCCTCGGAACAGGAGAGGTGAGGAGTGTCTGCCGGGACCCCCTCGGAACAGGAGAGGTGGGGAGCGTCTGCCGGGACCCCCTCGGAACAGGAGAGGTGAGGAGCGTCTGCCGGAACCCCCTCGGAACAGGAGAGGTGAGGAGCATCTGCCGGGACCCCCTCAAAACAGGAGAGGTGAGGAGCGTCTGCCGGGACCCCCTCGAAACAGGAGAGGTGAGGAACGTCTGCTGGGACCCCCTCGGAACATGAGAGGTGAGGAGCGTCTGCCGGGACCCCCTCGGAACAGGAAAAGTGAGAAGCTGACCTGGGTTCAGATATAGCGGTGACTAAAGGGGCCTTTAAAGTCCTTATCTGAGTCAGAAACTGATTGTATTCAGGTAGCTGAGCAAGACCAGGCACAGACAATAAAAAAATCCTCCATCAAAGAGAGTATGACGTCGGCGGAAGCCGGGTTATCCCTAGCTGCACTGAATAAACCTAGCAAAGTACTGTTTACTTGAGATATTTCTTGGGATGAAAATGAAAATATGAATGGAATGTCTCTATGTGGAGGTGTGGTGACGGGTACCGCCCCCACCGGAAACCTAGGAGGTGGGGCGGCGGAACATGCCCTCACAGAGTCACTGGGATTACGCTCGGGAGGTATGGTTTGGCTGGGTCGGGCAGCCGCGGCGCGGTATGGCGGTGAGAGGCCGGATTCCGCCCTCACCAGGAACCTGGAAGGTGAGGCGATGGAATCCGCCCCTGTGGCGTCAAGTGGACCGGACTCGCCGAACCGAACAGGGGTGGACCGGAGCAATATATATATATATATATATATATATATGTATGCATGTATTTATGTGTTTGTATATATATATATATATATATATATATATACATATATATACACATACAGTGTCTTGCGAAAATATTCGGCCCCCTTGAACTTTTCAACCTTTGGCCACATTTCAGGCTTCAAACTCAAAGATATAAAATTTTAATGTTTTGTTAAGAATCAACAATTAAATTAAAACATGGCAACATACTAAGACTTGGAGTTTAAAATATACAATGTTGAAGATGTAATTGATACAATTTTTTTCCCTGCAATAAAAGACTGTGAATATTACAATGAAGAACAGTTTAATGACATCAATATAACAAATGGAGGTCTCTCTATTATTCACTGTAATAGTAGAAGTTTAAATGCAAATATATCCAAAATAACAGATTATTTAAAACAGCTAAACAGAACTTTTACAATAATAGCACTGTCAGAGACATGGCTCAACGATGAAAACAAAAATAATGTTCACATGGAAGGTATGAATTATATCATGTGAACACAAGCAACAAAAGAGGTGGTGGAGTGGCTCTATTTGTTAAAAATGAAATAAAATGTAAATTAATTAATGAAATGTCAATAATTGTTGATAATATCATGGAAATAATAACAATAGAAATAATAAACAAGAATGATAAAAACATATTGATAAGTTGTGTATATCAATCTCCAGGATCAAATATAGAAATATTCACTGATAAAATCGTACAATTATTGGACAAGAGTTTTAATAAAAGCATTTTTTTGTGTGGAGACTTTAATATTGACCTGGGAAATAAAACAGATTCAAATAACATCAGCACATTTACAAATTCATTGTATAGTCCATCCATCCATTTTCTTTACCCGCTTATTCCATTTTGGGTCACGGGGGTCGCTGGTGCCCATGTCCAGCAATCACTGTGCGAGGGGCGGGGGACACCCTGGACGGGTTGCAAGTCCATCACAGGGACACATAGAGACAAACGAGACAAACAACCATTCACTCTCTCACTCACACCTAGGGACAATTTAGAGTTACCAATCAGTCTAACATGCATGTTTTTGGTGTGTGGGAGGAAACTGGAGCACCCGGAGAAAACCCACGCATGCACGGAGAGAACATGCAAACTCCACCCAGAAAGGCCCCCGGACCGGGGTTTGAACCAGGGACCTGCTCGCTGAGAGGCAGCAGCTCTACCAGTTGCACCACCGTGCTGCCCTCATTGTATAGTTTAAATCTTTATCCGTTAATATCAAACCCAACAAGAATTACAACTCATAGTGCTACAATAATCGATAATATTTTCACAAATGTAACAAATGGGGATGTGATGGGAGGTATTTTAATGAGTGATTTGAGTGATCACTTACCAGTTTTCATGATTTATAAAAATGATCAAAGCATTACAAAAGAAATCACAATTAAGAAAAAATAAATAAACACATCAAAAAAAGCAATGGACAAATTAAAAGATGATTTACATAAATAAAGCTGGAAAGACGTGTATGTTGATGATGTGAACAGATCATATGATGAGTTTATGAATATTTTGGGAGCTCTGTATGAAAAGAATTGTGTGCAAAATAATTATACAAAGAGAAATGTTGTTGACCAACCATGGATGACGAAAGGGTTGAGAAATGCTTGTAAAAAAAGAATTATTTGTTTCATGTTTCTTGAAATTGAGAACACAAGAGGCTGAAGAGAAATATAAGTATAAAAATAAATTAGTCAATCAACCTTTATTTAGACAGGTAAATCCCATTGAGCCTCGAGGACTCATTTACAAGAGAGACCTGATTTCAACAAAGAAAGATGACAACAATGGACAACAGCAACAACAATAAACAGTTATAAAAAGTCATACTGCAGGGTTTTTTTTTTTTCGTTTTTTTTTTTTACAAATAGGATGGCTAAAAGAAAAAGGTAACAACAACAACAACAAAAAAAAACAGCTAGATTATAAGGTGAATGTATAAAACTAAAAACAGGAACATGTCTGCATTGGTCCCTGCCAGGAGTCCAACAGATTCTTAAAGACACTTAGAGAGGTCAAAGGTCGAGAGCTTCAGATCTTTTTACAAGATGTTCCAGGAAACAGGAGCGGAGTAGGAGAAGGTCCTTTTGTCTAGTTCAGTCCTCACTGAGGGAACACTGCAGGTAATAATGTCCTGAGAGCGCACGCTGTAGCTGCACTCACACAGAGACATGTAGGAGGAGATGTATGAAGGCAGCAGACCAGGAAGTGATTTAAAGATGAAAATGTACCAGTGAGAGAGTCTGTGTGAAGTTAATGGTGTCCAGTTAACCAGTGAATACTGGGTGCAGTGGTGGGTACGATAATCACAGCCAGTTATGAATCTTAGTGCACCATGATAGACAGCATCCAACATCTGCAGCATCCAACATCTGCAGGTTCACACTTCACACTTCACTACAAGCAGGGCATGTGCTGCCAGATTATTAGGCACCGTCGAAGGCTCCGCTCCCTCTGGGGCCCCAGTTGGCTCTGGATCCTGAATTTCAAATCAAACAACATTCAGATGCAGCCTCAGAGTCTGACACATTTCCACCTGATCCCGTTTAAAGCGTGAGCTCTGACGGCACGGCTGTCACTGATCATCCATCAAAAACTGGCATGTAGCAGAGTCTGACTAAACAACAGCGTCCACACAGACCTGCAGGAAACAACACACGTGTTCTCATCTGACACTAAACGGCACAGTTTATCCTACAAAGAGTGTCAGTCGTCTGTGGCGTCAACCGTTACTTTTTATTCTATTCAATCATCATTCCACTGCTGTTTATTTCATAATTCTTTCATTTTATGGTCTTTAATGTTTTTAAAGTCTCTTATATTACACTATAATTTGTGTTCTTGTGAAGCGCTTCACTGTAAATTACATTTACTTAACATGAAAAGTGCTTTGTAAATAAACATCCTGATGCATGCTCAATAATCCAGGTAGAAAAATCCCCCAAAAAATCAATTTGGTCCTCTGGACATTCAAAAAAACAAAAAAACAAAGCAAAAAAAATGTAGAAATGAATGGGATGGATAGGATGAGAGACGAAACGTTTCTACATTTTTTTTGCTTTGTTTTGTTTTTTGTTTTTTTGAATGTCCAGAGGACCAGATTGAACTTTTTTGGATTTTGTAAATAAAGTTTGACTGTTTTTACTGATACTGATTGCAAGAACAAAAAGGAGGGTCACACGACAGCAGCAAACATAAACCACTTGGTTATTGGACAGTGATGAATTCTGGCCCCAACGCAAGGCAAATCAAGATTCAGAGATACCTCGGGGTGTTGTTTCATGTGAACGTTTCCATGGAAACAGCAGATGGATCACCCAGGAAGCATGGTGAAAAACACACAATTGATTTCCAGCTCTAGAACACAGGAACGAGCGTGACATTTCTCCACGTCGTCTACGTGGAGTTGTGAATTATTAAACGGCGACTCGAGGCACAGACTCAAACCGTTTCTTACAGCCTGAAATGTCTTGTAGAGCCAGAGAGCTTGTTGCCACGGTGTGCAACAAGCTTTCTTAAATGAAACAGATCCGTCAAGATTTGTCCAGTAGCTTCAGTTCATGTCAAAGCTCAACATTTAATCTCACTGACATTAGGGAAACATTATGAAATGCATATCAGCCGCCGCCTTTCATATCACACTTTGAAATGAAGATCAAGTCTTGACGAGGAATGACAGAGTTTGGTCAAATCTTGTCGATGACGTCAATCTCACCCAAGATGTCGCTGATGAGTTGCCTCATAATACGTGTTCAGGATGACTCCAATGTTTACAGAAAATGACCTAAAGTTTTTGTGGTAGTAGCTGAGCTTTAACCATTTTTGTGTTGGTTCGGGTTGATTAACTTTGGTGGCCATCTTTAATAGGGTTGCCCTCAAAAATTACATAATTAATGTACATCTAATGATTACTTAGTCTAAAAAAGTCAAGTCAGGTCCTCTGGACAGATTCTTCTTGAAACGTTTCGTCTCTCATCCTGAGGACTTCCTCAGTCTGAGGTGCTGTATTCAGCTCAGTCTCTTAAATAGCACCTTCTCAGAGTGGATCAACCAGTTTGCTGCTGACAACCAGAACCAGCTGATCACATGGTCAAGAAGGACCATCAGCCTAACAATGGATCATTAGCACCTGATAGCTGTTTACTGTTCACAGAGGGCTGAGTGATACTAGCAATCACAGCATTGTAAGAGGGGGACAGTTGAACCTGGAGGCTCCACCCCTTTGTAAATGATGGACAGGTTCTCTTCACAAAGATGGCCTCCTTTATGGAAGCGAATGTGTCTCCGTTTTCAAATTAAAATGGATTAATAGAAATGCTTTTCATTTTCAAAATAAAACTGCATGTTTTGACTCATAAATACAATTTAAAATAAATAATCCACACTGCATTTTATTTATGAGTCAAAACATGCAGCTTTATTTTGAAAATGAAAAGCATTTTTATTAATCCATTTTAATTTGAAAACGGACATGCGCTTCTATATTCCTTCACTCCTCTCTCAAACCATCATTCCTCTATATGAAAGATGTGAACATCTTCATCCCTGAATAAGTGACCACTAGCCTGGAGATGAGTGTAGACCGCAGAGTCCTGGTCTGATGATGTTGTTGTTGTGGAACCAACTTCCAGTTTCTGTCCGTGAGGCTGACACATTGTCCAGTTTTAAAACTGGGATTAAGACTTTCCTTTTTGATAAATCCTATAGTTAGGGTCGGCCTGGGTTTCCTGAGCTGTCCCTTAGTTCTGCTGCTATAACCTTATACTGCTGGAGGACAAACTGAACACACTTTTCACTCTGCTGCTGCTCTTTACTTACTCTGCTCAACCTGGTTTGTATTTGTAATTATTTTTTATATCCTTAACATGTGTTTTTGTCTTTCAGATACACTTGGTCCTATATCTGGACCTATATCTGGACCTGGACCTATATCTGGACCTAGATCTGAACCTGGACTTATATCTGGACCTGGACCTATATCTGAACCTGGACCTATATCTGGACCTGGACCTATATCTGGACCTGGACCTATATCTGGACCTGGACCTATATCTGGACCTGGACCTATATCTGGACCTGGACCTATATCTGGACCTGGACCTATATCTGGATCTATACCTGGACCTGGACCTATATCTGGACCTATACCTGGACCTGGACCTATACCTGGACCTGGACCTATATCTGGATCTATACCTGGACCTATACCTGGACCTGGACCTATACCTGGACCTATACCTGGACCTACCATTCTGTGTTCATCTGTCTCTCCTTCCTGTCCTCTCAACCAGCCGGTCAAAGCAGATGGTCTCTTGTCCTGAGCTGGTTCTGCTGGAGGTTTCTTCCTGTTAAAGGGAGTTTTTCTTTCCACTGTCTCCACTGTGCTTGCTCAGGATGGGAGACTGCAACGAAGCCAAGATTCAACTTGTCTGCTGGATTCCTTAGATAGAGAACTTTACTAACTGACTTTTATGTGAATGTTCCTGTAAAGGCCCTGAGACAACTTTGTTGTGATTTGGCGCTATAGAAATAAACTGAGTTGAATTGAATGTTAGACAAATAAAAAAATCATCTTTAAGATTCAAGATTCTTTATCATTCGCATGGGGTACATGAGGCGGAACAAAATTTTGTACTCAATGTCCCAGTTACACCTAAAAATAGCAAAAATATAAAGTACAAAATGGCAGCACGGTGGCGCAGTTGGTAGAGCTGCAGCCTCTCAGCGAGAAGGTTGCCGGTTTAAATCCCGGTCCGGGCACCATTCAGGGTGGAGTTTGCATGTTCTCTCCGTGCATCCGTGGGTTTTCTCCAGGTACTCCAGTTTCCTCCCACAAACCAAAAACATGCATGTTAGGCTGATTGGTAACTCTAAACTGTCCCTAGGTGTGAGTGAGAGAGTGAATGGTTGTTTGTCTCGTTTGTCTCTATGTGTCCCTGTGATGGACTGGAGACCTGTCCAGGGTGTCCCCCACCTCTCGAACAGTGATTGCTGGATATGGGCACCAGCGACCCCCGCGACCCAAAAAGGAAGAAGCGGGTACAAGATGATAGATGGATGGATGGATGGATGGATGGATGGAGGGGTGGATGGACGAAATATAAAGTATAAAAAGAAACCGTATACAAGGATGGAAGATATACACTAAACAGTAATAATGTAAAATAATATGGTGTGTTAAACAGCAGCCTGAACATGAGTCTGTTGCGAGCAGATGTGAATGCAGCAGCTTAAAGACAAGAAATCAGCAGCACAGATAAAGTGGCATGTCAGCAATTAAAGTGGTATTACAGTGATTTGATTTGATTTTTTTAAGATAGAGATGAAACGTTTCCACAAGACAAATCCGTCTAGAGGACGTAACTTTACTTTTGTAGATTTTTCTACCTGGATTATTGAGCATGCGTCAGGATATTACTTAATTAGAGTTGCAGTCAAATCTGTCCAGCAGCTCAGGAGGTATTTTGCTAACAGACAGACAGATAAAGACATACATGCACGGATGAGGGCAAACATATAACCTGCCTATTACCGATGGCGGCGGGTGATAACAGAAGTTTCAGTCCTGAAATGATAAAAATAAGATGACCTCAAACTGTTGTGCCTGTGGGGGGAAAACATTTCCGTTGTTGACAAGCAGTTAAATTACTCCTACAATGAAGTCGTGATAAAAACACTGATAGGTTCATTATCTTTGAGTGGCAACATGTTTAACGTGAACAAAACAAAACAAAAAAAGACACATGATGTCATTTCGAACGGACCACTCGTGTTCTGCTGTACAGCAAAGAACGAACATTCAACATTGATGCTTTGGGAAAAAAAAAAAAGGTTATGATAAAATCAATCAGATGCTGGGAAGAAGGTTTATATGAGAGGCTTTATTGGTTCTGTCTAAGTGCTGGACATCAATCAGACCTATGTCCTCAGAGGAAATGAAAGGTGAGTCAAAGGTGAAGCGTTAAACTTGTTTTCTCCGCTCGGCTCGTGCTGAGCGCAGCTGATCCGGCTGCTAAAATAAAAGGTTACAGTCTGCACCGTGCTGATGGCTTAATTGGCTGCTGATAAAATAAGAATATAAGAAAATACATTGTTCCATTACAGAGGAAGTCCAGCATCATTAGCTACATTTTTAAACTTGTCACTGCTGAAAATAACTTGCTCAATTTTTATCTGCAAAACCAACCACAGTTCAACCATTTTATACGAAGGATGGGATGCTACTAAAAAACAATACTTAAAGATATATGATTGATAATATACAACACAAAATAATGCAATATGATATATTACAAAATATAATACAATACAAAACATTACTGTTAGAGCCCAACTGATATATCGGTAGGGTCCGATATTTTAGGCCAATTTAGGCGTTTGGGGACCTATCGATCTCGGTGATAACTGTCCCATTGTGCACCAGTATAAACACTTATAATTTTCACCCTTAAAATGCTGGGAACGAGCCTTGAAAATGGCGTAATTGTACAATGTATCCAGCAGAGGGCGCAGGAAGACTACTTTCAAGTCATGGCCGTTCACTTTAAGTTTCACTTTCAGCACAGCCGAAGCAGGGAGCAATACTGTGTAACAAATTTTGCTGAACAGAGAATGGTACAATTAATTGAACTAATCTGTAAAATAAAAATCAATAAAAATAAATTATCTTCAATTCTCCAACCCACTTTCATTAGCTATGTGCCTGTCAAGTTAGTTTGCTAATAAACTAGCATAGGCTATTACCTTGTAAAACTTTATCCAGAAAAATAAATTTAACGTAGAGGTAAAATATATCAGTGTTAGTAACGTGAACATTGTTTTCTTCAGTGAAATGAATTGTTTGTCAGAAATCTTTGCAAAGAAAAATAAAAGAACGCTGCTGTGGGCAACACTAATTAGGCCTCACTATATGTGACTTTAAACAGTGAACAGGGAAGGGTGTTTCCTTGTTTAATTTTTAGTTTATTAACACACTTGATAACTTTTTGGTGAATAGTGGAGGATAGAAAATGTCAACACATGTTAAGAAGACTGTTTTTATGACCACTTGTAAACCTAGTGTGGGACTACGTATAGCATAGATCTGATTAGCTTAGCTTCATGGTTGCTAACAGCTGCTCTAAATAAACAAGCCCCGCTCCATTTGCTGTTTACTGACATTCTTGGGGGCGGACAAAGCTCACAATTTTCAGCCATTATATCAGTTATCGGCATTAGCCTTCACTGCCTAATATCGGTATTGGTGATAGCCAAAATTTCCATATTGATAGGGCTCTAATTAGAATATGATATATTGATGCTAGGGGTTGAACGAGTATATAATTTTTAAACTCGACATTAACATAATAAAACCCGAGTAGAACTCGAGTATTTGATGACGTCATAGATCTCAAGATACAAAAATAAATAAATAAATAAAACCGCAAAAAAAGGTAATTACAAAAAAAGACCAACAAAACATTGGGAGCGTATATTATGCTCCTACCATTTATCATTCTGCAAATAAGTCACAGGAAAAACTAAACTATTAGGTTTTAATATTAAACTGCAAACGTGAAGAAACGCGCAGCACGTCAAAAACGAAACTTAAACCGAAACTGGTTCTGGTTCGGTGGATTGGACCCGGTGTTACACCATACTCTGTGACCTGCAACAGTGCAACACCGCCCCCTACGGTCATACGGTGGTCACATAATATGACGTCACTACGGGTAGCCGACGTTACATTTTTAACATCGATAGAGGTCCTAGCAATCGATGTGTAGATTACTCGAGTACTCTGTTAATGCCCTAATTGATGCAATGCAATAGATGGACAAATGCAACAGATAGTTAAACTTAAGCAAACTTATATACATGACAAAAATAAACAAATACAATTATTGTTTGGTAAAATGTAGAAGCTGTGTTTGGTCAATGCTGTAGTCCAGAAATCCTCAGGCTGTAGGTTTGAGCCCAGGTTGTATCAGGAAGGGCATCTGTTGTAAAATAATCACTTTATTTTTCAAATAAGTTTTTTCACTTTAACCACCCTTGCAAAAGGGAGCAGCAAAAAGAAGAACAACAATAAAACATAACAATAGCCTACAATCATTAAAGAAAAACTGCTAATGGTGATTGGTTGTTGGTTGTTTTGTTCCCTGTGGTTTATCTCACGGGCAGCACGGTGGTGCAACTGGTAGAGCTGCTGCCTCTCAGTGAGCAGGTCCTTGGTTCAAACCCCAGTCCAGGGGCCTTTCTGGGTGGAGTTTGCATGTTCTCTCCGTGCATGTGTGGGTTTTCTCCGGGTACTCCGGTTTCCTCCCACAGACCAAAAACATGTATGTTAGACTGATGGTAACTCTAAATTGTCCCTAGGTGAGTGAGAGAGTGAATGGTTGTTTGTCTCATTTGTCTCTATGTGTCCCTGTGATGGACTGGAGACCTGTCCAGGGTGTCCCCCGCCCCTCGCACAGTGATTGCTGGACATGGGCACCAGCGACCCCCGTGACCCAAAATGGAATAAGCGGGTAAAGATAATGGATGGATGGATGGATGGTTTATCCCACTTTTTTGGGGGTCCACCATGTTGATACAATGTAGCATACTTAGCTTGGTCTAAAAGCCTCTCTTTATGATTTACATTGACCTATGTGTTGTGTTAAATGTTAAGAAATGGTCATGGTATTGCACAAAATTTAAAAAACTAAATTAATGGGGAAAAAAAGATTCATATGACGCAAACTCAGATCGCTCACCATAGCCAACGTACCACCGTACAAGACCTTGGTACTATGTGCTGTTTGTGCGAGGTGTTTTTTAATATCAGACTTTTTCTTCTCAGCCAAGAAGAAAAAGTCTGATGGGAATTTTTTCGCCTCCAATTCCTACATGTGTCCAGTTTCACTCCTTCTTGTCTGCCTAAACAGATCTCACTTGTGAATGAGTCTTCTAGGCTCAATGTGACTTCTCTGTCTAAATAAAGGTTGAGCCGATACAGAAGGCCTTTAACTAAAAGCAGCACACAGAGGGTCGGTCAAGTCTGCCGGTGCAGGTCTGAATGATGAATGAGCGTTTCCTTCACCTCTCTCTGTAATGTGACAGTAAAGCTGAACAAAGACGTTTTAGAGTTGTTGTTTTTTTTCTCATCAAAACTCTGGAGTGACTCATGTAATTGATTTGCAAGAACAAAGAAAAAGTAAGAATCCATTTGATGTAAGAAACCAGTTCACATGAAAAATGATTCAAACAGCAGCTGTTTTATTGTGCCAGTCTCCAGCAGGTCCAACTTCATCAACTAACTAACCCCAAATAACAAAATGGCTGACTGGGTAAAGTTTAGGGTGGCAGACCAATCAGTATCGAATATGCTGTTGTTATACAATGGACATTAAATATTTTAAACATGTAGAGGATGTTTTGATGTGCAGATTTGAAACCTGGTGGTTTTTAGGAGATCACAAACTCACAGATTGTTCTGAAACCATGAACGACTGCTCAACTCTAAACTTTACACAGAAAACTGCATAAAGAGTGACTTTTCACCACTGTTTATGTACATGTGCCTTATTGAGCGGACATCATTGATTGTTAAATATCTATTACAGTAGTCCCTCGCTGCTTCGTGGTTCGTTTATCACGGACTTGCTCCATCGTGGTTTTTCAAAATAAGAGTGGATATGACACACAACTGACTGACTGATGGACGAGCCGCACTATCAGCATGACATTTTTATTTAAAATAAATTTAAATTATTTAGCACCTTCTGCACATTTGTGCAGCCCATACTGCAGGATTAAGGTTGTTTTCACACCAGATAGTCCGGTAGACTCATTTCGGTTGGGGACCAATATTCATGACATTTTGTTACATTTGAGCTGGTGCGTTTGCATTCACACTGCACTGTGCAGTCGAGTCAACCTGTTGAAGCAACCTGTTGAAGCAACCTGTTGAAGCAACCTGTTCAACCAACCTGTTCCCCCGCTCGCCTGTGGGGGCGCTGCACCAAGAACTACTGAAAGAAACAACACAAAAACCTCTGAAGACACTTCTTCTTCTTCTTCTTCTTCTTCTTCGTGATCCGCACCGGGCTCGGGTTACAAAATGGATTCCTTCAAGCAGACGGATGGAGCAGAGCAAACCCAGTCTTGACAAACAGGTAGAAATGCATCAACAGTCTGGAAATATTTCACTAAAGATGAATCTTCTACTTCAATTACCGTAAGGAAACAGAAAATGAATAAACTTCCTGAGTGTTTGGAGCTGGTTGTGAACCGGTGATACACCATATTTTGTGACAGTAGGGGGCGGTGTTGCATGCACTGTTGCAGGTCACAGAATATGGTGTAACACCGGGTCCAATCTACCGAACCAGCTTCATTCTGACCTTGTTTCACAAACAAAAAGCTAAAAATATTAATCTCTAAACCTGCTGGTGAAGATTCTCAGTAATCCAGGACATGATGAATTCAAGAAGCGTTCAATACAAAAACAACTGGACTTTATTTGTAACAGAAGACGTTTCGCTCCTCATCCGAGGAGCGAAACGTCTTCTGTTACAAATAAAGTCCAGTTGTTTTTGTATTGAACGTTTTTTGAATCTCTAAACCTATAAAAAAATCTATAAACATATTCATCTCTAAAACTAAACCTAATGCGCACCACAGCTGGCGGTGATGCGGGGTGTGACCCCCACTGTGTTTAGTTTCGTTTTTGACGTGCTGCATGTTTCTTCACATGTGCAGTTTAATAATAAAAACTAATAGTTTAGTTTTTCCTGTGACTTATTTGCAGTATGATAAATGGGAGGAGCATAATTTACGCTCCCAATGTTCTGTTGGTCTTTTTTTGTAAATAATGACCTTTTATGCGGTTTTATTTATTTATTTATTTTTGTATCTTTAGATCCTATGATGTCATCAAGTACTCAAGTTCTACTCGAGATTTATTATGTTAATGTTGAGTTTTAAAATGATGTAGTCGTTCAACCCCTAGAACTTACATCTGTTTTGATTGTAGTGTTGGACCGTTTTACACCTATCAGACCTTTACAAACAGAGATTTTCTGCTTCGCCGCATACTTTTCTTTTGTCAGTGTCACCTCTGGGTGTCACATCAAAGCTTCCACAAATCCATAACTCTATGCTGGAAAATGAGGAAAGGAAATCAGATATTTCAAATGAATCTTTAATACAATCCTGTGTGAAGAGCCTGCTCAAACAGGTAAAATCATGGTATACATGTTCTTGTTCTAATAAAATGAGACTGTGCAAAAACGGAGCATCTCACCTGTGACTCACGTGAACTGGCTTCCCATGGATCGGAGCAGACTCCCCTGTGTCTCTGGGCTCCCTGATGGATGAGTAAGGCATCGGTGAAATGAGAAGACGGGTAATTACGAGCAGAAGCACGGAGATTTGGAGCAAAAGCCAACAACTCAATTACTGGAAGCTGAAGCGTAAAAAAACGGCTGAAGCTTTTTTCAGTCATCTGCACAGAAGATGCCACGTACATGACTTTCTAAGGAAATTGTTTTTAATACATACAATAAAACTTTAACAATTAGTAAATCTAATTACTGTAAACTTTACAACTTTTGACTTTTACTTTTGACTTATAGCCTTAAAGTATATTTAGAATGTCGTCTCTAAGATCCATTTTGCGCACAGCTTCAAATGAAACAGATCATGATTTTGTCTGAGTCGTGTTAGTTCAACGCTCATATTATTTTATGTGTCATTCACATCACATGTGGTACATGAGGTGGAACAAAATTGTGTACTCAAGGTCCCAGTTTCACCCAAAAATATAAAGTATGAAAAAGAAACAGTATACAAGGATCTAAGATATATGCTAAACACTAATGGTGTAAAATAATACAGTGTATTAAAAGCAGCCTGAACGAGTCTGTTGTGAGCAGATGGGTGTGAATGAATACATCAACTTAAAGGCAAGAAATAACAGATAAAGTGACATCACACATCCTGGTTAGAGATTCATGAGTCTAACAGCCTCAGGGTAGAAGCTGTTCCTCAGTCTAGTGGTTCTACACTTCATGCTCCTCAACCTCCTTCCTGAGGGGAGTGGGGCAAAAAGTGTGTGTGCTGGGTGAGTGTGGTCCTTCATGATGCAGGTGGTCCTCTTCCTGCATCTGGAGGTGTAGATGTCTGTGATGGTGGGGAGGCTGACTCCGACAGACTTCTGTGCAGCCTTCACCACTCTCTGCAAAGCTTTTCTTTCTGCAGCTGTGCAGCCTCCATGACACACGTTGATGCTGGAGCACAGTTAATGTTAGTAAAATAGCTAGTGCTACTAGTGCTAGTAGTACTACTAGTGTTAGTAAAACGTCCCATGAATCAATGGATAGATTTTAATAAAACCCATAAAATGAGACAATAAACATCCACAAATGATTACCTTACCGTACACCATAAAGTCAGTAGTTATAGCAAGCACAAAAATAGCTATAATTCAGACAGTTTTGCAGATATGGAGCTAACATTTGGTGTGTTAGAAGCGGATATTCTTGCAGTAATGCATGAAATTGCACATCATTCATCCATGGGATTAAGCTGTATAAATAAAGGTTGAATGAAAATTCACAAGTTGTTCAAACTGATTTCAACTCCTGTCAGCATAAGAAAAAAGGCAGCAGGTAAAATGCATTATTTGAAGGAATGTCAGACATTTTATCTTTTTTTTAATCACTTTCAGAAACATAACCAAAATTTAATCTGCATTTTCCTGAAGTTATCAGGAAATCCCTGGTTAAGTCCAGATATGTGAAAATGTTGAGCAGTGTGATCAATATCTTCAGCCTCATTAGAGATTCGGCTCATTTAGTTCATCATGCTCTCTTTCTTTAATGACGTTTGCAACCCCTGTTGTACGTTTTCAGCTCAGTCAGTTTGCACGCCTCTCCTCTGTTCAGGGATGAAGCGTTTCACATTGTGTGGAAATAAAAACTACTCAGCTTGTCCAGTCCAGTTCGTGTCAGTTTCATAGGTCATTGTGTGACAACAAGTACACGTCTAAGAGCTTCAGAGTGCTTGCTGAGCCCCCTGCTCACCGTGTTTAATGCCTGCAATTAGTGTATTTTTCTGCCCAAGTTATCATCCATAATAACACGACACATTATTTTTAAAATCAGAGCTGGAAATACTTAGCAGACTGAATCCAACATAAACTGCTTGTTTTTCACTTGGAAATAACGTGCGTTGTTGCTCCCGTTTGCATTTATTTCTTTGAATTAGGCAGAATTTCTGCCCGGCAACAGTGCCAAGGTGGCTCGCAATAAATAAGGTGGAGAGTTAAATGATCTGTTTCGGGTTTATGGTCTCTTTGTGGTAAATTATTTGCAGAGGAGTTGCTGGTAAACAAGCTGAGTGCTTCTTTTATGAAAGATGCACGTTTCAGTGGTGAAATTAAATCACAGCTGTTGATCTTTGTGATTCACAGATGAAAAATCTACAAACGCTTTTTTCATTTTCGGAATTTGCCTCCACACATAGAGAGAAACATCGGCATATTCCCATAACAATAAGTTCTGTTATTCTCTGAGTTTGTGAAAATGTGCGAGCAGAAACAATCTTGGTCTCAATAAATCTTTTTTTTTCTGAACTTTTCCATCAAGGCTGACACAAAAAGAACATTTCTTCTGTCCAGTCTTGTTCCAGCTGAGCTGTGAAATGTTGCAGTGTCTCTATTGTCCTCATCGTCCAGTTGTAAAGGTCCAATTGTAAAAGTCCAGTTGTAAAGGTCCAGTTGTAAAAGTCCAGTTGTAAAAGTCCAGTTGTAAATGTCCAGCTGTAA
>NC_056512.1:46654335-46656716 GCF_014905685.2 Nematolebias whitei | reverse complement strand
TAAATGTCCAGCTGTAAATGTCCAGTTGTAAAAGTCCAGTTGTAAAAATCCAGTTGTAAAGGTCCGTTGTAAATGTCCTGTTGTAATGGTCCAGGTGTAAATGTCCAGTTGTAATTGTCCAGTTGTAAATGTCCAGTTGTAAATGTCCAGTTTTAAAGGTCAATTTGTAAATGTCCAGTTGTAAATGTCCAGTTGTAAAGGTCCAGCTGTAAATGTCCAGTTGTAAAGGTCCATTTGTAAAGGTCCAGTTGTAAGTGTCCAGTTGTAAATGTCCAGTTGAAAAGGTCCAATAGTAAATCTCCAGTTGTAAATGTCCAGTTGTAAAGGTCCAGTTATAAAGGTCCAGTTGTAAATGTCCAGTTTTAAATGTCCAGTTGTAACTGTCCAGTTGTAAATGTCCAGTTGTAAAAGTCCAGCTGTAAATGTCCAGTTGTAAATGTCCAGTTGTAAATGTCCAGTTTTAAATGTCCAGTTTTAACTGTCCAGTTGTAAATGCCCAGTTGTAAAAGTCCAGCTGTAAATGTCCAGTTGTAAATGTCCAGTTGTAAATGTCCAGTTGTAAAAGTCCAGCTATAAATGTCCAGTTGTAAATGTCCAGTTGTAAATGTCCAGTTTTAAATGTCCAGTTGTAAAGGTCCAGTTATAAAGGTCCAGTTGTAAATGTCCAGTTTTAAATGTCCAGTTGTAACTGTCCATTTGTAAATGTCCAGTTGTAAAAGTCCAGCTGTAAATGTCCAGTTGTAAATGTCCAGTTGTAAATGTCCAGTTTTAAATGTCCAGTTGTAACTGTCCAGTTGTAAATGTCCAGTTGTAAAAGTCCAGCTGTAAATGTCCAGTTGTAAATGTCCAGTTGTAAATGTCCAGTTTTAAATGTCCAGTTGTAAATGTCCAGTTGTAATGGTCCAGTTGTAAATGTCCAGTTGTAAATGTCCAGTTGTAAGTGTCCAGTTGTAAATGTCCAGTTTTAAAGGTCCAGTTGTAAATGTCCCATAGTAAAACTCCTGTTGTAAATGTCCAGTTGTAAAAGTCCAGTTGTAAATGTCCAGTTTTAAATGTCCAGTTGTATATGTCCAGTTGTAAATGTCCAGTTGTCTCCCTCAAGTCTCTACGACCCCAAACAGCCGTCTTCACAGAATGTTTCCAACAGCAGGTGGAAGTGATGCATCTGGCCAAGCTGTCTCAGCACATGGGCAGATTCATTCAACCTTTATTTAAACAGGTAAATTCCATCAATCCCATAGATACATTTTACAACACATTCAGGGAGGTGGGTGCAGACACAGCTGCATGATAGGAACTCTGCTGGCAAACACATTTTACAAACTCAGAACTGAAGCAATTAGGACAAAGCCTTAACTTTGTGTCGTAAAAGTTCCCCTCCCACCGAGGAAGTCTGCGGACCCATCAGAGGGACCCGGCTGAAAAAACATTGTGTGTCATTTCAGGACACTTGGATTCTCTCTGGAGCTGTCCTACTGTAACGGTTATGTGAAATCAAGGTTTTGGGGTGCCAGCCAGGTCTCTCTCCGGACATATAAGAGGTTTAATTTTATATGTTTACCCTTGAACACAAAACCCGCACAAAGGATGTAAAACACAGAAGTGATTAACACCCTCAACATTAAATGAAAAAACCCCAACAATCACAAAGTTTCTCAACAAGTTTCAAATGTATTTACCCACCGACACACAAAAAACAATACTTCATACAATAATAATCAATCCTTTAACTTAATCACTTGGGTTCTCTCTATCTAAGGAACTTGTGCTCCTTAGATAGAGAATTTTACTAATTGGCTGTTATGTATGTGAATGTTCCTGTAAAGTGCCTGAGACAACTTTGAGGTGATTTGGCGCTTTATAAATAAACTGAATTGAACTGAAAGAGGGACGTGGCTCGAGCATTATTCAATCACTTAGTTTCAGTCCCAAACACTGCACAGAGGCACAACCAGCACGGTGCTCAGCGGCACCCAGAGTTCAGCAACCTGCAGCCGCAACCGCAGATATCAACAGGTTGGGAATGGATTTACACACACAAATAGACAATAGTTCATCCAATAATAATCAGTTATTTAACTTAAAGAGGAACGTGGCTCGAGCGATAGTCAGTCAATTAGTCAGAGAGTCAGAGTCAGAATTTCTTTATTGTCATTCGCACCTCATGTGGTACATGTGGTGGAGCGAAATTATGTCCACAGGGTCCCAGTTACCATCCAACAATAAAATGTCTAAGAAAAACAGTAATAACATCTAAGATATGAACTAAGAAAAACATCAACTAAATATACACTAAGCACTCATAACATAAAACATTGAACATCAGCACAAACATGAACATGAGTCTGTGAGCAGATGTGCACGCATGAACACATCAACAT
>NC_056512.1:46635692-46649335 GCF_014905685.2 Nematolebias whitei | reverse complement strand
ATTTCTAAAATATCTGGAAGGATTTCTACTTGAGAGAAGAATTTAAAGATGGAAATGAAGTTTAAAAGGAGTAAAAGATGGTATGTGAGGGGAAGTGTTCACCAGAACCGACACTCTCCATCAGAACCCAGCTTTCCTCGGTACGCTTTGGTAGGAAACTTGACTCATTACCTTTCTGAAGATTAATCAGCAGATATGGAGGTCCAGTTAACGCTACCTGTCCAGCGTCTCCATAGGATGGCTGTGACTCGTCCGAAGTAGTGACGAGATTCCGTCCGACACCAGCTCACATCAGCAATAGACTTCACATGAGTGGGGTCCTTCAGAAGTTCCACTCAGAGGTGGAGGATATTATAATCCAACTCGGAGGAGCCTTATCATGCTGGACTTTTGTTCTCCCAAACGACTTCTCAGCGTCTCACCGAACTCCTCAGAAGCTTCACCGAACTGCTCAGACTCTGAGAGAACTAGGAAGTACCGGCATTTTAAAGAGCTCTATTTCCGGTATATTTGAGCGTCCCTGATTGGGTAATATCAACCAGACAGGGGTGTGTTTTGTGATGTAAGAGATTACTAGAAGTCAGAAAACAGCAAGAATTGTTATGGAACAGATTAAACTGTTCTCAGAGACAGAGAGAGTTTTGTTTTGGCGAGTTTTAGAAACAGGTGCCACCTCCTCCGTTGACGTCTGAGAGGATGTAAACAAGACAGTTGTTCCAACACATGTCTGCTTCGACTCCTGACCTTGGAAAACGCACACTTGCTCATTCAAAGACAGAAATCAGAAAATGCATAAAAATCTGTAACAGACCTCAACATGAATTCTAACTCTGCATAAGCATTAAAAAATCATTACACTGTTTCACAGTTAATAAAATTGATTAGTTCACTGCAACATCTAAAATGGTTTGAACTAAGACACTTTGATTATCAACATTTGTAAAATAGTAATGATAATAAAAAGAGAGTGTTCTTTCACTTGATTTTCAAGAAGGAAAGTCTCAGGATGGGTGAACCTGTATTTCTGGATTCAAATCAATGAAATGACAGTTTCTGTCCCACAAGGTTCTTAAGGTCAAGGGATTTGACCTTAGGCTTAGTTTTGACATCGGGTTAAGTTCACTACAGTCCCCCCTTTGGAAATCATCACCTGTCCATGGAGATGAATTCCAAACATGAACTTACGCCTTCGATTGTCCTTGAAGCTTGATGTAATCCAGCAAAGAAACAAGAGTCAAGAGTAATCCAGCAAGGAAAACAAAGTCAAAGGTAATTCCACAATGTTCTTGGCAATTCCATTGTGTTGATTATAATTCCATAACGTCTCGGTAATTCCATTGTAGCAATGCTTTAACCCCTTGGAAACAGAGTCTGTAATCCATTGGAAAAAGTCATATAATCCACAACGGTAAATCCACAACGATTGGAAGTGTTGATTAATCAGCATACAGAGGGGTACCCTTGGATTGAACTCAAGATGCGGCCACTGGATGAAGAGTGGAGACCAACGTCAGGATTGCAGGTCGCCTCCAGCGAAGGTCGTCTCTGGGCGACGTCCAGTCGGTGCCGTTCTGGTTCAATGTGCCATGCAATTATGTGGTTTAAGGTGGGCTTATGAAGGGGGCTTTACATAAGGCCTTAAACTATATGCACCTGGTGTGTAAGCTATTATGGTTGGGAACAGCTACAACTACCAGTTAAGGGGTGCAACCTTCTGAAAAGGGGTAACTATAGGGGTTTATACCTATAGAAAAGGGGCCCAAACTATTTTTCCATTTCTAACTTGGTTTAAGTTAGCTTTACATGGTAAAATATAGTTTGGTTCAATTGTCTGTTGTCTTTTAGACGAACGACTTGAGATTGGGTGTTTGGTTTCCCCATAAATGTTTTTGGAAGTCTATGGCGAGACTTATCAAAAAGAATTAGCTATCCCCCCGAATAGAATTGTTCGAGTAGGTTCGGCTTACGCGTTGTGAGATCAATGTAGATTATGGTACTTAAGGTAGCAATACTATACATTGACTCTGCAAAGATTGCAATTTAACGAATGAACTGCATGTTGGCATGGTTAAAGGCCTCTTAGTCTCTAACTTAACTTACACACAAGATTCATTCTTACCTCAGAAACAACCAAAACCAATTCAACAACGTTTCAACACCGACAAGAGTAGTGACTAAGCAACTAAAACATAGTTTCACTGCTTCACCTCACCCTGGTTGTCAGTTTCAGTCACGCTGTCCCGTGTGAGTGGCTTCTTTGCAGACCCGCATACGCGAGACATAATCATATCGAGGTGCGCTGCATGGCGATCCAGGTCGACTCGGTGTGACGTGTGGCCCCGGAACAGGGATGCGAGTATCCCACACAATACGAGGGTTATCGTCATTAGCAGGGCTATGATTAACGTGTCCGCGCTTGACCACGCATAGGTAATTGGTTGGATCGGGTTCTTAATCGTGGACCTGAGGGACTTGAGAACTCGGTTTATTGGTTCCACGTCGACGACTTGGGTGCCTTCAAAACGGATCCTTCCCAGAGTTTCTGGATCTATGTCTATAGACATGTTCACCAGGTACTCTGAGTCATCCAGAGTCGCGTCCCATTGTTCCGGATCGAGGTGATAGAGCGTCAAATCACCAATGTGTATGGTTGTTCCCTGGGGAACACTGATCCACATTGTTTTGTCCGGTAACGTCAAAGGTCTATTTGCTCCAGGTTGATCGTAGGCTATGATCGCCTTTCTTTGAGGAGCGTTCACTAGCCAAAGTGAGCCAATTATTTCCGCTTTTGCAACTTTAGCCAGGTGTCGAGGCGTTACAGTCGTTGAGCACTTAGAATTTTTCGGAATAGGTGTCAACCCGCATAAGCCCGCGGTTTGATTCCACACAAACGGCTTACTCGCGCACAGATAATGTATCTCCCGAGTGAGAACACACATCTGAAGGTTTGGAGCTAGATAAACTGAGGGGTTATCGTCGTGGTACGCAACCATCCTTGGTGTGTCAATTTGAACATGGTTTTCACCGTGCCAATTGCCAACATTAACAACGTCCCTGAGTCTGTATATGCCATTTGAGGGAATTATCGGTAGGTTGATAATGAACGCCATTTCAAACGTTTTGTGATTGACGTAGATTGGGATTGCGCTACCGAGAGTGTAAGCCAGGTGAGCCTGTATTTGCGTGACTCTTTCGCGCGTAGCGGAGCTGAGGATGTCGTTCACCATCTGTAGAGAGACTAGATACGGTGGGATCCTACCGGTGGCTAGTGTATCTACCGACGAACTGATATCTCTAAGCATGTCAGCAAAAATCCTATCCATTAGGTGTGCGACAGCGTAATCCACTTCAACCTTAAGGGCTAACTCATTTACCGCATGTACGAGGGCTTTGATTTCTTGGGTGTGAGTATTCAGCACTAGAACAGTATCCTTTACGGTTTTAGTCACCTGTGTCAATTGTGTTAGTTGAAGGTCCATTAGCGCTCGGATCTTTGGGACCTCGCTCTCTACTTCATACACGTGTTGTTTTAGGGACGTTATACTGACAGTGTTGTATGCGGACAAACCCAGGCTAAACAGCGATCCGAGTGAGGAAGCAGCGAGTAAAAGCCCGCCGATGTCACGCTTTTGCCTTCTATGTGTTCCACCCAACTCTTGTTGGGTGTAGGTGAACTTATGTAGTTGCTTCAGGACGTGTTGGATCTCTGCTTTAGCACCCTCTAGGGATACTGTGTACCATGGTTTGTTTAACCACTCATTTTTAATGTTAATGTGTTGTTGGACCACGGTTTGGGGGTCGAAGCGGACAAAGACCTTTCGAGTGTATAGGCGGCAATCTGTGATGAGCAGTCCCGGCTGGTCCCGCAGAGCGATGCCCGAGGTGGGCCCAAGGGTTACGATCTCGGCTTGCCCTTCTTGGGTGGCACCCAAGAGGGTGAAGATTACCAGGAGAGGTACCATCATTGTCCTATGGAAACACAAAGAGATAGGTCTTAGCTTCTTAATTGTCGGGGGTAGGACCCGCAAGTTTAAACTATGGTTAAGTTTATTATCCATTAGTAATCTTCTGCTTGGATGACCCTTATTCCCACGAGGTCAGATTTTGTGAGATCTTTGTCTCCTGAGGAGTTATTGCACGCCTTGTGTGGTTTAACCTGGTTAAGCTGTACCCATTTAACAGTTGGCTCTTTTTGGCCTTTACTGATTTTTATCTGATAGACAACTGGAGACAGTTTGTCGGTTATCAGATGGGGTCCAGTCCATCTAGGCATCAGTTTACGGGCGAGAGTTCCGGTCCCGGACTCTCTTCTCCCCGTTTTGGGGGCAAACGTGTAGTACCAGACCCTGTCTCACACTTGGAGTTCCTCGTGAGAGGCCTTTTGGTCGTAGTACGCTTTGCGTCCGTCAGCTGATTTTTCCAGGTTTTTCTGTGCGAAAGCAAAAGTGTTTTTAAGGTGTTTTTCATCGGGTTAAGTTCACTACATGTGGATAGTTTGTCCATCAGGGTTTGGGGGATCATGGTGTTGAAGGCGGATGTGAAGTCCACAAAGAGCATACGGATGTAAGAGTTTTTCTGCTCCAGGTGGTTGAGCGCAGTGTGGACCACAGAGGAGATGGTGTCGTCTGTTGATCGGTTCTCACAGTATGCATACTGATGAGTGTCCTCGTTGATGTTGATGGTTGTTTTGATGTGAGTCATGACCAGTTTTTCGAAGCATTTAGCGACTATCGGGGTGAGGGCCACTGGCCGATAGTCATTCAGACCAGTCACTGTAGAGCTTTTTGGGACTGGGATGATGGTGGCAGTCTTCAGGCAGGTGGGAACTGTCTCCAGGGTAAGTGAGGTGTTAAAAATGTCTGCCAGCACCTCACAGAGCTGATCAGCACATTCCTTCAACACTTTCCCGGGGATGTTGTCTGGGCCAGTTGCCTTGTGCGGATTAATCCTCCTGAAGGTACTCCTTACTTCTGCTGAGGTCACGCTGAGATGCTCTTCATCCGGTGGTGAGGTGAGTCTGGTGCTGGGTGGTCTGTTCGGGTCTTCAAAGCATGCATAGAACTTGTTGAGGGCATCAGGCAGAGATGGGTCTTTGGGGCATTGTTCGCTTCTTCCTTTATAATCTGTTATGCACTTAATACCCCTCCACATGCTCCGAGGGTCTTGTGAGATGAATTGACCCTCAATCCTCTTTGCATATGTGCCCTTGGCCCTTTTAATACCAGCAACCAGCTCTTTTCTTGTCCTACTCAGCTCCTCTGAGTTTCCAGACCTGAAGGCAGTGTTCCTGGCTTCCAGCAGGGTATGCACCTCTGCATTCAGCCAAGGTTTTCTGTTTGGGTAGCTTTTAACATTTCTGATACTGGAGACAGTGTCAGTACATGTTCTAATGTAACCCAGAACTGAGGATGTGTATTGGTCCAGATCAAGCGAACCTCCATTTTCAGCAGCTTCTCTGAAAACCTGCCAGTCTGTTCGGTCAAAACAATCTCTCAGTATGGGGCCACTGTCCTGGATCCAGCATTTAACTTTCTTTTGTACCGGTCTGGAGCGTCTCAGCGGGGGCATGTAAGCAGGAGCCAGGAAGATTGAGATGTGGTCTGACAGTCCTAGGTGGGGGCGGAGTTTGGCTTTGTATGCATCTTTTACGTTCGTGTAAACACGGTCCAGCGTGCGGTCTCCATGTGTCGGAATCGTCACATGCTGATTAAAGCTTGGGAGACAGTCCTTTAGATTCACGTGGTTAAAGTCTCCGGCTACCACGTAAAGCGCCTCGGGGTGTTTGCTCTGCAACGAGCTGATGATATCATGTAGCTCCTGCAGTGATTCATTAGCATTAGCGTCCGGAGGAATGTAAACGACAGAGATGAATGTCACCGTGAACTCGCGGGGTAGATAATGTGGCCGGCATTTCAAAGGTATTTGTTCCAAAGCCTTCGAGCATGAGCTATTTACAACAGTACAGTTCGTGCACCAACTTTTACTCACGTAAATGCACACTCCGCCTCCCCGTGATTTCCCCGTTAGCTCGCTGCAGCGGTCCGCTCGAAAAAAAGAGTCTGTCATCCAGCTGGAAGACTGTATCTGGCGTTTCGCTTGTAATCCACGTTTCCGTGAGGCAAAGCACTGCACACTTCTTCATCTCTTCTGAGGCGCCCGCTCTCAGACGAAGTAAATCCATCTTGTTGTCCAACGAGCGGACATTCGACAGAAAGAGAGACGGCATGGGGAGTTTACCGGCTTTAGCGTTAGCTCGTAGCCTCACCATAACCCCCGCCCGGCATCCTCTCCTCTTAAGCCGGGAGCAGCGCTTCCTCTTCTGCCCGCTGGAACGCCTCTGCTGCAGCTTCCAGGTAGATGACTTTAAGATCTGCATTCTGCCGAGCGTAGTTTTGAGTTTGTTGCTGATTTCTGCTATATTTCGTGGCAAATCCGCTCCTATTCTCATCAGTTCGGTTCGGCTATAGTTCACACGCATAAATCGCGCGGAGTCAGGCACAGAGTCAATATCAAAACTTCTAAAAACTGGGATGGTACCGGGAGCCTGTGAAGCTGCAACTGCTCTGAGCGCGGCCATCTTCCTCATGAATTTATGATAATTTATGTTTCAAACAGTGCTCGGCGGCACACAAAGTTTAACAACCTGCAGCAGCAACCGCAGATATCAACAGGTTGATTTGTTTCACTCACGCTACCAACACTTGGGAGAGACACTCTGTCCAAAGGAAACGCTTCTGTTGCGAGCCGACGAGCCTTCAGGTGATCCAAGCTCAAGTAGTCCGATGGTTCCAGACGAGCTGTCAGATGACACCCCTCGCGGCTCTGCGACGCTTCATTTCACAACTCTCAAAAAGGGCGTTTCAACTGGAAACAGCTGGGCTCGGCTGCCCGTGTGTCGGAGGATGATTGCTCCAAAAAAAAAATAAATGGGTGGATTAATTTTTTATATGCAAAATATTTATTGGTGAGTGATCAGGCTGTCACACTACGTCGACCTCGGCACCCCTCGAGAGTGTTAGAGTTATTTTACTTTATCATGCTGAGACCCCCGGTCTTGTCTGCCCAGAGACGGACCAGTGATGGCCAGTTATGGCCCGGTTCTGTATAGATGAGACGGGCCCAGCTGCTCTGAGAGAGCTTCCCAGGGTCAAGGCCTGATAAGGAGTTATTTTTCATTTTGCTGGCTTCCATCACGTAGATGGATTTGCACATTAACCCATTTTTCACCATCAGAAACAGATAAGGCCAATGATGTCACACATAGTCTCCCCACTGATGCACTCTGATAGGCTGTGCTCCCAGAAGAAGGCGGAGCCTAGGACCAATATAAGCTGGGGCGTTCTGTGACATGGGCCCCGCTTCCACTTCCAGGTTAAGACGAGTTGGACGGACGACTCAGCGCTGAACCTGTAACTTTCTCCTGCCTGATGAACATTAAATTGGTAAACAGAAATTATAACTCTTGAGTTATTTGAGTTAGAGAGTTTCATCTCCATCTGGAAATAAAAGAACCAGACGCCGGAGGTGGGAAGTCGGACCGGTTTCAGGGACGGACCCGGTCCAGATGCTCACAAGAGTGTTTACAGATCTCACCAGAGCAAACCATTCTTATCAGAACTCCTACAGTGCCTCTGGAGTGTCCTTGGACACGCTCACCGCTCTCGTCATCGCCCCTCCCCTGCAGAATGTCTGCGTCACTATGTGCCCATGTGGGGGTTTCTTTTACAATCTCAGGCCAAAGAGTGAGAGTTTGATAGGATTTTTTTATGTGTTACTTTCTGTCTGTCCAAACAGGTCTCACTTGTAAACGAGTCTTGGAGGCTCAATGTGATTTATCTGTGTAAATAAAGGTTGAATGAATGAAACAAATGCAGCCACATTTCACCTGAGCCGACGTTGGTTGAACAGATTGTTTTTGTACAATGTCCTCTTCTCAGCAGCAGCCATGCAGGAAGCCTTGAACCAGACGGTGACAAATGTGACAGACACGGTGAAGACCATGTCCCCGTTCAGAGACACACTTGTTCGGCTTTCTGAGTGGAAGCTGTTTTGTCACAAGAAGCAGGTGCATCAAGTTTATACGCCTCAGCGCCAAATCACAAGCTTCACTAACATCTGCAAAGACAAGAACAGAGCCAGATATACAAAAAGGAATTTTCTTAAACTTGTCAACTGTGCAAATGTTTCTTTCACACAAAATCAGAGCTTCATCTGAGCCGGATCCTGTTGGAACAAGATCCGGGAACACTCTCATTTTGGCAGGCTACGTTCCAGCAACTGTTTGCTTGGATCCAGCAACTTAGATCTCCGGCCCGAAAAGTCCAAAGTCATCGCACATTGTTATTTTGATTATTCATTAAAAATACAACGAGAGGAGACGTTCTGTGGAGTGGATGTTCTAGCCGCACTATGTGCACCAGCTCACACTCACATTCTGCCCAGCAGAGACGTGGACCGCATGTCCGGCAGGGAGGAGCGACTTCATCCACCTTCAGCTGTGCGCCCTGCAGACAGTGCACCTTTTATGCACTAGAGTGTTTTCAGAGAGCTCTGCAGAGCGCACACACAACTGCTGATGTGTCTGAACTCCAGCACATAGACGTATACACACAGCTGAAGGTGGACAAAGACGCTCACCACAGGACATGTGGTCCATGTCTCTGCTGGGCAGAAGCGTGTGAACAAGCTGGTACACATAGTGCGACTGGAACATCCACTCCACAGACTGAGCAATGTCTCCTCTCGCTGTTTTTTTAAATAAATAATCAAAATAAAAATGCACGATGACTTTGGACTTTTAGGGACAGAGATCTGAGTTGCTGGATACATTGCAGACATAATAAAAAAGCTTACTGTAAAAAAAAGTGTATATATATATATATATATATATATATATATATATATATGTATATATACCATACCATACCAATTTATTTATAAAGCACTTTAAACAGTGACAAAGCACACCAAAGTGCTGTACAGGGACAAACAGAACAAGCACACAGCAACAGATTACATAACAGGACACCAAAAAGTAGAAACCAACAAAAACAGTAATGGATAACAACAACAACAACAACCGCAACATGACCAACACAGTGTGATGCACACAGACTGAGCACAGATCACACAGTGCAGAAAGCCAGGGAATAGAAGTGTGTTTTTAAGCAAGATTTAAAAACTGTGAGGGAGGGGGCCTGTCTAACCAGCAGAGGTAACTCATTCCAAAGTCTTGGTCCTGCTACAGAGAAGGTCCTGTCACCTCTGCGCTTGAGACGGGTTCCTGGGACTGTTAGGAGCAACTGGTCTGCTGATCTGAGAGAACGTGGTGGGACATACGGCTGGAGCAGATCAGTAAGATAGGAGGGGGCAGAGCTGTTTAGTGATTTATAGACATACAAGAGTATTTTGAATTTGATTCGAAGGTGAACCGGAAGCCAGTGTAGGGAAGCCAGAACAGGTGTAATGTGCTCCCTTTTGCTTGTGCTGGTCAAAAACCGGGCTGCTGCATTTTGGACCAGTTGGAGTCTAGCTATGGAGGTCTGACTGATACCAAAAAGGAGTGAGTTGCAATAGTCGAGCCTGGATGTAATGAATGCATGAATTACTGTCTCCAGGTTATTTTTGGACAATATGGGCTTCAGCTTAGACAGTCGCCTCAGCTGGAAAAAGCAGGATTTAACAATCATATTTACATGATTGTTGAGTTTCAGAGAAGGGTCAAGTATCACTCCTAGATTAGTGACTCTTTGTTTCACTAACGGTGACAGAACGGATAGGTCGATGCAGTGGTTGGTGATTGTGTCATTGGGAGGAAACAGCATAACTTCAGATTTCTTCTCGTTGATACTCAAGAAATTTAAAGCCATCCAATCTCTGATGTCAGCCAGGCAGTCCAGTAACGGTTGAATAGAGCGAGTACCGTTGAGTCTGAGGGGGAAGTAGATTTGGCAGTCGTCTGCGTAGAAATGAAAGGGTATGTTATGTTTCCTGAAAATAGCACCTAGTGGCAGCAGGTATAAAGAAAATAAAAGAGGACCAAGGATGGACCCTTGCGGTACCCCCCATTTAAGCGCTGCCGAGGCTGAACTAAAATCTTTGATGGAGACACAAAAGGACCTGTCAGCGAGGTATGATCTAAACCATTCGAGGGCTGACCCAGTGATGCCCACCCACTGCTCTAACCTCGCAATGAGGATCTCGTGGTCAATTGTATCAAAGGCAGATGTGAGGTCCAGTAAGAGAAGGAGCACAGAATCACCAGCGTCTGTGAATAGGAGAATGTCGTTAAAAACCTTGAGTAGAGCAGTTTCAGTGCTGTGGAGAGGTTTAAAGCCAGACTGGAATAGCTCTAAGATGGCATTATCCTCTAGAAAGCATTTCAGCTGGGACTCCACTATTTTTTCCAGCAGTTTGGCGACAAATGGGAGTCTGGAGACAGGCCGGAAGTTGGACATGACTGAGGGGTCAAGGCTAGGTTTTTTCAGGAGAGGTTGGACAGCAGCATGTTTAAAAGTTATTGGCACCACACCTGAGGCTAAGCTGCTGTTCACAATGCCAAGAACAGGAGGGCCCAGAACAGGAAGAAGCTCCTTAAGGAGTCGAGGGGGGACAACGTCAAAAGGGGAGCCAGATGGCTTCATGCCGCACATGACCTGCTCCAGGGAAGACAGAGAGATGGGCTCGAAGTGGTCAAGAACAGCAACACAATGAGATGGGATGGACGGATCATGAGCAGGTGGAGAAATGAGTGCCCGGGTGTTTGCAACTTTTTCAGAAAAGAAATGGAGGAAGTTTTCACACAGCTCAGTTGAGGCTTCTAGAGGTGAAGGTTCACTGAGGTGTAGAACTGAGTTCAGGGTGGAAAAAAGGGCTCGGGGGTTGTGGGAGTTTGAGGCAATTATCGCAGAAAAGAACTTTGATTTGGCGGCTTTAACTGCCTTCTGATAATGACGCCAACTCTCCTTTAGGATTTGAAAAGAAACCTGCAGCCTGTCTTTCCTCCACCTGCGTTCTGCTCTCCTACACTGCTGTCTAACGGCTTGAGTGACGTCATTAAGCCATGGTTCTGATAAAAGTTTTGTTTTCCTGGTTTTAACGGGAGCAACACAGTCCAGAATATTGAAGCAAACAGAGTTAAGCTGAGAGGTTAGCTCCTCGGTGGAGAGAGACACAGAGCTGATCGATCCTCTCAGAGCTAAAAGCTTCAGTAAAACGTGCAGCAGTGAAACGGTTAATGGCGCGTGAAGTACGTGCAGAATCACATGACTTAGCAGTAGGACAAGGCGGGATGATATCAAACAAGACAGGCATGTGGTCTGAGAGAACGTTGTCACCGATTACCAAATTACAAACAGAGACATCACGTGTTAAAATGAGATCCAGAGTGTGACCGTGTTGTTGGGTGGGACCATTTACATGTTGAGTTAAATTAAATGAGTCCAACAAATCAAGGAAGTCCTTCACTAACGGCTTCTCCTGACAACAGACGTGAATATTAAATATTATGTATATATATATATATTTATATATATGTATATACATATATTTATATTTTTTGGTTGATATGGATCTGACAGCAAGTTGAGTCCGGGTGGATGGATCAGTATCTGTGACCAGATTCTTCAGATTTGCAGCAGATCCTTCCTGTCCACAGTTATCAGCATCTACAACTCTTGAATGGAACCAGGATAATGAGATATGACAACACTTAATTTCCCTCTGGGATTAATAAAGTATTTTTGAATTGAATCTCTGGAAGAAGAAATCAAGTCAGAGTTCAATTCAGGTTAATATAAAAATGTTTTTTTTTTTCTAATCTCAAACTAAGCTGCTGTGGAAGTCAGTTCAAACTACATGTGGTGCATTACTGCCCCCTGCTGTTCAAGGTTACAATAACTTTTATAAACTTCGAACATTTATCTTTTATTTGATGGCTTACTTCCATAAAAAAGCAATGACCTATTATGACTGTGTATACACACACACACACACACATATATATATATATATACATATACTTTTTCTCTTCACCTTTCGGCTGCTCCCCTCCTCAGGGGTCACCAGTTGTGAAGACTCGGCAGTTACTTTGACACCAGATGCCCTTTGACAACCACAGACAATGATGCTTCCACCGCCTCTGTGTGGAGCAGAGAGCTGCATGTAGGGCGCCTGGGGGAGCAGATGGTGGGGGTTAAGGGCCATGTTCATGAGCCCATGGGGGCAAATGAGGGTGGAGGCAGGTGTGGGTGCTTCACTATTCCCACCCACATTTTGATGTTGTCGGTTCCGGGAGTCAAACCGGCAACCTTTCAATCACAGGCTCACCTTCTCTAATGTGCACCCCCACATTTATAACCACGAGATGTTTTTGTTACAACAGACAGCCCCGAAACTGATCAGGTTTAGTAGTTTTTGTTTTCTCCATTTAAGTTTATAGTTGTACATTCAAATGTTTAAAATTCAATTAATCAGGAAGCAGGAATTGAAACTCAATGAAAACAAAATAGTTTCTCTGTTGAAGATTTGTATCAGACAACTTTCCAGTTTGACCATTACGGTCATAACTTCCTGCTGAAACCATAAAGCAGCGTTACTCAACTGCTGGTCCAAGGGCCACATGTGGCCCATGAGGGAACTCACTCAGTCCAGCTCTTTTATTATATTATTCTTCTATTTAAAGTAAAACCAGATTTTAAACCATAAATTATTTGTACATATTGACAATAACTATCCACTGAACTGTTGGCTTTTGTAATTCTGGCACCACAAACATTTTGGCTGAGCTGTGAGTAGAACTCCTGCTGGTGGTTCAAATAATGAACCACCAGCAGGAGTTCTCACTGTGGAAGATTCACACGAACACAGAGCAACAATTTAGCACCGACTTCTCAAACCTTTGACGTTTCCTGATAAAACACTGATTCCACTTCACTTTCTAGATGTGCCTGAATAAAAAGCTCCATCACTTAAATTTAAGCAGAATATTAATGAAGAGACAAACTCCAACTGTAAGAGCAGCTTTAATGTATTCAATATTCATTTATGGCAATATAATAGATTCATTATGATTGGTTTAGAAAATATTTACAAGAGCAGCTCAATGACTGATCCGTTTAAAAAGTGTGCTTTTCTGTGTAGAAGGTGACATCATCTCTGCCATCATGCGGTAGTTCATGCAGAACTCCTCCATGTTGGGAACGGACAGATGTGCACTTCTTGTGAACAGATCAGCTTGAAACGAACGTGGCGCTCCGTTAAGACAGACTGCAGGTCCACGGTTTGGACTCGCTCCCCTGAACAAAAACAGAAAACTCAACTAGAATCAAATCATGACTTCTTCATTCACACAACTTCAACAGCATCATACAAACTTTTCACAGAAAATAGTCTTTCATCTTTAGCAGCCCCCCCACCCCCAGAAAAGATTAGGGTGCCATGACAACTGTACCTATATGTGCTCCTGTTAGCATGCTTACTGATGCATAAACATTCCTGGTACCTGATGCGTCTGCTGCTGCTGCCGTCTGTATTCTTCTTCACTGGCAGCGAGAGCCTGAGCGAGAGCCAGGTCCTCCAGCTCCTGAGGGCTGACACACACACACACACACACACCAGCTGAATGAAAACATCTGGAGGGCTGA
>NC_056512.1:46635176-46635682 GCF_014905685.2 Nematolebias whitei | reverse complement strand
ACACACCAGCTGAATGAAAACATCTGGAGGGCTGACACACACACACATCAGCTGAATGAAAACATCTGGAGGGCTGACGGAGCTCAATGTTCGTTTCTTTGTCTATTTTAGATGCTACCCTTTTAGAGTTATAACTCACCTTCATTCAAAACACACAAGTAATGAACTATTTAAAGGATGAATCACTCAACCCAGAGTTGTTTTAGAGGTCAAATAAAAAGAAACTACAATAAAAAGTGACATTCTTATTGCCCACCATAAAAAGGACAAAGGCAGAGTAGAGTGTGTGCGTCTGTAGCAAAATATCTCGCATCACATTTTACTGAAACTGGTGTTAAAGGAGGCGGACGCGTGCGTAACGTCATTTTCAAAGTTTGACCAAAACAGCTAGAACTCCATCATTTCTCATCATATGATGATCTTTCCTAAAACTCTGCATGAAACATGACGGATAATAAGTATTCTTAGTCCCACACGCCGTCACATTATTCTTAGTCCCACACGCC
>NC_056512.1:46634060-46635166 GCF_014905685.2 Nematolebias whitei | reverse complement strand
TCCCACACGCCGTCACATTATTCTTAGTCCCACACGCCGTCACATTACTAAACTATTGATACTGAACTGATGACAATAACATTGTAATAAGCCACATCTGTGACACCCAACACAATACAACCTGGCTCCACCTTATACTGGAGATCTTGTTCCATATTTTCCTAACAGAGCACTTCTCTCTCAGACTGCAGGTTTACTTGTGGTTCCTAGAGTTTCCAGCAGCAGAATGGGAGGAAGATCTTCCAGTTCTCAGGCTCCTCTCTTGTGGAACCAACTTCCAGTTTCTGTCCATGAGGCTGACACATTGTCCAGTTTGAAGACTGGGATTAGGCAGCACGGTGGTGCAACAGGTAGAGCTGCTGCCTCTCAGCGAGCAGGTCCCTGGTTCAAACCCCGGTCCAGGGACCTTTCTGGGTGGAGTTTGCATGTTCTCTCCGTGCATGCGTGGGTTTTCTCCAGGTACTCCGGTTTCCTCCCACAGACCAAAAACATGCATGTTAGACTGATTGGTAACTCTAAATTGTCCCTAGGTGTGAGTGAGAGAGTGAATGGTTGTTTGTCTTGTTTGTCTCTATGTGTCCCTGTGATGGACTGGAGACCTGTCCAGGGTGTCCCCCGCCCCTCGCACAGTGATTGCTGGACATGGGCACCGGCGACCCCCGTGACCCAAAATGGAATAAGCGGGTAAAGATAATGGATGGATGGGATTAAGACTTTCCTTTTTGATAAATCCTATAGTTAGGGTTGGCTTGTTATGCTGCTATAGACTTAGACTACTAGAGGACAAACTGACCCCATTTCCTTAAATTAATTGTTAAAACTGAATAGTTTTCATTTGAGACTATTTTTATCTTAACATGCGATTCTTGACCTGCCATTGTGTATCTATTCCTACCAAACCCAGCCGGTCGAAGCAGATGGTCCTCTAGTCCTGATCCTGGTTCTGCTAAAGGTTTCTTCCTCATGAGGGAGTTTTTCTTTCCACTGTCGCCTTCATGCTTGTTCAACATGAGAGTTCTGTGATGGAGTTAAACTCAAAGCTGCTCCTCAGATAAATAATGTTCAATTATTATTTTATACATGAATGTTTCTGTTCAATTATTATT
>NC_056512.1:46631128-46634050 GCF_014905685.2 Nematolebias whitei | reverse complement strand
GAATGTTTCTGTTCAATTATTATTTTATAGATGAACGTTTCTGTTCAGACCCTGAGACGACTTCTGTCGGGACTTGGAGCTTTAGAAATAAATTGAATTGAATTAATAAAATATGTTTCTTGCTGCTGCACTGTGGCTGCATCATGCATGCCACTACCTTACAATCATACTCTTCTCAATGTTCTTCACTACCTGTGCAATTACCTGCCACACAACCTGCGTATATGTTAATATGTTAGTTATGTGCAATATAGATCATGTGCATTTAGGATTATACTACCACCTGTGAAATATTTATTTAAACTAATTCACCGTACTTGCTCCATTATATTCTACCATGTTGTTATTTACTACATTTCTTTTGGACCTAGTAAATATTATACATTTCTTTCAACTTTTTGGTACTTTATTTTGTACGTTATTGCACGTTGTCAGTATTTCTTGTTTGTTTTTAGCGAGTCCAATTGGTTCTTGGGATCATGAACATTTTGTTGCACCGTGCTAACCTGCATATGACGAACAACACAACATAAATAACATTCTTTTGAGAAATGTTAGGCCTGTAAGAATATTAATTTCTCATACGCGTTTTCTTTGGGCTCAGTGCACACTTGAATAAAAAGTGTTTTTGTTCTTAGGACTTTAAGAAAAATAGAGTAAGTCTAGTGTGTTCTTCAATAAATACCAGTCCAAAATGTGAACGCTCAACAAAAGCTGGAGGACAAGGAGAACTTCATGATATTCAAATCACTGGTTTAGTATGTATCCAGCTTTAATACTTTCTTAAGGAAACTCGAGAAAACGTCAATAAGAATATCAGCAAGAGCTCATGTATGTTATAGAATGAAGCAAACTGAGAAGCTTTTCTTCATTATTGAATGACATCATCAGGTCAATGTAGTGGTTAGAAGAAACATTTAAAATGACTCAGTTTGACTGGGCTTCATGGAAGGCTGAAAGTCAAAGTCTTCACTGAAGGCAATCTGCTAGCTAAAACATTTTCACACAAAGATTAACAAGATTTCCATTATAAATCTGAGTGTTATTAAGGAGTTTTGTAAAATGTTACAGGCTGGACTTTTGGTCTCCTGTAAGAACTCTCTTCTATTGGACAGTTCAACAGATTCAACAGCACAAGTGTTGGTTCCAAACTCAAACCACAAATCCAGCTTTATACTGAGAGTGCAAGACTTAACATTTAAGTTGTAAACGTACATCTGATTAATGACAACTGTACAATTTGTAAATGAGATTCTTTCAACAAGCACAGGTTGAACAGAAAGCACAGGCAGAAACGACAGGAAGCTGGAGGTGAGTCACCTTAGAATCGGCTTGGGGTCAGGCTTGGGGTCAGGCTTCGAGTCAGCCAAAGACCTCTCCAGCGCTCTTTGGAAAGCCTGCTCCTCCGTCTGCAAACCAAACATCAGAGCAGCATGGTCGTTGTTAACGTGTTGGGCTTATGAGCAAGGTTTATTTAAGGTGCCAGGTGATGTGACTACCATGCTAGCCTGAAATGACGCTGAGGGTGGTATTAGGTTCGGTGCTGAAACCCAAGTAGGAACCTGCTGAAGAGAGCTGGAAAGAAAAGAGAAACAAAATGTATGAATCAGGACGCCGAGTTTGGAAAGCTGAATAATTATTAAATAATTACAAGATAATACTCACCCAGTGCTGTGAGCCCTGCCACTTGAACTCACACCATTCGAAACTGGTCTGGGGTTTCTTGAACCAGAACGAGAACTAGAGGCAGAAGAAGCGGCACCACCTTGGGTCCTCAGTACAGCAGCATGTCTAAAATAATAAAGCTAGCATTAGTGAAGCCTCACGAAGCTTCTCTTACAAGTGTGCTGCCAAAACATTCAAAGATTCAGTGACGAAGACATTTGATGGACAAGTGGAGCCATAAGGACCTCACGAGCATGAGTGAAGCGCCGACTCTGTCAGTGTGTGTGTTCCTCAGCATGGATGATGAGCTATTACTGTAGAACAACTCACGTGCACAGTACAAACACCTACGAATTATTGTAATTTTGAGTGAGACGCATTAAAAAAGAAAAAAAGAAAAATACAGTTCAGTTATTAAAACATGAATTGTAATTCAGGGAAAAACTAAGAACCGAATTCAAAATCTTACTTCTAACCTACAAAGCTCTCAACAACCTAGCTCCATCTTACATTACAGAACTTGTTGTTCCATATTTTCCTAACAGAGCACTGTTCCCTCAGACTGCAGGTTTACTTGTGGTTCCTAGAGTTTCCAGCAGCAGAATGGGAGGAAGATCTTCTAGTTCTCAGGCTCCTCTCTTGTGGAACCAACTTCCAGTTTCTGTCCATGAGGCTGACACATTGTCCAGTTTGAAGACTGGGATTAAGACTTTCCTTTTTCATAAATCCTATAGGGAGAGCCCAGACACCCTGCGGAGAAAACTCATTTCGGCCGCTTGTATCCGAGATCTCATTCTTTCGGTCACAACCCAAAGCTCGTGACCATAGATGAGGGTGGGAACGTAGATCTATCGGTAAATTGAGAGCTTCACCTTTTGACTCCGCTCTCTCTTCACCACGACAGACCTGTACAGCGCCTACTTCACTGCAGACGCTGCACCTATCCGCCTATCGATCTCACGCTCCATTTTTCCCTCATTCGTGAACAAGACCCCAAGATACTTGAACTCCTCCACTTGCGGTAGGACCTCCTCCCTGACCCGGAGAGGGCACTCTACCCTTTTCCGGCTCGAGACCGTGGCCTCGGATTTGTAGGAACTGATCTCCATCCCGGCCGCGTCGCAGTCGGCTGCAAACCGCTCCAGTGAAAGCTGTAGATCACGATCTGATGAAGCCAATAGGACCACATCATCTGCAAAAAGCAGAGACGCAATCCTAAGGCCACCAAAACGGATCCCCTCAACACCTTGGCTGCGC
>NC_056512.1:46624927-46631118 GCF_014905685.2 Nematolebias whitei | reverse complement strand
ATCCATCCATCCATCCATCCATCCATCCATCCATCCATCCATCCATTTTCTTTTGCTTATCCGGGGTCGGGTCACGGGGGTAGCAGCCTAAGTAGGGAGGCCCAGACTTCTCTCTCCCCAGCCACTTGGGCCAGCTCTTCCGGGGGAATCCCGAGGCGTTCCCAGGTCAGCCGAGAAACATAGTCCCTCCAGCATGTCCTGGGTCTTCCTCTGGGCCTCCTTCCGGTGGGACGTGTCCGGAACACCTCACCAGGGAGGCGTCCAGAAGGCATCCTAAACAGATGCCCGAGCCACCTCAACTGGCTCCTCTCGATGTGGAGAAGCAGCGACTCTACTCTGACTCCCTCTCGGATGATCGAGCTTCTCACCCTGTCTCTAAGGGAGAGCCCAGACACCCTGCGGAGAAAACTCATTTTGGCCGCTTGTATCCAAGATCTCATTCTTTCGGTCACAACCCAAAGCTCGTGACCATAGATGAGGGTGGGAACGTAGATCTATCGGTAAATTGAGAGCTTTGCCTTTTGACTCAGCTCTCTCTTCACCACGACAGACCTGTACAGCGCCCGCTTCACTGCAGACGCTGCACCTATCCGCCTATCGATCTCACACTCCATTTTTCCCTCATTCGTGAACAAGACCCCAAGATACTTGAACTCCTCCACTTGGGGTAGGACCTCCTCTCTGACCCAGAGAGGGCACTCTACCCTTTTACGGCTCAAGACCATGGCCTCGGATTTGGAGGAACTGATCTTCATCCCGTCCGCGTCGCATTTGGCTGCGAACCGCTCCAGCGAAAGCTGTAGATCACGATCTGATGAAGCCAATAGGACCAAATCATCTGCAAAAAGCAGAGACACAATCCTAAGGCCACCAAAACGGATCCCCTCAACACCTTGGCTGCGCCTAGAAATTCTGTCCATAAAAGTTATGAACAGAATCGGTGACAAAGGGCAACCTTGGCGGAGTCCAACTCTCACCGGGAACAAGCCCGACTTACTGCCGGCGATGCGGACCAGGCTCTGACACCGGTCATACAGGGACCTAACAGCCCGTATCAAAGGGCCCGGTACCCCATACTCCCAGAGTACCCCCCACAGGGTCCCCCGAGGGACGTGGTCGAACGCCTTCTCCAAGTCCACAAAGCACATGTAGACCGGTTGGGCAAACTCCCACGCACCCCCCAGGACCCTGCTGAGGGTGTAGAGCTGGTCCAGTGTTCCACGACCAGGACGAAAACCGCACTGCTCCTCCTGAATCCGAGGTTCGACTATCCGACGGACCCTCCTCTCCAGAACCCCCGAATAAACCTTACCAGGGAGGCTTAAGAGCGTGATTCCCCTGTAGTTGGAACACACTCTACGGTCCCCCTTTTTGAATAGGGGGACCACCATCCCGGTCTCCCAATCCAGGGGAACTTCCCCCGATGTCCACACAATATTGCAGAGTCGCGTAAGCCAACACAACCCGACAACATCCAGAGCCTTAAGGAATTCCGGGTGAATCTCATCCACCCATGGGGCCCTGCCACCGAGGAGCTTTTTAACCACCTCGGTGACCTCAGCACCAGAGATTGGAGGACCCGACGCAGAGTCCCCAGGCTCCGCTTCCTCAGTGGAAGACGTGCCGGTGGGATTGAGGAGGTCTTCAAAGTATTCCGCCCACCAACCCACGACATCCCGAGTTGAGGTCAGCAGCACACCACTCCCACTATAAACAGTGTTGGTGGCGTACCGCTTCCCCCCGAGACGCCGGATGGTGGACCAGAATCGCCTCAAAGCCATGCGGAAGTCGTTCTCCATGGCCTCTCCGAACTCCTCCTATGCCCGAGTTTTTGCCTCAGTGACCACCCGAGCCGCATGTCGCTTGGACTGCCGGTACCCATCAGCTGCTTCCGGGGTCCCACAGGCCAAAAAGGCCCGATAGGACTCCTTCTTCACAGGCACCAAGTTGGGGGGGCAATAAGTATGCCCACTCCTGCTCGGCGCCTCTCACCAGGGGCAACTCCAGAGTGGAAGAGTGTCCAGCCCCTCTCAAGGAAACTGCAGAGCCAGAGCCATGCGTAGAGGTGAGTCCGACTATTTCTAGCCGGAACCTCTCAGCCTCACACATCAGCTCAGGCTCCTTCCCCACCAGTGAGGTGACAGTCCACGTCCCAATAGCCAGCTTCTGTAGCCGAGGATCAGACCGCCAGGGTCCCCGCCCTCGGCCATCACCCATCCCACATTGCACCCGACCCCTTTGGCCCCTCCCACAGGTGGTGAGCCCATGGGAAGGGGGACCCACGTCTCCTCTTCGGGCTGTGCCCGGCCGAGCTCCATGGGTAAAAGCCCGGCCACCAGGCGCTCGCCCGCCTGCCCCACCTCCAGGCCTGGTTTTATTTTTCATTCAAGCTTTATTTCTACAGGTTAGTCCCATTGAACCTCAGGGACTCATTTACAAGAGAGACCTGATTTTAACAAAGAATGATGACAATCATAAAAGAAAGCTTATACATTGAGAAGAACAAATGAAAGAAAATGATATTAAAAAAACGGAACAAAAACAGCTAGATTGTAAAGTGATGTACTAAAAACAGGAACATGTCTGTTAACCTGCAGGTCAGCAAAAAGTTTTTTTATCGTCCTGACAAAATGACCAATGTCTTAAACATTTATACTTTTATTCTAGAATAAGTCCACAAGCTTAAATATTTAAAAAGTAATTTAAAAAAAACACACTAAAATTTGCTCCTGCACCTTTAAGCATGTTCTGTCTGAAAGGCCTCTCTTGCTTTGAGTGGTCCAAATGTTCTGTACCCTCCTGGATCGAGCCTGAGGTTTCCCATCAGTCTGCTCTAATGGACTTCCACGTTAAGACAGAAGTTTAAATGATAGTGGATGATGCAGGCACATCATCAGGTCTTTGGTGATTCTGAAGGGGCTTTAGCCTTCCAGCAGCTGACTTCTAACAAAAGCTGCCAGCTGCAAGAAGTAAAAGGCTGCAGCACAGTCAATTCAAGTCAATTCAAGTCAATTCAAGTCAATTCAAGTCAATTCAAGTCAATTCAGTTTATTTATAAAGAGCCAAATCACAACAACTTGTCTCAGTGCACTTTACAGGAACATTCACATAAAAGCCAATTAGTAAAGTTCTCTGTCTAAGGAATCCAGCAATTCAGAATCCAGTCAGTTTTATAAGAACAAAGTTAGTTTTGAGCCCATCTTTTACATTTTTATTTGTGTACTTTTCATCCATCCATCATCTTTTACACGCTTTTTCCATTTTCTTTGGGTCATGGGGGTCGCCGGAGCCCATGTCCAGTGATCACTGTGCGGGGGGGCGGGGGACACCCTGGACGGGTCTCCTGTCCAGCAATCACTGTGCGGGGGGCGGGGGACACCCTGGACGGGTCTCCTGTCCATCTCAGGGACACATAGAGACAAACGAGACAAACAACCATTCACTCTCTCACCTAGGGACAGTTTAGAGTTACCAATCAGCCTAACATGCATGTTTTTGGTCTGTGGGAGGAAACCAGAGCACCCGGAGAAAACCCACGAATGCACGGAGAGAACATGCAAACTCCACCCAGAAAGGACCCCCGACCGGGATTTGAACCAGGGACCTGCGCGCTGAGAGGCAGCAGCTCTACCAGTTGCGCCACCGTGCTGCCCGTGCACTTTTCATAAAAAATAAATTTAGTGGCCATCTAAGGTGCTCAGGGAGCAGTTGGAGGGTTAAAAGCCTTGCTCAAAGGCCCACAGTAGGATAAATGCAGATGGAAGCAGATGTGAGTGCTTCCTTTTTCCAATCCAGTTTTTTTTTAATCTGCCATTCAGGGGATTCTAACTTGTGCACCTTCCCAATCACAGGCTTGCCTTCCCTAACCTCTGTACCACCACCCCACTGCTCTAAAAAACAACAACAAACAAACAAACACACAAATAATAAGCTGGACAAATATGACTTTTAAATAATTGGATTCCAGTAAACTAGTTTAAGTACAGACATTTTAGTAAATGTGCATAATTCACTTTAAATAAAACGTGTGATAGAGCCATATATTTCCAACATTACAATATGACATTAATAATTAAGGCAGAGTTCCTCTAATCTAAGCACAATGTATGAAAAATGGATTTGAAACGTTTTTTGACTTAGCTTTGGCCTGTTCTTTCAGGTGAGAGAATCTGGATTGGAAGTGACCTGAGCATGGTTTTATGTGCGTGTGCAGGTTAATTCTGCTGCAAACTCAAAACTTCATCCATGCTGGAAAAGAAGCTCTGGTGATGGTGGTGGCTGCAGGTTGCACCAGTTGATGGCAGCAGAAGTCTTCATAAAGCAGCTGCTCAATGACCGATTAGAATCACTGCAAAACATGTAGAAAACACACCTGTATAATCCCTACCGCCCAATAATCTGACATTTTGTCACTTTCTGGCCTTCTTTCATTTCAAACATAACATTTATTTTTAGCTCATAAGGAACAAAATGACTAAAAGATGTTCAGTAAAATAGTAAATTTAAGTAACATGGTGTAAAGTATTTCTTCTCAAAGAGGACTGCACCACCAGGAAACAAAAGAATCAGCTACAGATGTTGTTCTACACCAGGGCTATTCAACTTGTGGCCCGGGGGCCAAATCCGGCCCACAGGTGAGCTCCGTGTGGTCCACCTAATGGTTTCATTTTAAAATAAAACTAGATTTTAAACCATAAAACAAACTTACTTAATGACAATAACTGCTGGATGTCCATCCCCTGAGCTCATGGATTTCAGTAACTGTGGCCTCCTGAGCACAAAAAGTCCTGGTCTACACTTCTTTGGTCAAGTTGCAGCCCGATGCTTTTATTCTGAAAAACACCACGTTTTTTTTAACTTACCTGTCAGTTTTAAGTAAAGAACACATATTTGCCCAAAAGCAAGTCAATAAATAATATTTTAAATAAAATCTAAGAAATCATGAATAATGAGAATAATGATAATAAATAACATTATCAAGGCTTTTATAAGTTATAATGGACTTTACAAAAAACTGAAAATGTCAAGGGCTTTATAAATTGACATTAATAATAAAGTGAGAAATTAAGGAGCAGAAGTGATTTAAAAAATATATCTTTCCAGCTGTATCACAGCATTCAACCATTTAGTAATTTCAAACATTATTATACTGTACTTTTTTATTATAAAAACTGTTCCCCTGTAAAAATACTTGCACTGCAGAAAATATTTAAAAGTTTTATAAGAAAGTCCACGTGGAGCAACGTCATGTTTAGCTTCTATTTAGAAACAAGTGGGTTCAAATGTTTCATAAAGAATTCAACATTAAATGGAAAATTCTGGGATTGAAATAGAGATTTTGGAAGAAATGACACCCCCCCCCCCCCCCGCCACCTTCTGAGCTCTTCTTATAAAGTCACGTTTAACTTGAAATTGATTTGTTGTAAATTCACTTCAATTTACTGCTGGTTCATTTATTTACAATCTGATGATTTATATTCAAAATACAGTTGAGTATTTTAGACGACAGTATTTTTATACAGAAGTAAAATTAATCTCTGTTTCGTCTTCTGTAAATCTGTTTAACTCCTGACAAACTTTTGCACATTTTGAGCTAGATTATCTTTAAAGGACTCGTCGGTTTAACGGGTTCACTTCAAACATCAATCAATCAACCTTTATTTCTACAGGTAAATCCCATTGAGCCTCGAGGACTCATTTACAAGAGAGACCTGATTTAACAAAGAAAGATGAAACAATGGACAACAGCAACAACAATAAACAGTTATAAAAACTCATACTGCAGGTTTTTTTTTTTTTTTTACAAATAGGATGGCTAAAAGGAAAAGGTAACAACAACAAAAAAAAAAAAACAGCTAGATTCTAAGGTGAATGTAGAAACTAAAAACAGGAACATGTCTGTATCGGTCCCTGCCAGGAGTCCAACAGATTCTTAAAGACACTTAGAGAGGTCAAAGGTCGAGAGCTTCAGATCTTTTTACAAGATATTCCAGGAAACAGGAGCGGAGTAGGAGAAGGTCCTTTTGTCTAGTTCAGTCCTCATTGAGGGAAGACTCACTGAAGACACAGTGGTCTGAAGACCCACTGAAGACACAGTGGTCTGAAGACCCACTGAAGACACAGTGGTCTGAAGACCCACTGAAGACAGTGGTCTGAAGACCCACTGAAGACACAGTGGTCTGAAGACCCAC
>NC_056512.1:46623787-46624917 GCF_014905685.2 Nematolebias whitei | reverse complement strand
AGACACAGTGGTCTGAAGACCCACTGAAGACACAGTGGTCTGAAGACCCACTCAGACCTCATAAGGTCTGCGCATCGTTCACTTTGTAAAACCTTTAACAACAGGAAGAAGAAATGTTTATGGAAACAGTTTGTAATATATTTTCATCTTCTTCAAAAATGAAACACTTAATACCAACATAGAAAAAACACAAATTATCTGATGAAACCCCATATTTTCTTCTATAACATCAAAATAAAACACAGTTTGGTCAGAATAAAGAACTTTATAAGTTATTTGAGAAGTCAGAGGTGGTCGTTTTGTTCTGTCTTCTCCTCATAAAAGATAGGTTAAAATAAAGCTCCTGAACTTGTCACATAAAATGGGTCTGGATTCAGAAATCTGGTCACATTTCTTTGGGAAGCCTACGTTCATTTTATTCTTTCTGCTCGGAACAGACAGCAAGCAGCCAGTGGAGGGCACAGCAGGACTTTTTATCGACTCTTCATCCTCCTGTTCCAGTTGAAGTTCAGTGAGTGAAGGCCCAGTCCGGGGTCGAAAGGTGGGTTACCTGGTATGTTTGGTACTTTAAAGAGTTATAGTGATCCAATCATCAGCGTTATGGATGACCTCATCAGATCTTTTCTGATTGGAAGGATTTGGTCCCTCAAGTTGTGTCCTTGGACAAGACACTGACCCTCCCCACTGCCCTCAGCATTGATGCACATTAAAAACTGGGGGTTAAAAACAACCCGACCTGTAACTCAGCACAAATGTGGACCGAGCCGACCCTGGCTAGTTCTAAACTCAGCAGGGTAAGGTCATCAGTTTGATCCAGCACACTGGGATAAGTTTTCTACCCATACATTTTGTTTAAGTGACCGATTCGATGAGATACAGCTATTAAAAAGTTGAGTTAAAAAGAATAACTCAAAATCTGCCTTAATAGATAAAGACAATTTAATGGCTGATAATATTCGAAGCGGTTGGACAACTGGGGTTGGTGGCTGGTTCAAACCACTGTTAGCCAGGGGTGGAAGTAACACATTACAAATACTCACATTACTGTAACTGAATAGATTTGTTGGGTACTTGTACTTTTATGAGTATTTCTTTCAAGTGTGTAATTTTACTCATACTTCAGTACAATT
>NC_056512.1:46597946-46608787 GCF_014905685.2 Nematolebias whitei | reverse complement strand
AGGTCAGTGAGGTTCTGTAGGTCAGAGAGGTTCTGTAGGTCAGGGAGGTTCTGTAGGTCAGTGAGGTTCTGTAGGTCAGAGAGGTTCTGTAGGTCAGGGAGGTTCTGTAGGTCAGGGAGGTTCTGTAGGACTATGCCAGAAGTTTTGCTGCACGTCGTGACAGTCCCTGTGAGGTTGTTGAAGATGAACCCAACAATGTTCAGCCAGGTCGTCTGGCCAGTTCCTTTTTATTGTAGAGAGACGTTTCACCCTCCATCAGTTCTTGTCTGATTATTGAGCATGAACCTCGATGTCTTCAACAACTTTGACTGTTTCCTGTGAGGAGTCGACGGGGGAGAGGACGTCCCCAGAAACATCTTATCACCATCCAGCTGGTTGGTCCACTGCAGGAGTGTACTGCTTGGTGGGGAGAACCTTTTCTCAGACTGATGAAGCCCTTTGGATTGAGGGTGAAATGTGTCTCAGCACAAAAAAGGAAGTGTGCAGATGACCTGAGTGAACATTGTTGAGCTTCTTCACCTGGATTATTGAGCATGAACTATTAGAAGATGAAGGAAACGTTAAAAAGAGACTCAGGAAAACAAAAGTTAAACCTTCTCAGATCCTGAGCTTTTATTGAACGTGCAGTTTAGTTGCTCAGATTCCTTTTTAACAAAAAACAACTTTTTATTTTTGCCAAATCAAACTTTGTGCTTTAGTGCACCAAATGACTGACAAATGTGTGATTAAAAAAAACAAACTCAAAATGATGAAGAAATGAATAAAAGTACGGTTGTCCATCTGAACATTGAAGCGCATGCTGTTTTATGAATAATTGTTAGAGCGCTGATGTTTAAACCTCATCAAAGATTCATATCAGTCATTTGTGTCTTTTAGATGAGCGCTGATAAAGAAGACAAACTAAATGAGCGCTGATGAAGAAGACAAACTAAGACATGTTTCATTTTAAGTCAGGTTTTGGAGGGAAATGTAATTTATTTGAAACTCCGTGTTCATTTGAAGTTAACAGTTTATAAGTGAGATCAGGGATTAATAAAGATGATTTCCTTCATAACACATTGAAAGACCAAACAAAAGGTTCTGGTTGTCATGAGGCAGCACGAGGCCACTGGTGGCCCACTTGGGTTTATTCTGGATTAATTAAAGCCCGGATCTGACGGGGGCTGCTGAGCCTCTGCTCTTATATATTGATTATTCTAATATAAAACAGAACTATTGATCTTTTTTGATGTGCAGCATTAAAGGGATGAGTTAGACGTGCTCACAACATCTGGTTTTGTTGTGTGCGTGGATAAAAAGCTCATTTCTAAAGAGTTCATTAACATGGACGTTGAAATACAGGATGCTCTTTAGACTTGGGGGAGGAGAGGAGAGGGGGTCAAGTGACGAGCGATTATATACTTCCTCATAATAATATTAATTAAACAATTTGCATGCTAATAGGGTAACAATGATGGCAGCTTCTGTTCAGAGATCCAGGTTATTACAACATGCCAATCCTGGAGCCAAGGGTCAGGGAGGGGGTGGGCTGCCAAATTTCATCTGTGAGTAACATCATGACAGCGGCAGACTTGAGATAAATAAAGTCAAATTAATTCTCTGAAAAAAAAAAGGTAAATAAATTAATGCGCAGACAGGATTTAGACCGCGCGCACACGGAGCGCATCTTTAGTTTAAAACAACTTTCATCAACGTTTTGAGCTGTGCGTCTTTAAATAGATCCATTTTTATTTGCTTTAGTTGTTTTATTTAAAATCCTCTCGTTTAACCGTTGATCTATAAATGCTCAGATTTATTTCATTAAAAACTGAGAAAAGAGCCCAGATCAAAAAAAAAAAAAAAAGTCTCCCAAGAGTCATTTTATTTTATTTTATTTTATTTGAACATATAAGAACAATCAAAGTAAAAGACATGATCGTACTAATAGAAAAAGATCAAAAGTGTAGAGTATTTAGTTTCCTGTTCTGGAAGCTGCTCTCATCCATCCGCGTGCACCTCCTCTTCCCGGGATTCAATGAGCCCTTCCTCCCGGTGGGTCTCCCGTGTAGCTGCGATGCAGTTCTTATCAAAGCCCTCCTGTCTTGTTGTGACAGCCTCTGATATTGTTTATCGAGGTGGATGTCAGCTTTAATTAGCAATCGATACGGGGGAGCGCTCGAGCGCGCCTCTGACGTCAGCGCCCATTACCGCCTCTGATTGGGTGACGCGCTCTCAGAGCCTGGGCTAATTATTGGGAGGGTTCCGTGTGGATAAAGTACAGCTCGGCCCTCCCTTCTCATCATGTCCCCCTCTCGTTGGCCACGCGCGCTGCATGCTGTTTAAATCGCCGTCGCCGGCCTCCACACGTCGCTTCCTCTTGCCTGCGGGATGATGGACAGCAGGATACTGGATGCACCGCACGCCCAGTTCGGAGGCTCTCTCGGCGGGATGGTGGGCTTCCCGTACCACCTGAGCCACCATCACGTCTACGAATTAGCGGGGCATCAACTTCAATCCGCGTCCGCGGTTCCCTTCTCAATAGACGGATTACTTAACGGCTCGTGCGCGGCGTCGGTGGGTAATTCCAACCCGCTCTTGTCTTCGGGCTGCGGGCTGAATGGACTGAATGGAGACAATCAGCAGTACAAACTGACAGGTGAGCCACATGATCCACAATGAGCTCTCCTCAAAGACAAAGACGAAAAGAAAGAAAGAAAGAGAGCAGGACATCGAGCCAAACCTCTTACGCACCGTGCGTCCATTCATTTACCCAAGAAACAACCACATTTCTGTCACTCAGCAGTACCAGAACAACAGTTGCTGCTTTTATTCACACGCACAAAACAGGGCAACAATTGAATGTGTTTGCCTTTGAACTTGCCATCGTTGTGTTGCTGCTTTGTTTCCATGTTGTTTCCTCTTCTCATTTTGCTGCCAGACTCGGGGGACCCAGACAAAGACAGCCCCGGCTGCAAGAGGAGAAGAACACGCACGAATTTCACTGGTTGGCAGCTGGAGGAGCTAGAAAAGGCTTTTAATGAGAGCCACTACCCGGACGTGTTCATGAGGGAGGCTCTGGCCCTCCGGCTGGACCTGATAGAGTCCAGGGTCCAGGTAAATGTTCTGGGTCTGTTCTTTGTTTACATGGACCCATGGCTGCAGAACCACTTCCTCAGGTGTTTCAGTGATTACTACCAATGTGCGTTTTTCTGTCACATGCATGGATTTATTTCATTTACAAGGAAATATTAGTAATTATTGTTGCTCTGTTTTTGTGATTTTTTTCAAATGTCTCATAGTCAAATAAATCAGATTTAAACACTTTAATTTTGATTTTTAAGCATTAAAATACTATTTTTATTAGAGAAATAGTTATTTTAGAATATAATTATATTTTCAAATAATTTCTAAAACATGAATAGTGGTTTTGTGTTTTATTTTATTAAAAGCAACAAAAAATGTGAGAATTTTTTTGTTTGTTATTATTATTATTTATTTGTGCAAGTTTATATATTTATTTTAATTTACAGCAACAAAAAGTGTGTTTATTTAAAAATATATATATTTCAGTTTTATTACAGCAGAAATTTAGTTTGAAATCCTTTTAGTGCAACGTTGTTATAAAAGTGCACATTAAAAATAAAAGCTTGATGAAAGAACAAGTATTATTTTAAAATCTTTTTATTCTTCTTGCAGCCCTGTGCGTGCGTGCGTGCGTGCGTGCGTGCGCAGCACACTCACTGCTCCGCGCTCTGTTTCTCCTCAGGTCTGGTTTCAGAACCGCAGAGCCAAATGGCGGAAAAAGGAGAACACCAAGAAGGGTCCGGGTCGACCTGCGCACAACGCGCACCCCACCACGTGCAGCGGGGAGCCCATGGACCCGGAGGAGATCGCCCGGAGAGAACTGGACCGGCTGGAGAAGAAGAAGCGGAAGCAGGAGCGCCGGCTGCTCAAGTCCCAGAACAAACTGCTGTCCGGGGATTTATTCCACACGCCGGGCTCGGACAGTGACAGCGGGGTGTCCCACGTCACCGACAGCGACCACAACACGTGCCCGCCCTTTGACTCTGTCATGAGCAACCAGTCCAACCATCAAGAGCCTCTCCAGGCGCAGAACCAAAGACTCCTGGACCGGGAGGATGGCGGGTCCGAGCTGGACTCCCCTGACCCCAGCAGCCACCGCTCCACGAGCCTGTGCACGGGCAGCACCAGCAGAACCTCGAGCCTGCAGAAACTCAACCCCTTCAGCGTGGAGAGCCTCCTGTCGGACTCCAGACCGAGGCGCAGCCCGGCGGCCTTACCCCCCTCCTCGCGGCCTTTCATAGGGAAGGGTCACTTCCTGCTCTACCCCATCACGCAGCCGCTCGGATTCATAGTTCCTCAGACGGCCCTGAAGACCAGCACGGTGCACGGGGACAGCGACGCCCCCCTGGCGGCCTGCAGGAGCGGCTCGCCGGGACCCGAGGACGGGGCGGGTTCCCCGCACATGAGCCCGTCCAGGGCCGCCTTATCTGCCGGGACACACACCTCAGTGATTTGCAGCGACTCCACTTTTGCCCACGAACACAGCCCACAGCTCGAAGCGGACAAAGCCGAGCGTTTGGTGAACGAGGAGCACTCTGACCCCCCCAGTGCCTGTCTTGCACTGCCTACAGGAGACCTGGAGTAAATGTGATGAAATGGCACCTCGATTAGGCCAAAGCTGAAGGTACTCATTGCAGAGTGTAAAAGAAATGCTGCAGCTCAAAGTGAGGGTCTGCGCTCGACGTAAACAAAGCACTTTTCTCTGAGCAGGAACATTTAGCCTTGTCCTCCTCTTCTTCACCTCTTCTGGTCACCACCACTGTGACAACTGTCGATTTAAGGACACATTAACGATTGAAATAAGAAGAATGAGACGTGGCCAGTTCACTTTCTTCATGTTTACTGGGATCGGTCCGTTGCAATGAGTACCTTTAACCTTTAGCCACATCTCCTTTAGGCTCCAGCCGAAAACTCCACAAACAGCTGCTGAAATGTTCACACTTCCCTTCTTTTTATCCTGCAAGTGTGTGTGTGTGAGTCAGGAGGCCATGCCATTTCATATGATGACTTGTCAACAACAACAACAACAACACAAACAAAACTCCTCAAGAGCTGTAAGGAAGGTATTATACTATTTATATATGTAAGGTTTTTCTTAAATAAATCTATTGTATACAAGCCCTTGAGATTGTGTGAGCTCCTGAGCAGCAGCAGCAGCAGCAGCAGCAGCAGCAGCAGCAGCTTCCTTTAAGAAATCTCTCGTTGTACTTTGTGTATTGCCTTAACAAATGTATTCATCTAGAAGCCCCCGCTGAAATGAGGTTACGAGCCCTAGGCGAAAAGGACCCGCTCCACTCCTGCAGAGTTTTGATATGAAAGTAATTATTTTCCCGGTGGCTACTGCGGGGGGATTCAGTTTATTTTAGCTCAAAGGGGGTTATAATACATTACCGATTTCTAGTGATATGAAATCACATAAACTTCCAAGAATAATAGAATTAGCATGAAAAGGCCTGGGTGTCAAATTGAAATAGGAAAATAATAGCCCTGGCAGCTGGGAGTGTGTGTGTGTTTGTGCATATTGGATAGGAGGTGGTGATTCATAGGGAGGCATTTTCATGAGGACCCCCCCCCCCACACACACACACACACCTCTTCTTCCTCTCCCCTCGTCCTCTCTCTCCACCCTGTCAGGGCCCCTTGTAGCGGGGCTGTATTAAGATAGATGTTCCATGATATCCCTCATTGTTCTGTCGCTTTACATCCATGTTTGTGTGTTATCAGCCTATTGATCACGCGCCGGCTGTAACAGGACGGGCTGAGGCCAACGTGCCTATTTACAATAGCAGAACACATTTGTTCTAATAGGGTTGGGGGTCCCCGGGGAGGCCGTGCAGGATCTGGGACATCTGCTCCCGTTTCCCTTGTTTTTATTAGCTGCTGACCACAAAATCAAACTGAGCCAAATGTCCAAGAGGAACGTGACAAATGACAATTCAAAGGGAATAACAGTTAAGAGTTTTTATCTTTTTCTCGTGCAGTTTTGTTAAAAAAGCATAAAAAGGTCCTTTAAGTGTTCGGGGCCTTGATTTGCAAATAAATTGGAAATAATCCGAAGGGGCCGAGCGTCAAATGAATCCAGGAGCCGGTGTCCCTTTCAAAATATTTACATCCATTTCAGCCCGTGCAGCTGTTTGCTTTACCAAGCTGTTAGTGTGTGTGTGTGTGTGTGTGTGTGGCGTGCACAGGGCGAGCACGCTCTGGATCAGGGCCTGCGTGGCTCTGGGTTAAAGGTGGCTGCTTGAACACAGCTCACATCAGAGCTCTTGTTTATTCACATGCTCAGCTGTTTTTTATTGAAATTCACATCAATCTTACACATGAACGGAAAATAAAACCCCTCATGAATCAAACATTAAAAAATAAATTATGTGTAAAGGTGATTCTGAAATGCGGGTATGCACTCCATGTAAACAAAGTACTTTTACCTGCGTACTGCGGAGCAGAAACTAGTAACGCATCTAAAGTGTCAGAGTTCAGCGTCGCTGACCTTTTTTACTCACCTGGACTGTTTCCTAGAAACAAACTAACCGTTGACAAATTTCTACTTTAAAAACACAACGATCCATCAATATGAGAAAAAAGTACAGATTTTTATTTCTTCCATCAATATTTTTAAATTAATATTGTCTTTTTAACTTTTTATCTTGCACCTTTAATTCACTTTAAATGTTCAAATCAGTGTTTTCTTTTCAAATGTGTATTTGTAATTATTTGTCCTCCTGCACGCTCTTCAGGGTTTATTTATTTGATTTGATTTGATTATGTTTGGGACACGTGCCCAGTTCATCCATAATTCATCAGCCTGTGAATGGGAGTATCTGTGGCTGCACATTGGTGGCCTGCAGGTGAAATGAGCGCTTTGCTTAAGTAGTTAAGCTTTTCTTGCCTGAGAGCTGCACGAGTCGAGACAAACTATCAATCGATGCGCCCGGCAGCCTCCACGAGACGTGTCGCCATGAATCATACTTTATGAATTCAATTTATAGCCGCAGAAATTTTCAATTTGAACGCCGGATCATTACGGGAGAGTGTAAATTGTTTTTTGCTCTATTATGCATCGGACGCCATCATTTTTCTTTCTAATTACGGAGGTGTCAGGTCGGGCTGTCATGCACACGCTGATTTTCAATTGAACTGATCATCATGCATTCATTTTGCCCTCTGATAAATCTGCTGTGTGGAAGCGCGTGCATGCCCGGAATGCTGGAGGAGAGGCGCAGATTGGCGGAGTAATAGGGGCCTGTATGCGGCAATAAGTGCAGATCAGGCAGCTAATTTAGCACCTCCCGCTACTTCCACTTCCATTTCTCATTTCCAACTCTCAAAGGACGAAAAGCAGCCCAGAGGCACGAGAGCTGGAAGGGGTTTCACATGGGGGGGGGGGTCCACCAAAACGGCTTGTTTTCATCCACACATTCCCCTTCAATTAGGATATCAAACTTAATTAAGGCTAATAGAGTTTTCTCGCTGTGCGTTGGTTTTATTTAATAGAAACAAATTTGCGCAATTAATTAGGGCCAACTTTATTAGGAGGCTCGTTTCAGCAGCTGCAGCGCAAAACTTCTCATTTATCCAACACACGACTAAAGGCTTTCACTGAAGGCGCCCAGCCCAGGCATCACAACTCTGACTTCTTTATCTCCAAGTAAAGGAACTTGGACTAAAGTGCGCGGCGCTCTGGCGGGAGAAATCATTTTGCGCGTGAGGTTTTAGATTGTCCAGGTGCACAAAGCATAAAAAACTTGAATGTCATGTTCTTGTCTGAGCTGATGCACTGGTTCTTACTTGTGTTTTCCAAAAGAGTGCATGATTTTTTAAAGTTTCATGTTGAAATCAGCTAAATGGACAGTTACGCTCCGCACGCGCGCTTTGGGTTGGAGACAGTTTGGTTAAAAAAAAAAAATAAAAAACCTGGACCGTGTCCCTTTAAAAGAATCCTCCGTGAAATAAAAAGCCACTTGACATTTGGCTTCTCCTGCAGCATCTCTGTCAGGATTATTTTCCGTGCCACGCTCATTAATGCGCAGCAGGATTTAATCGTTCTTATCGTTCACGCGCATACCTGGGATCAGCTTGAAATTAGCATCTGCACTGATTTCTGGACAACCCTTAGAATGATTTTAATTAACTGCTATGCAATAAAAAAACAGACCTTCTGAATTAAAAATAAAATAAATAAATAAATAAAAAAGTTTGAATTAATAAATTTCAGTTTTTTAAATCAAATTTTCATCTTTAACCAAATATTATTTTCACTTTTTGTTTTTTATATTTTGTATCTAACCAAAAACGAAACAAAACAACAGAACATTTAATTTATTGTTCTTTGGAAACATTTTTACATTTGTGCATTTTTTTTAATATTCTGGATGAATCATGCAGAAAAAAAACCTGAAAAAATACTGTGAAATTATATCTTTTTTAATTAAAAATTCCTTTCAGTAATATAAAACTTTCTTTTAAATAAGATATTTTATAAAATGACCCTAAAAAAAAAACAATGTTCACCTTTTATGGCTTTATTTAAAACTAATATGTATCTGTATGTTTACAACTATTTTTAACAGCACAGTTTTTGTTTCTTCCTTAAAAAATAAAATGATTCTGCTTTTCTTTGAGAACAGACAGTAAAATACAAATTTCGGTTCTGCTAATGCACAAATGATCTCAAATAATGTAATTCATATAAAGCTTCCACAAAAAGTTGAAAAATGTGAATACTGGTCTGTGCAAACACACATCTCTCCTCTTTTCTCACGGAATATTGTCCGTTTCTTCATTATGCACGTGCAGATTATGCTGGGATGGCTGTGGGGAAGGATTAGAATATTACATTTACATCGTGCTTTGACTGAAGCTTCTTCAAAACCTGTTGCCGTGATCAAGTCCTGCAATGAACCTTTCTTTGATTTATAAAAACAATTCTTAGGATGAAAAAAATAGGAGATAAATCCATGAAAGTTTTAAAGATTTAAGTTTGTTGTAAGAGAAATGCTGAAAACAAATGTCTGTGAAGAGAAAAGATTTGTGCTGCTGATTGTAAAACGGCTTCATTGAGTCTTTATTTAGAGGAATGATCAACTTAAAGATTCAACATGGCACAAAGTTTGTGGCTTGGAACAATCATCTTTCTCTTCCTGAGCAGATGTGAGTTTCGTGTGACACACGTATAAACATGAGGATCATCGTCGCAGGATATAACGTCCTCAGACCTCAGTCCTCTGCTGAACAGTTCAAATTATAATGTTCTAAAAACTTTGACACTGTGCTCCATGAAGCACCCTGATACAAATTCAACTTGTTACTGGTGAAAAGGTCACACAGAACCAGTCCTTTCCAAATGTGAATAATAATAATTATAATAGATCACATCTTTTTTCTCCTAAAATTAACTAAACCTGGCAATTGAGCAGAGCATGACAGTTTTCTACGCGGCCCTATACATCCCAATTATCACTTCTTCTGTTGCTTCCACACGGAGACAAAAATAGGATGAAAACATTCAGGATGAAAGTGCATCTTGTCCATGTGGCTGCAGTTCCATGTGCGCCGGCTAACCTCCTGACAAAACAGCCCCGTCACAGTTAGCCTGCTCTCATTCACACAACTCTTCTTTAAAACGCCAGAAAATCAGGAAGATTTGAAGATTTGGACTTCACATGATGACAGCAAACATGAAATGTGAAGACACATCAGAAAGTACTGGTTTGGATGGGCTCAGATTATTTAATTTAGTTCATTTAATTTAATTTAAATTTATGCATACATAAACATCAATATCATGTTTTTACAGAACAAAATCTCAAAGTGCCATATACTTGTTATACAATTTGGATACATTTTAAATAACACAAAACCCTGACAATAAAAACTGAACCAGCTGGAAAATAATGGTCTATATTTTGATGTAAAGTTATGTTTTTTTTTCCAATATAAAGAAGCCAAATGTATTTAAAACAAGAACAAATGAATAAGAACTTTTTCAAGTTTGTATCAAATTCAATACAGCAAATATTAAATATTAATGTGTAGCTGGTAATATTCAAAAAAGTGCTTCCTGTCTCCAAAAGCCCACAACTTTTCAGGATTTTTAACACTGGAATGAAATAATGACAAGTGGACGATCTTATTTTGACACTTTTTGTTGGTTCGCCATGAAACGAGTGAGCAGTGGACTGGGTTCATGCACAAACACGAAACTTACAAAACATGGAGGCACAAGGTTTTTGAACAAAAGTGAGAATGTGCAAAAAATAAAATCTGCAGTTTAAAACAAACTGGCATGAAGGAGGCTGTAACATTTGTCGCCATGGTAACACAAAATAACAGACAGGCGCTGAGGCACAGCAGAGAGGGACATAAAAGCTGAATTTGTTCCTACTTCTTCATCGTAAACGTGACACCTTTACCTATAAATATCACAGTGTTTAACTTTAAAAGTATAAATGAACTGGAGTCCAGCAGCTCCAGTGACGACCACCACCTGATTCCATCTGTCACACAATCAGTTGCTGCACATTTACCGTTTAGCCATTGTTGTCCTTAATTAAGATTAATCTACGATTATCCCCCTGCTGATGCAAGTAAAACACAATGTGTTTGCCTGTGTGTGCATGACTGTGTTCATTTGTTTGCACTGTTAGCAAAATATCTTAAGTATCACCAAAATCTTTTGAGCAAAATCTTTGTAAACAAATCGGCTCTGATTATGTCAAAGAAATCTTGGCAAGCTTCCAACTCCATCATAACAAGCTACATTTTTTGTCATAGTAGCT
>NC_056512.1:46595252-46595436 GCF_014905685.2 Nematolebias whitei | reverse complement strand
GCCAATAGTCAAAGTAAAGCACTGGATCCAGCCAATAGTCAAAGTAATGCACTGGATCCAGCCAGGAGTCAAAGTAATTTACTGGATCCAGCCAGGAGTCAAAGTAAAGCACTGGATCCAGCCAGGAGTCAAAGTAAAGCACTGGATCCAGCCAATAGTCAAAGTAAAGCACTGGATCCAGCCA
>NC_056512.1:46594871-46595242 GCF_014905685.2 Nematolebias whitei | reverse complement strand
AGCACTGGATCCAGCCAATAGTCAAAGTAAAGCACTGGATCCAGCCAGAATCAAAGTAATGCACTGGATTCAGCCAGGAGTCAAAGTAAAGCACTGGATCCAGCCAAAGTCAAAGAAATGCACTGGATCCAGCCAGGAGTCAACATAATGTACTGGATCCAGCCAGAGTCAATGTACTGGATCCAGCCAATAATCAAAGTAAAGCACTGGATCCAGCCAGAAGTCAACGTAATGCACCGGATCCAGCCAGAGTCAAAGTAAAGCACTGGGTCCAGCCAGAGTCAAAGTAAAGCACTGGATTCAGCCAGAGTCAAAGTAAAACAATGGATCCAGCCAGAGTCAAAGTAAAGCACTGGATCCAGCCAGAAGTC
>NC_056512.1:46594676-46594861 GCF_014905685.2 Nematolebias whitei | reverse complement strand
AATGCACTGGATCCAGCCAGAGTCAAAGTAAAGCACTGGATCCAGCCTGAGTCAAAGTTTTGCACTGGATCCAGCCAAGAGTGAAAGTTTTGCACTGGATCCAGCCAAGAGTGAAAGTACAGCACTGGATCCAGCCAGAGTCAAAGTAATGTACTGGATCCAGCCAGAGTCAAAGTAAAGCACTG
>NC_056512.1:46571974-46594666 GCF_014905685.2 Nematolebias whitei | reverse complement strand
AGTCAAAGTAATGTACTGGATCCAGCCAGAGTCAAAGTAAAGCACTGGATCCAGCCAGAGTCAAAGTAAAGCACTGGATCCAGCCATAGTCAAAGTAATGTACTGGATCCAGCCAGAGTAAAAGTAATGCACTGGATCCAGCCAGAGTCAAAGTAATGCACTGGATCCAGCCAGAGTAAAAGTAATGCACTGGATCCAGCCAGAGTCAAAGTAATGCACTGGATGTAGCTGGAGTCAGGCAGTTACTTGGGAGCGGTTTTGGTTTAACAAGGCTGTAAACGTAATTCTTGATTCAAGAAGAAACGTGGCACTGACAGAAAACTCCAGGCTATATTCAGCCTCGCTCCTAAACGCTTTGGTATAATGTTCGATAACCAGCAGCTGTGATTATCCAGCTGAGGACGGAGTGGAGCTCATGAAACTGCAGTTGAAGGAGGCAGGAGGAGAAGTGCTGAACTCACAGGAAGAACTTGGTTTTATGAGGAAATAAAACATTAAATATTAGGAGGGGCTGAGGGGGGATGTAAGTGTCTCAAACCATAAAACAGGTGACGGTTTACCTCCGAGGGCATGAAAACACCATTTATAGAACACTTCCTTCTCCGAAATGATCAGAGATACTTTGTTAAACAAATACACAGTAAATATTGACAGGTCCCTGAAAGTTGATTCTGTACAGCTGAACAGACGCTGAGAGCTTTTCTCTGGATTTATTTTATATATTTGCTCATGCAGGAGATAGAATAGTGGGGAAAAGCCAAAAGATTTATTCAACATTCATAGAGGATACTCTGATTTGTGTTTTTTCTTTATTGACAACCCAGGGTCCAGTCCAGGAAGCAGAGGTGTAGTCCTCCACCCCTCTCTGCTGCTTCTCCTCTGTTACCCACCCACACCCACATTGAAACAGTGTCAACTCGCCCACGGCTCAAATTAAATAAACCAAAAATCAGCTCTAAAAATATAAACCATAAAAATCTGATTAAAATAAACACAGTTACTTTACCAGAGCAAAATCATTAAATGTGGATTATTGAACATCAGATCTGTTTCCTCTAAATCCCTGTTAGTTAATGAACTGATAACTGATCATCATATTGATTTATTGTGTCTGACAGAAACTTGGCTACAACAGGAGGATTTTGTTGGTATAAATGAATCCACTCCTGTTAATTATTTAAATGTTCATGTTCCTAGAACAACTGGCCGAGGTGGAGGAGTAGCTTCTATTTTTCAGTCAGGATTATTGATTAATGCCAAACCAGTTATTAGTTATGATGCTTTTGAATCACTGTCCCTCAGTCTTTCTCATCCAAAATGGAAATCAGAAAAGCCACTTTTACTAGTTGTTATATATCGTCCACCAGGAGCTTACTCTCAGTTTTTATCTGAATTCTCAGAATTATTAACTGACTTATTATTAAATACTGATAAAATCATCATAATGGGTGATTTCAATATTCATGTGGATGTTGAAAGTGATAGTTTAAACATAGACTTTAATAATTTAATAGAGTCATTTGGTTTTACCCAAAACGTCCGCACATCTACTCATTCTTATCATCACACTCTTGATTTAGTTCTGACCTATGGTGTAGAGATTAAGGACTTGGTAATAGTTCCTCAAAATCCTGTTCTGTCCGACCATTTTTTAATAACTTTGAGTTTACATTAAATGACTACACAGTCACTGAGAGTAAATTTCATCTCAGCAGGTGCTTATCAGAAAATGCTGTAACCAAATTTAAACAATCTCTTCCATCAATGTTTTCCTCTGTCTTGCAGAGTAATGCATCAGAGAACAGAGACTTAGATCATCTAGTTGATCATCTTACAACTTCAATGCAAACTTCACTTGATAAAATTGCTCCACTGAAAAAGAAAGTAATCAATCAGAGGAAACTGGCTCCTTGGTTCAATTCTGAGTTATGTACTTTAAAGCAGCATCTAGAAACCAGGAGAGAAAATGGTGCTCTACTAATGTTGAAGAATTTTATTTAACTTGGAAAGATAGTCTGCTAACAAAGATCTCCGTAAAGCTAGAACTTTATATTACTCATCTTTAATAAAGGAGAATAAAAATAACCCTAGGTTTCTGTTTAGTACTATTGCTAGACTAATTAAAAGTCCCATTTCTGTTGAACCATGTATCCCTACAACTATAAGTAGTGATGACTTCATGAGATTCTTTATAAATAAAATTATTTCAATTAGAGAGAAAATTCAAACCATCCTTTGTAAGGGTCCCACTGCCTGCAGCCTGCCTTGCTGATGGCCGCTGATTACCAACACCTGGCGGCCATCAGCCTGATGAGCCTCTCCATCTACTTAAGGCTGCAGTCCGGTGTGACTCAACGCTGGAGCATATCACCTCTTATGGTATAGTACTGTTGTGAGGCAAATGTATTGGTGAAAATAATTTGTTCACCTTTTGCTCTTTTTTCCAGTTTCCTGGTTCCTCGTGCTTTTTGGATTCCCTCGTGACCTGACCTGGATCCCTCGGCCTGTCAGGTATTCCTCGTGCCTCTTTGCCTCCAGCTGCCAGCCTTCCTCGTTCCCCTTTGGACCCTTGTTGGATTTCCCTCTGCTGCTCGCTCTCCTTGGACTGAAGGACCAGCTCTCCTCTTCGGGTTTGGACTGCAAGGACAAACGCTCATTAAACAAACCACTCTGGCCTTCCCCGTTGGACAACTATTAACCTGCCGTCCCTCTTTCCAGGAGCCTCTGTGAAGCAGCTTGTGGACGCTATTAATTCACTGTACGTAATAAACACTGTTCTTTTGTATTTCCCCTGTGTCTGCCTCGTTCTGGGTCTCATAACATCTGGGTTCCCCGCGCACTCCTAACATCCTTCCTTCTACTATCTCTAGTCCCCTGTCAAATGAGGCAACTTTAAAAATTTCACTAGAGCCTGATTTATGTTTGGACAGTTTTTGTCCTGTTCAGCTCTGAATTGTCAAAAATAATAACCTCATCCAAACCATCCACATGCCTGCTAGATCCCATCCCAACCAGACTGTTTAAAGAGGTATTTCCCCTAATTAATGTCCACATTTTGGATCTACTTAATTTGTCTTTAATGGATGGTTATGTACCACAGAGCTTTAAGGTTGCTGTAATTAAACCTTTACTTAAGAAGTCTGATCTTGATTCAGAAATTCTGGCCAACTATAGATCTATATCTAATCTAACTTTCATCTCAAAAATTCTAGAGAAAATAGTTGCAGGTCAGTTGCGTGAACATCTACAAAGAAATCTGTTTGAAGAGTTTCAGTCAGGGTTTAGAGCTCATCATAGGACATAAACAGCACTAGTAAAAGTCACTAATGATATTCTCATGGCCTCAGACAATGGACTTGTGTCTCTACTGGTCCTGTTAGACCTCAGTGCTGCATTTGATACAGTTGATCACAATATTTTACTACAGAGGCTTGAATATGATGTTGGGATTACAGGAACAGCTCTAAAATGGTTTAAATCATATCTATCTGATAGATTCCAGTTTGTAAATGTAAATAATAAATCTTCTTCATACACCAAAGTTAGTCATGGAGTTCCTCAGTGCTTGGGCCAATACTCTACTTTATGTATGCTTCCATTAGAAGTAAATAATTAGAAGTGCTTCCATTAGTTCTAGAATTGTGCCGCTCCAGGTGGCTGCATGTTGGAGCAGCTCTGTTTCTTTCATTATGAGATTTTGCTTTAGGAAACTTTAATTCCTCTTTTTCTGGATGTAAGTCACATTTTTTGGACGATTGTTTCCTCTGGTATCAGATGCTGTGCAGCTCAAAGGATTTTTACTGAAACTTTGTTTTAGTTTTGGACATTTGTTATGATGCGTGACCATGGCAACAAGGCAGTTTTCTACAACCAGCAGCTGATTAACATCTCAAAAGCTCAAATAATATCTCAACTACAGCCCCAAATCTCAAATAAGTTGAAAGGATGTTCTGTGGAAGCATTCCCATCTACCTGCCAGCTGTGCTCGAGTGCCTGATCACTGAGATCCTGGAACTAGCAGGAAACACGGCTCATGACAGCAGAAGGACAGGTTCGTCCCTCGGCACCTACAGCTGGCTGTCCGCAGCGACGAGGAGCTCGGCAGACTGCTGGGAGGCGTGGCCATCGCTCTGGGAGGAGTTCTGCCCGCCATTAGGGCGGTCCTACAGCCCGGGGGAACCGAGAGGCCAGCTGAGTCTGGGTGGACGGATTGGACGGAATCTGCAGCCAATTTCTTAGGATCCACTGTGGGATGATCTTTACAAGAGATCCTTCCTGCCTACAGCATCAGTATCTATAACATCTCTTAATGAAATGAGGATCACGAGTTACAACAAATAATTTCCCTTTGAGATTAATAAAGTATTTTTGAATTGAATTTTGAATTGAATTAGGTAAAGTTATTAAACAGCATAGGATAAATTTCCATTGTTATGCTGATGACACACAATTATATTTGTCCATTAAACCCAATGAATCCAATCAGCTACTTAGACTACAAGCATGTCTTAAAGACATAAAAACCTGGATGACCCTTAATTTTCTCCTGTTGAACAGACAAGACTGAGGTTTTGGTTTTTGGACCTGAGCACCTTAGGAATGAATGTTTCAGTCTTTCTCCCTCCTTAGATGCATTAATCTGTCCTCCAGCTGTAATGTTAAAAATCTTGGTGTTACTTTTGATCAGGACATGTCTTTTATCCCCCACATTAAAAACGTTACTAGAACCTCCTTCTTCCACCTGCGTAATATCACTAACATTAGAAACATCTGATCTAAAGATGATGCAGAAAAACTGGTCCATGCATTTGTCACGTCTAGACTGGACTATTGCAATGGTTTATTATCTGGGTGTCCAAATACTTCTTTAAAACGTCTTCAGTTGATCCAAAATGCTGCTGCCAGAGTCTTAACTGGAGTTACTGGGAGAGATCATATCTCTCCAGTTTTAGCTTCTCTCCATTGGCTCTCTGTCAAATCCAGAATAGAATTCAAAATCTTACTTCTAACCTACAAAGCCCTCAACAACCTAGCTCCATCTTATATTACAGATCTTATTGTTCCATATTTTACTAACAGAGCACTTCGCTCTCAGGCTGCAGGTTTACTTGTGGTTCCTAGAGTTTCCAGCAGCAGAATGGGAGGAAGATCTTCCAGTTCTCAGGCTCCTCTCTTGTGGAACCAACTTCCAGTTTCTGTCCGTGAGGCTGACACATTGTCCAGTTTTAAAACTGGACTGAAGTCTTTCCTTTTTGATAAATCCTATAGTTAGGGTCGGCTTGGGTTTCCTGAGCTGTCCTTTAGTTCTGCTGCTATAGACTTAGAATGCTGGAGGACAAACTGACCACACTTTTCACTCTGCTACTGTCTTTACTTACTCTGCTCAACCTGGTTTGTATTTGTAATTATTTTTTATACCTTTAACATGTTTTTGTCTTTCAGATACACCTGGACCTATATCTGGACATGGACCTGGACCTATACCTGGACCTGGACCTATACCTGGACCTGGACCTATACCTGGACCTGGACCTGGACCTATACCTGGACCTATACCTGGACCTGGACCTGGACCTATACCTGGACCTGGACCTATACCTGGACCTGGACCTATACCTGGACCTGGACCTATACTTGGACTTATACCTGGACCTGGACCTATACCTGGACCTGGAGCTATACCTGGACCTGGACCTATACTTGGACCTATACCTGGACCTGGACCTATACCTGGACCTGGACCTATACCTGGACCTATACCTGGACCTACCATTCTGTGTTCGTCTGTCTCTCCTTCCTGTCCTCTCAACCAGCCGGTCAAAGCAGATGGTCTCTTGTCCTGAGCTGGTTCTGCTGGAGGTTTCTTCCTGTTAAAGGGAGTTTTTCTTCCCACTGTCTCCACTGTGCTTGCTCAGGATGGGAGACTGAGACGAAGCCAAGATTCAACTTGTCTGCTGGATTCCTTAGATAGAGAACTTTACTAACTGGCTTTTATGTGAATGTTCCTGTAAAGTCCCTGAGACAACTTGTTGTGATTTGGAACTGTAGAAATAAACTGAATTGAATTGAATTATTTCATAAACACTTCTAATCATACACACACAATAAAGAAAGGTGATTTGATTTTGGCCTTTTGGTTTTTGAAGCAGAAACTGCCACAACAGTACAAACCCTTCATTGCTCTGGACCTTTGTCTGCCGGATCAATATGTAACAGAAGCAGACAGCATGTATCATGGAAGGAACTTTTTTTTTGGGGGGGGTCAAGCTCTGCTTTGTTCAATATCCACCTCCCAAAGGCTGCAGAGGCAGCATCCAAGGCAAGAAGGAAGAAAGATGAAATGGGGCGCATCAGTGAAACGTCCCAGGACTGGCAGCTTCACATCGATTACAGCTGGAAGATGAAGGTTTGGAGGGAAGTGTTTTAAAGTAACACGGCTGGTGCCGCCCAGCTGGGATTAGATGTAGATGTCACCCTGTGTGGATAAAATCTTCACAGTGTCCAGTTCCAGGAAGCATCATGCATGTTTGGATGTTGACCTAAAAATAAAGAATAGGGGAAGGTGACAATAATTGATCTAAGCCAATCACAACCCAAAGCCCACCTCTGGGTGCAGTGAAAAAGACAAACATTAAAAATTGACAACTTTAGAAAGTGAAGCTAGGAAATAACTTTTTTCTCCTTTAAAACAATTAAACAAAAACTGGTAAATTAGTTAAAGTGATTATTTTTGTAAAAGTAATTTTCCATTCTAAACTAATTTTAATCATCAAGTAAAAGAACCGAACCAAAGATATGATTTTGGCGAAAGCAGGTAATCAAGTTTCAAGCTTTCTTCTGCATCATGCTAACACATTCAGTAAGTCTTCTTCACAGTTTCTGTCCACGATGAGTTGTGAACTCAGTGAAACTAACCTTCAGAACACCAAAAGCTTTCAGACACATCCTTCTATTTATTATTTTAAAAAACTAAACTGCATTAAAATAAACTTCTAACTGTTGGTCTCAATTATTAATCTGTTGTGGAACGCCTTATTTAATATAAATCCAAACCTTATATTTGTCATATTTTAAGTATAACGAAATAAGAAAATAAATATATACAGTAGTCCCTCATTTATTGCGGGGGTTTGGGACCACGCCCCCGCGATAAGTGAAAAACTGTGAAGTAGGGAAACAGTAATCCAAGTCCAAATTCAAGTTCAAGTAAACTTTATTGTCATTATCATCTCATGCAGTACATGAGATGGAACAAAATTATGCACACAAGTAGTTGTAGTAATAGTAGTAGTAATATATATATATATATATATATATATATATATATATATATATATATATATATATATATATATATATATATATATTCTGCCTCCTGCAGCTGTGTGCAGCCCACAGTTGCAGCAGGTGCTAAATGATTTAAAATAATTCATTTTAAATTAAAAATGCCATGCCGATCATGCAGCTCATCCATCAATCAAACAATTGTGTGTCATGTCCAATAGTACTTCAAAAAAACGCGATAGAGCGAGTCCGTGACAAACGAGCTGCGAAGTATGGAGGGACTACTGTAAATAAAAAAAAGTGATGGTTAACCTGAGGTAATATATGAAAGGGTGCAGTTTGAAAGCATCAATAATTGTCCAGATGTACTGGTACACAGTTTTAAATGCTGGTCTGCATTCGATGTAAACAAAGTACTCGGCTGAATCCAACAAAAACAGCGCGACTAACCCACATTAGGCCGGCCACAAGCTGTGCAGATAAACAAATGACTGGTAAGTTCATTAGTTCACTAATTTTGTTGGACACTTTGGTCCCTTTAATTATGACTAAAAGTTGTTTCGACAAAAACTTTGATCTTCTTCCCCCTTTTTGTTGGCGACCCAACCCTGGGTGAACAATGTTCCAAAGTTTTATTTTAGATACGAACAATTCAGGCTTCAGACAAAGATCTTGTACATTTTCCACACACTTCTTTCATGTTTAAGTTGAGTTTTTTGTTCACCTCCAACAAAGCACAAGACATTTGAATAAAAGGATGGCACTAAAATAATATTTTCTTGACAAAACTCCGGTTTAACCCATTTGGAAACAAAATGTCCACCCAGTTATTTAACAGAAACCACAAAAGACCGAGTGAGTGAATCCTTAGTAAGTTGAAGCTGAACACAGTCCTGCGTTGTGATTCTTCACATGAAAACGTGCACACATTGTGATCAAGGATTCAATCAGGTATGTTTTTATGTGCCTAATCACATTCACTGTCACATTTATTCTTGGCAAAGTAAAAGATTGTTCTGAAGGTGTCAACACAAAAAGCAGTGCATTTAATGCTGGACTGCTGGTGGGTGGCGAGAGTCGAATCGGTCTGACACTAATAAACTTGACTTCATCGCACCGGTTGTTTCTTGACATGAAGCTGGTGTTTCGCACCAACATCCAAATCATTTCTTGGTGCCTACGTGGATATTTGTGACGGAGACATGAGAAGCATGCTGAATCGCACCCGACCACGATATCACTTATTATCTGGTGTACTGTGCGCATGTAAATGTTGTCTCTGGGAGATCACCCCCCTCGTGGCGATTTAGATGAAAAACACAAGCACCCCCCCTCCTTGACTTCCCAGGGAATCTGTGGCCCTGGAGGTTAATGAAGTGTGAAAACTTCCCGAGATGGGGTGAGTTAAATAGTGTTCTCAGATGTTGAAGCAACACTGGCCACATTTATTTGTGTGTGTCACGTTTTTATAAATCTTAAATGTGGCTAAAGTGCCCCCATCTGCTGCACCACTGGGACTGATGCCATGTTACATGACCCCCCAGTCGGCATTACCAAGTGCTAAAACAAGATGTAAGTGAGAATTTGAATCAAATCACATATATTTTGTGTTTCTAACACATAATATGTTGGAAAAACAAACAAGACAACAAACTGAAATGTGTTTTAATATTTATTACATTAAAAGTAAAATGGCTGGGACAAGGTTTTTGCTCACGTGTACATGATTTTTAGCAAAATATCTCATGAACCACTAGATGTATTTTACTGAAACTTGCAAAACGCCACAAGTGGATAAACATCTACAAGTGATTATTTTTTGGAGTTACCGTCATTTCCAGACTACTGAGCGCACCTGAATATAAGCCACACCCACTAAAACAAAACAACACTTTTGTTCATATATAGCTTGTGCTTGTCTATAAGTTGTGGGTGTTCACGTTGTCACGAGAGATTTACTCTGAAAGATTTTTTAATCTTTTAATTAAATACATACACAAATACGTACAGAAAATGTTTTTTTTCCTGAACAGTGATGTAACACGGCTGGTTAAAATAAATTAACATACCAAGCTTACGTGCAGCTGCTGCATTTCCTTCTTCGACAGCCACATGAAGTCCCTTTAACCTGGAAGATGCATTTCTTTGTGTTTTCCATGATGAGGGCGTGTGCATGAAGCATGAAATAACTGATCTGAAGTCAGTTAGCGTGTTGGATTTACAGTAATTCCACGTTTCATTGGTCCACTGGGACTTGTTTGGTAGTTTCATGGGTCAGATTTTTAAAAAACTTATATTTATACCGGTGGTCTCAATGAGTCACGGGGACCCACAGCCCAAGAGAGACGTGCACTAGGCATGCATGAGCGTGCCCGTGTGTGATGAGGATGTTTTGGTGGCATGAAGCTCGTTAACCCATCAAAAAACAATTCAATGTAAAAAATCCATAAATTAGCCACAGCGTTGTATGAGCTGCAGGGTTCAAAGCCGGTGACAAAAGTAACGGCTGGAAATTACAGTAGTTTGATTCAAGATGGCTGCCACATCCGAGCAACTTAAAAACCTTATAAATGGCTATAACTCAATTAGTGAAGCCAAGTTTGTTGGGTAGCTGTAACTGTTCCAGAACACACGAATGTGTTTGAAATTTGGCCATTAACTGTTTGAATTTAACAATGTCCGTTAGATGAAACTGTCTAATGAACTAATGGACAGATTAAAATGAAACTTTCAGGAACTAATCACTCCATGAACATGTGATTTACTGTTCAAGTCAGTCCAGTTCAGTTTGGCTAGCACAGCTAATCGACATAAGCCAACACTAAAATGCTTCTAACTCAGTCAGTTTCAGAGATTTTGAGCTAAAATTTGATTTGATAGTTGAGAGAGATTCATTCAATTAACCTCCACAATATTGCATGAGATTGTGCATAAAGATATTTATAAGTTTGACCAAAATAGCTGCAAGAGATTTTAGTAGTGCCGGCGTTTAGTTGTATCATTTGGTAGCATGAGTTTAGCACCACCCTCAAAACGCTTAAAACAATATTAACTGATTTCAAACAACCTAATTCCAGCCTCAATAATAGATTTGAAAAATGTGCCTTAGGAAGAACTCAGTAATAGACATTTTCTTTGTGTGTGTGTGTGTGTGTGTGTGTGTGTGTGTGTGTGTGTGTGTGCAATTAAAGATGGTTCCCATGGAAAAAAAAAATCTTTGACCTGTCTGCAGAGGCAGGAGTCTCAGAATGGGTTCTTCCTTTTTCGTCATTAGAGAAGTTCTGCAAATGTTCTCTGCACATCAAGGCCAGGACCTCTGATCTGACTACGTGCACATTATTTAACCCTTTGGCTCTCCGATGGTACTGACGTGTACACTTCCTGTCATTAATGTGCCTGTCAGCTCGGGGACGGCCCTTCCTCAGAGATCCACTCCAGGTTTAGTAATTTTTTTATTCATTTATTGGCCTTGGGTGTTGGGGGTGAAACTGGTTCAACTGGGCCTGAAATGTCGCTCTGCCTCCAGAAACGTGTCTGAGGCTGCTCCCATCGATCACGTTAGAGCAAAGGAAGTGGCGAGATGTGACAGCCTGAAACATTTCAATACTGACACAGCGTGTCTGACAGCTTGAGGCTCACTCCTGGAAATAAAAAGTGCCTTGTATGAGCAGCTGTAAATGGGTGTGATTAGTCATAAAGGAGCTCATTGGATGGAGACTGGAAGAGAGTTAGAGGTGATGGTGGGACACAATCGATGCTGTTTACTTCTCGGAGGTGTGAGCGTATCCGTCAGCAGCAAGGAGGACGCTCCTGGTTCCCCTCCTCTGTGACACATTATTGACAGTTTGAGGAAGAGCTGAAGAAGGAACGTTTAGGACACAGCGTTCAGCGCTCTGCTCTCAATGAGCGAGCAGGCCTTTCAGAACAAGTGATTAGAAAAGTGGAGACAATTAAAGCACCAGCTTCGGCTGCTGCAGCTGCGTGCATGGGCAGTTTAGAAGAAGTGTGAACAGAGAGCTATACTTCTGAATTAAATGCAAGGCCTGAACATTTAGAGTCTAGACTTCTAAATATTCATTGTTTGGACATTTACAATTGATTACCTTTTGGAGACAACATGCTTTGACACTGTGGATCATGACATCTTTTGTCATAAGATCTCAGAAACTGGTTTCTCAAATCACACCATTGGTTGGTTCTCTAACTGTCTCTCAGATCTGAGGCAATGAGCTCAACATAATGGTACTTTTTCCAGTTATCTAACTGTTAACAATGGTGTACCACAAGGTTCAGTCTTAGGAGCCACCCTCTTTGTAGGTCAGTTCATCCCTTATGCATCTTTACATTTCTATGCCGATGACACAGTTGTTTATTGTTGAGATAAAACAGTTGATAAGGTTTTCCAGCTTGTTCAGTCTGCAGCATCCAGTCTGATTTGTTCTGTCTTCAACTGGTGCTAAATGCTGACAAAACCAAACGGATGTTGTTTTCAAACAGGAAGTTGATACCAGCAGTCCGTCCTTCTTTTGAATGGTGTCCCTACTGAGTTTGTTGATTCCTACAAATATTTGGGTATCTTGGTTGACTCGCATCTTTTAAGCTCCACGTGGAAAACCCAGTAAAGAAACTGGAAGTTAAACTGGGTTTCTTTTTCAGAAACAGATCCTGTCTAACTCTGAATGCTAGGAAACACCTTGTATCTGTGACTTTCCTTCCCTCCATTGATCACGGTGACATTATTTACATGAACGCTCCTACAAGAACCCTGCAGATGTTGGATGCTGCAGATGTTGGATGCTGCAGATGTTGGATGCTGCAGATGTTGGATGCTGTCTATCATGGTGCACTAAGATTCATAACTGGCTGTAACTACCGTACCCACCACTGCACCCAGTATTCACTGGTTAACTGGTCACCATTAACTTAACACAGACTCTCCCACTGGTACATTTTCATCTTTAAATCACTTCCTGGTCTGCTGCCTTCATACATCTCCTCCTACATGTCTCTGTGTGAGTGCAGCTACAGCGTGCGCTCTCAGGACATCATTACCTGCAGTGTCCCCTCAGTGAGGACTGAACTGGACAAAAGGACCTTCTCCTACTCCGCTCCTGTTTCCTGGAATATCTTGTAAAAACATCTGAAGCTCTCGACCTTTGACCTCTCTTGACCCTGACCTCTCTCGACCTTGACCTCTCCAAGTGGCTTCAAACATTTGTTAAGTTCTTGGCAAGGACCAACGCAGACGTGTTCCTGTTTTTAGTTTTCTACATTCGCCTTATGATCTAGCTGTTTTTTGTTGTTACTTTTTTGCATCTTATTTGTATTTTAAAAAATTCTGTATGCTTCTTTTATGATTGTCCATGCTGCGGTGGGGGTGGGGGCGACATTAAGGAAATAATAGTTTAACTTCCAGCAAAGAGGTGAGTTGACCCAGTTCTTGCAGCAGACACAAGCTGCGGTTTGTCTCCGAGGATTCGGTTCTCCTCCAGAGGAAGGTGACTCTGTCCTTGATGGAAGGCGGGCGGGGGGTCCGTGGCTCCTGCAGTGGGATGCAAGTTTTCCTTTCAATCACACAAAATGTGATGGAAGGCCCAAATTCAGTTCGATGTCTGATGATGCGTTCAGGGAAAATCTGTAGCACGAAAAAGGAATGCATAGTTTTAGTGAAAGTCCTGAGGAACAATTCTGTTGAGATGGATTGTATTTCATGCATTTTTTATTCCACTTTGGACATGAAATGACTGGAGAAGGAAAATATATTCATATAATATATTTATGCTGTTTTATGACGCTTTGCTTGTAAATATTTTGTTAAAATCTGTGCTTGTCCACCAAATTAATCAGTTCCTGTTGTACCAATCTTTTTCTAGTCTTCCTCAAGTTTTGATGACCAAGAAAAATCTAAATTGTTAGAAATTCTTGATCAAAATCTCACATTGTGACCAAGTATTTAAAAAACGGTTCAAATAAAGAATGCATGTTACCCGCTGTCCCTCATGACAAAGTTTAGAGTCAGATCCTCTCGTTGAGAAATAGAACTGCAGCCGATTACATCATATGTGATGTGACGACTCCGAGCTGTTCTGTAAAATTCACAGAGTCAGAACCGTTTTTGTGTAGTTGAAGAGTGAGTAGCTGTGGCGGCCATCTTGAATCAATCAGTGACAATCATCACTTTCTGAGTTTCAATACAATTTGTCGAGTGGTTCTTAAAATATATCTTTTTGCTGACAAACAGAATAAACTTCAACAGTTCTAAGCAGAGACGTGATGCAGCATTGTGTGTTGGGACGGTGCGCAGCTGCCATCCCTCCAGATGTTGTCAACATCTGTATCTTTTTTGCTTGTGTTTGTGAGGACTGGTATTTTAGATTTACTTCCTTGGTTATTTGTCTTATTGTTTTGTGTGTGTCAGTTTTCCACTGTGCCATCAGCAGGTGTCTCTTCAGTCAGCTCCTGCTCCGCCCTCTCGCACCTGTCCCCAGGTGTTTCCACTCTACTCGTCAGCTCCTGCTCATATAATCACCAGATCTCACTCAAGCAGCGTCTGTTTGGTGTGTGTTCCTCCTTGTGTTTCCTACCTATTACTTTAAGTTCATACTTCTCGTGTCAATCTGCATTTCTAGCTTTAATCCACAATCCGGGACAAATTTCATCTCGGTTTCTGCAACAATTTCATTTGCTAAGTTTGTTTTGCTGTGGCGTCCATCTTGGATCAAACTGACTCCAAAAGTTAATCAGTTGTAAATGTTCATGCATTCGAGATATTTTGCTAACGGTACAAAAACACACATGCACACACACACAAACATAAAAAAAACAATTGCTTTGCGCTTATTTTCAGCTCTGTCTACATGCACATAAGTAATCGGATTAAATGACCATTTGGAATAAAAATGTGTCGTGTACGGTTATTCTTTGTTGATTCAGCTCGATCTGAATTTGTAATCAGAATGAGACGGGTGATTTATGCTGATTCATAATCTGAACAGTGTGCATGTAAATAATCTGTTCTTTTGTTTCCTGATTGTGGGAAACTGACCTGACTGCACATGCGCAACATGTCAACCTCACGTATTTCCACCTGGATAGAAGTTAATATGTCGGAAGTAAAACAACTTTTCTACTGGAAACTTAGAAAGAGCTCAGAATGACCTGTTTGACCTGCAGCTCGGTCAGGGAGCGCAGGAACGTGTCACCGTCATTAAAACCTGTCGCGCGTCCATTTTGGTGCGCAGCTTAGTTTATGTTCATCACGGAAGTAGAACTTCTTCTTCTGTGGTTCTTTTAAGGCGAGTTTACCGCTCAGTGCATGTCTGTACTTCTGTTCTGAATAAAAGCTGCCAGTAAACGCTCGTCGTGAACAGATTGTGCTCGTGTAAATGATACATTTGAATTTGTTTAATCTGAAAACATTTCAGTTGGGACAAAGAATATAGTGCATGTACACATAATGAGTTCAAATTCAAAATGACTGAAATCTGAGAAGAAGAAAATCTACCAAACTTATATTATGAACATATAAGTGATGGAAAGAGACACAAGCTGATCATGTGACCGTTTGACCGACCGTGTTTAAAACAAACAGGCTACAAACCAATTGTCATCCATCCATCCATTTTCTTCCGCTTATCCGGGGTCGGGTCACGGGGGTAGCAGCCTAAGTAGGGAGGCCCAGACTTCCCTCTCCCCAGCCACTTGGTCCAGCTCCTCCGGGGGAATCCCGAGGCGTTCCCAGACCAGCCGAGAAACATAGTCCCTCCAGCGTGTCCTGGGTCTTCCTCTGGGCCTCCTTCCGGTACAAACCAATTGTTACTTTTTTAATTCCTACATGGATCGTCAACCGGTGAAGCGACGTGTAGTTTTTTCTTCTGGCAGCTCATCACGCGTGACGCCATCAACGTGCACATGTGAGACTTCCTTCTCTCAAACGAGTCTGAACAGACGAGTGGAAAAGTGGCTCTCGGGCAGCGTTTTCATCCAACTCACCAAGTCGTGTGAGCTTACTTGGCTGGATACTTCCAAATGATAAGAAAAATGAAATAGACTTCTCATTTCAACAGGACAGAAGAGACGCCTTTGTCTAAAATCATGTCTTTGTTTGTCGCCTTTGAGATCAAAAGCCAGCAAACATTTAGCAGCAGAAACTAAGAGGGTGCTTAATTAAAGGTTAAGGTTTATCTCTTATTTTTCCACAGAACACAAGGCTCTTTCACTGAACCATACAAGAGGAAGCCTTTCTTTTGTTACTCTTTAAACTTTTATAAAATGTGTAATTATTTTCATTCTGCTGCGTTATTGATAATCTAGTCTGACCGACATCAGATGGAGTCCCTCATGTGCTTCTGCTTCAATCTCTCGTCAGATTTTCATCGTTGCTTCATTAACGAGACCTGCTGGTTTTCCAAACAGGTGTTTAGAAGTGGAATGATTTGGCAAACGTAATTTGCAAGTATCTTTTTTTTTTTTAACTGCATCCTTTTAAATATTAATTGAGAAGCCGGCACACAGCTTCTGATGACAGCTCGTTCGGACACACACTTTAAAGCATGTCTGCAAACTCAAGATATCCTCCAGTACAAAAGCCCTTTCCCCATTAATGAATAGAACATGAGCCGGGGAAATTATTGCTTGAATTCTCTGGGCAGATAATGATTCTCATCTTTATCAGTGGTTTATCTTCTAAGGTCAAGATTAAAGTGAAAAGTAATGTGAGCCCCCAGTGTCTCCAATTAAGAGGAAGAAAAGGAGAAGAGCGAGGGGGGGCGAGGGGGAGCAGAGGTGGACTCGGCTGTACTGCTCCGCCTGGCACTCCCCCTCGTATCCGTGAGAAATAGAAAACAACGCAATTAAATTATGACACCTGACACCGAGACCTCACATCAGTGTGAATCATAATGGACTAACTGCTGAAAGTGAGATTCTGTCAGACGATTAATGTGATCACACACATTAGCACGTCCGTCTAACTCGACAGGTTTCTCTTTCTTCATAAAGGCCTCAAATTATAAGTCTATAGAAACTGTGCATCAAATGTATTTTAAAACTGCCATGGCAAAGACTCGGGCAGAACCTGGAGAGTAGTGATCCGAGTGCACGAGTCAGTTGTTTGTAAGCAGTGACTTGGTAGCGGCTTCTTCTGTCACCGTCTGACGATTTGATCACAACTGAAGCTTCTCTGAGGAAAGCGTAACAAGATGATGGTCTCCTTTTCAAAATGATGTTGACATCTTAAAACTTTGTTGTTCAGTATTTTATGGAGAACATAAAATATTTATTTACAGGTCAGCAATATTACCTAATATGTTTACTGCTTCTGCACTATGTGGCTGTGTCATGTATGTTACCATCATAATTCAATAAATTTCAATGTTACTCACTACCTGTGCAATAACCTGTCACACAACCTGTGTGGTTTATGTTAGTTATGTGCAATATATATAATGTGATTTAAGCTTATGTCATCCGTAAAATACTTATTCATGCAAATTCATCCTACTTGCACCGTATTTTCCACCGTACACGTCGCTCCACTCTATAAGTCACATCAGTCCAAATATGTCTAATAAAGTGGAACAATCCATAAATACGTTGCATCTATTGTGCGTCACCGCTGACAACCTGGAAATGTGGGTCGAACCCGGAAATGTGGGCCGGTGTTGTGCCAAAAATCGATTGGCTGCCAAATGGCGGCTGTGGGAGCGTGCCCGGGAGGACATTAACAAGGATTTAACAACACTAACACTTAAAAACAATTATTTGTTTGCTTGACTTTATAGTAAAGGCGTGTCTCAGTTGAACTTTTACTTAATAAATGCACTTTAATGGTCAAATCAGCTGCATTTTGCCGGTGTGACGCAATGAAATGAAGCTGATTTGAAGCTGGTTGCTCCAGGCAAGCTGGACAAAGGTGGCAGGCTATGGCAAGTCCATTGTGTCAGTAATAGCCACTTTTACCTATTATATAACACAACAGCATGCCATACTGCTCGAGTGCCATCTAGTGGCTGAAAATGGTAGTGTTTAATATTTTCGGTCAGAATGAATGAAAACGTCATAGCTCAGATAAACGTTGGTTTATAAATATGGAAAAATCCATAAATACGTCACTGATGTATAAGTCGCAGGGCATGTAAAAAATGCAAAAAACTGACTTAGGGCAAAACATATGGTACATTCTACCATGTTGTTAATTACTATATTTCTTTTGGATCTTGTAAATATTATATTTCTGTTTTTTACGTCTTTTGGTACTTTATTTTTTCCTTTTATTGAATGCTTTAGTATTTCTTGTTGGTTTGTTTTAGCGAGTCGAGTCGGTTCTTCTCATGCTGAACATTTGATTGCATTCCCAGACATTCCCATCCAAGAGACTGAGGAAGTCTGTCGGATGAGAGACGAAACGTTTCTATCAGGTTTATACAACGTCGACCCCCAATGTAGCAGACCAAGGAAGCAAGGACACGAGGCAGGTAAAAAGGTAAGTGATATTTATTTACAGGTGGAGATAAAAACTCGAACAGCTGTAAGGGAAGGGGAGAGACGGTGAATATATATATGTCCTCTTGGTAGATGATGATGATGATAGAACAAGAATTGATCCTTACTTGTTTCTGTTGCAGGAGATGGTTGAGGAGGAGCAAAGAGTGGGATCCTGGGTGTGAGGAGTAATCCAGGAGCGAGTAGGAGGTTGACCCAGACAGAGTGGTGGATGTTTGTTGCTGGAGACGAGACATCAAAGGTCCACAGGAAGGAGTCCCAGTGGTGGGAGAAGTCCTAAGGAGGACCAGAATGAATCAGGCCGTGGAAGGTCCAATTGTCAGAAGATGTCCCAGCACTGGAGAGGAGGCTGGCAGCTGCTTAAATGGGTGAGTAGCAGTACTCCTCAGATTGGTGGCAGGTGTGATGAGTTGGGTGATTAGCTGTGGAGGGAAAGTGACAAACAGACACAAACAGACACAAACAGACAGAGGGAAACCAGGAATCCCACAGTTTCTATATTTTTTTGCTTTGTTTTGTTTTTTGTTTTTCTGAATGTCCAGAGGACCAGATTGAACTTTTTTGGATTTTTCTACCTGGATTATTGAGCATGCATCAAGATTTGATTGCATTGCTGACCTTGTGTTAACCTGCACATGACAAATACACAACATAACAGTAGTTAACTAGAATACAGGTTCACATGATGTGTGAACAAAAACCCCTCACTGGCAGCTGCTGCAGGATTTCTTCCAACTCTTCTCTTTGACAGAGTCTGTCCTTGTTCCTGTCTCCTTAAAGAGAAAGTGTGGTTATTGTTGGCGTGATGCTCTGTAGCTTCAGTCATGTTGGGCAACAAGTGCAGAGAAGTGGTCAGATGCTAAATGTACTAGTCTGTTTTCTGTAGTTCTTCAGGCTTATAAATGACAGTTTTGGTTCCAAGATGCAAAGTGAAAAGGGGGAATTGGAAATACCCTCCGTCTGTCTGTCCAGACATGTTGTGAGCATAACTTGAAAAATAAACCAGGTATTCGCTTCATTTTTGGTGTGTGGCTGCATCTAGTGTGAGAAAGGTTCCTTTCAAAAAATGTTTACCACAGAAATTCAAGATGGCCACCACCATATATATATATATATATATATATATATTTAACTGATCACCTCTATCATTGGAGGAAACTGCTTTCTGTAAAAGCATAGTTTTCTCAAATGACTGGTGTGGTCAAATCTTACTGTATTTGTCGGACTATGGGCGCAGCAGATGATAAGGTGCAATATCAATGACCAGCTCTGTTTTCATACATGAGGTGCATTAAGCAAAACAAGTCAGATCATTTTTTTAACTCATTCACAATAACCTCATAAAATCAGTTCAAGGTCAGTAAGCACAACCAGGATGAATACACAAGGCTCACCTGATTAGAAGGCTCACTGTCGAATTTGGAGAAGATTAAAGGATTTTAAGTTTATTTATTTAAGTAATCTGTGGTGGCCAAGACCACCACTGGCCACGCCCTGGTTCCACCATTGCACCTGTAAAACACCTTCACTTGTGCCACCTCAGACACTAAAACAAACTGTTCATCTACAGTGTTACCCTCACACACTTGAATATCTTGCACCAAAAACATTTAGGTTTACTTGCATTCTCTTCAGTTCCAGTCCAGAAAAACACTCATCTCAAAAACTACAATCATCAACTATTCAAACTGGACATCGACGTACTGCTGGTTCACATTTATCGTACGTATGATGTGAAAGAACACTATTAATTAATATGAAATCCATCCATCATCTTTACCCGCGTCTTCCTTTCTGAGCCGCAGGGGTCACCGGTGCCCACGTCCAACAGTCACTGTGCGAGAGGCGGGGTACACCCTGGACAGGTCGCAAGTCCATCACAGATATATTAATATATTAAATGCATATTATATTAAATATGTTTGACATGTTTAATTGGGATTGTTCAGTCTGTTGCTGTGTTGTCATTCAAACGTCTGCGTTACGATGCAAGTGTATGAATGTATGTATGTGCACACTGAAACCGGTTCCCACAGCGATGCTAAATGCACAAGGACATGACAGATGGCTGCTTTTGTTGTGGTCGAGGTAAAGTGTTGGAGCTTAGGAGTCACGTGATGAAACGTACTGTACATACTGTCTTTGAGACAAAAATAATCAAAGAAAACATCAAGTCCCGGTTGCTGTCCGTCTCCTCCTGTTCCAACATGAATCAACGCCTTCAGCAGATTTATCATGTCAGCAGTAGCAGGTTCTCCTCATGTTCCTCCTTTACCTCCTCTTCAATCCATGTTCCATCAAAACCCTCTCAGCTGCTGCTCCTCCAACACATTTTCACCCAGCAGTCAAAGATCTTGAGCATCTCAGCTACTTGACATTTACACTTCATAAGTTCCCCTTTCAGCCACATTGTGAGCAGAGTTTATCTCCTTACTTTTATTTATAAGCTCTTGTAAACTAACGATGGTGGTTTGATTTGTCTGAATGTTTATGAAGCATTCACACTTTTGTGATCCATTTTTCTCCCGTACACTGTTCAGCATCTTTCTCATGAGACAATTTTTGAGCTATTTCAACAAATCATGCATCAAAATGTTCAGCTCTTTCAGGACAGTCCTGCTATGATTCGTGGTATTGGTGCAACTTTAGCTTTTTGAAATATTTAGCCTTTTCTGTTTCTCATAGAAAATGAATTGAGCTCATTTGACCTTCTTCAAATCTTTAGATGTGTTTACAACCTTTTACTGCTCCTTTCACATTTTGTTCTGCTTCAGCTTCTTTCAGCTTCCTGCTGCAAATTTAAACTTTTTTCCAACTACTTTTCAGCTAATTGTAGCTGTTTTTTTTTCTTCCAGCCTTTTTGTGCTCCTTTCAGGATCTTTCTGATAACTACAACACTTTTGTGCTTCTCCAGTCAGAGATTCTTTATTGTTGTTCGCAACACATGTGGTGGAACAAAATTATTTAGTATTGATTATTGTATTTTATTTATGTGTTTTATGCTAATTTTAGCTTTTTCAGCTAATTCCACTTTTGTTGCACCCATTTAAATTTTTTCAGCCTATTTTAGCAAAAAAATGTGCTCGCTCCACTTCCTTCTGGTAATTTCAGCTTCTTTCTGCAATTTTTAGCTTTTCAGCTGTTTGTGTGTGTGTTTAGAATTTAAGCTTTTATTTTCAGGCAGTTTCCACTTTTTGTGCTCATTTCTGCTTCTTTCAGCCTAATTGGGCAAACGTTCCTTCATTCATTCAACCTTTATTTATACAGATAAGTCACATTGAGCCTAGAAGACTCATTTACAAGTGAGATGTGTTTAGACAGACAAAAAGTGGTCAAACTGGACACATGTAGGAATTGGAGGTGAAAAAATTCCCATCAGACTTTTTCTTCTTGGCTGAGAAGGGGGTGGTGATCGTCAGATCACACGTTCTCCAGGTGAATTCAGATAAGTTGGCCTTCAAGGTCAGCCAGGGGAGCCAAATCCAGATAAACACACAGTTGTTTTAGGGACAGGCAGAACTTAATGACATCTACCTTGAGTCGGTGTTGGTCCACTCGGTTCCAAAATGTCCAAATTAACATGGCCACACCGATGGAACATGACTGAGTAAAATCCCCAAGATCTGATCCATTCTGCCCAAAGCATTTGAGTCTGGGTACTCGAGGCACGAACCAATCCATCATAAAGGCAAGCAGAGAGATCGGGTCCAAATTTGCTGCCAACTTCCTTGATTGTAGATAAAACCAGCAACCAGCTGAATCCAAAAAGCAGGAACCAGTTATCGTAAATCCAATTAAATATGCGTCCTTAAAATGGCAGCAGAGATAGACACATCATCAAGTCTTCAAGTCAATGAGATATCCAGCTGCGTGCGTGCCAACAGGGCAAATTGGCTCACCTAAAGCCCGTCTTCTCTTCGAAGAAATGTTGTAAATTATGTTGAGGGACCAACTGATCAAAACAAGTCCATAGTTGTGGTTCGAAGATGCAAGAGATGCTCAGAAGCAGTTTCACAGACAGACAGAGCAGCAAAGCAAAGTGGAGAGGGAGGGGAGGAGAAAAGCGTCCGACCTCGACACGAGCAAGTGGTGAAGTGTTCTTTCTACGTTCTTATGCTAATTTAAGCTTGTTCTACCTTTTTTTGGTTTTAGCATATTTTAGCTAATTTCAGCAGTTTTCATATAAATTCAAGTTTTTTCAGAGTTGTAATTGTAATTTGTGGTCATTTCTGCTACTTTCAGCCTAATTAAATTATTTCTGCTAATTTCAAATTGTGCTCCTTTCAGCTTATTTCTGATAGTTTTAGTTATTTCATCTACTATTTAGTTGTTTTTATGTTGTTAGTATATTTTATTATATTTTTCAGCCAACTCCATATTTTTGTACTCATTACAACTTTTGTGTTCTTTCGGCTGTTTTTACGCTTGTTCTGCATTTTCAGCTATGTTTCAGCATGTTTTTTTTTGTTGCTAATTTCAGCTGTTTTTCAGCAAGTTCTTCTGCAAAAAGCATTCACACTGATGTTTGCAGGAAATGCAGTTTCTTTGGTTTGCTTTTAGGTTGACCTTTTTAGCTTCTACCTTTCAATCAAAAACGAATAAGCAAACGACAGAAGTGTAGAGAATTGTGTTTCAGGTGAGCGATTACAAAATAACTTTGTAGATTAAGCATAACGATGGTAAAACTACAATTTAATCTTTATTTGGCCATTTTCTTCCTCAACGTACAGAGAGAAAATCTGTTTGCTGAAAGTTGGATGGCAGTTTATTCAGTCTGATGCCGTTTTTACATTTCAGGAGTAAATTCTGAACTTTGTAGAAAGTCTCTGCTTCCAAATGAACTAGGATTTTTATTGAGCACACACACACACACACACACACACACACACACACACACACACACAC
>NC_056512.1:46528828-46571964 GCF_014905685.2 Nematolebias whitei | reverse complement strand
CACACACACACACACACACACACACACACACACACACACACACACACACACACACACACACACACACACACACACACACGCTCACATAACACCTAACACCCACACGTTATGCCCACATTGTAACAGTGGGTGCTTTGTTATCAACACGACGCTGGATCCAAGCAGGAAATCCAATAAATTCAGTGGCAGCACAAGTGCAACACATTTGATTGCTGCGTTTTACCGTGTCACCGTAAGACACCAGAACAATGTGAGCTATTCAAATTAAACCCTCCCAAAGATGAAAATATCACAGCAATCCCAGAGAATAAACTGTTGTTCAACTTTGTCAGCAGAGGTAAATACAAGAGCTGCAGCGATATGAAAACTAATTGTTGGTCTTTTGTTCCTCTAAAAATGACGACAGCAATAAGAATAAAATAAGCAGCTTTAATTGCAGTTTAAATTGTTTTTGAAAAACCTTTGAGAACGACTGTATTTTACTTCACATGCAGAGTTTAGCAGAACACAAGATGGTTGCAGTAGGACTTGAAAGTCTTGTTTTTTTAAATAAATTGTGACATTAAATTTTGCATCAAACCTCATCAATATTCTGATTTTTTTTTTGTTTTACACACAAAAAAATTAAAGTCCTAAAATTCCTTGAAGGAATGCATATTACCCATTTTATGTTAGACATTTAGATTAAGGTTAAGAAAAGACATCTGTTTTATATCCAACCTTGAAACTAAAGTTCTGCACAGCCTCAAGCATCGACGTGAGACACGACTCTCTCTGTGTTCATGAATGACTCTCAGCTACTACCACACCGATTCCTCTAAAGTTCACTGATTCAGAGACATTTTTGTCTTTGCCAATGTGCATTAGATGGAACTGGATAAATTACAGAGACTAATCAGCTGTAGATGTGCATTGATCGATTACTGTTTGAAAAAAAAATCCATCCAGTAGTTCATGAAATATTTTGCTAACAAACAAAGTTGATTAAAGTAGTTATTGTCAGATGTTGCATGATCAATTAGCCTTTCACTTATGCTTTGAGGATGATTCTCAACAGCGGCGGCTGGTCAATATGGGGCACTAGGGCACCGCCCCACCACTCAAACCACTCACCTTGAAGATAGAAATTTTTTTTAATAAAAATTAAATAATTAAAATAAAAATATTTTCCAATGTATGTAAATATTTTGTAGTTTTGTAAAATAAACATTTTACAGTTAATGATGAGCAAAGTTGTTTCTTTCAAAAACGTTGTCTCTGATTGATGATGTATTTCCGCCCTGGGGCACTCCAATCGTTGCTCATTGATTCTCGTTAAAAGTTGTACATGCGCAGTTAGCTCCTCTTCATAACAAGACATAGGAAGATTGTGGGCGCTCCTCTCCTGCGCCCCGAATACGGTTGCACGGTATGGATCGTGCTTCAGGTCCCGGAACAGATTATTATTATTATTATTTTTAATTATTATTATTATTATTATTGCTGATGTGTGTGTGTGTGTGTCTGTCTATTTTGGAGTTATAGACCCGTCCCACAGATAAAACTCCACCCGCCACCACTGATCCTCAACTACTACCACGCTGTGGCAGCCATTTTGAATTGTGCTGATTTCAACAGTTTATCAGCTGTAGAGGTATAGATGTAATAATTATTTTCTAAAAGTTGTATTAAAATTTGTTAAGTGATAGATGAGCTATTTTGCTAACAGCACGGACAGATTAAAACGGGCACACACACAGTCAGGCAAAGCGTTATCATTATGACCGTTGGGTGATAACAAAGTGCTCTTTGACATCAGTACTTATTTAGATATTTCACATTAAAAGCTGAATAGCGCTGCGCTGGATGAAGGCAGAGCGGCGTTTTATTTCACGTTATGTGTGAGCGAACTCTTTAAGTGACGGCATCATTCACTCTTGGATCACTTTAAACGAGCTAAAGAGCCTGACTTTGTTTAGTCCAGGCAGTCGACACTACAAGGCAGCAGAACACAAACCATTCTTTTGCTCCACCGCTCAGCGACAAATACATGATTCCTCCAGGTAGTTGTTTTGATTCTTCAGCTGAGCTGCATTGATTTGGCAGCTATGGGTGGATGTCACACATGCACCGAACAACGCTCAATGACTTTGCCATCCCATTCCCATTTAAATTGCCTCTGCGTTTTCTTTCTGACACCTGTTTAAATCAATGCCTTCCTCTGCAGGTCATGGGCTGAATGTACTAAGGTGCACACTGGCCGCCTCTCAAATCCACTAAAATCAACACAATAATTGAAATATTTTCAAGCTGATTACACCGAAGCCCGGGGCTTGGCTGGTTGCTAAGAGTACGCTCCCTAGTTGCTAGGGGGAGTAAATCATCTTGCATTATTTGATTTTTGTTACTGATATGAAACTGCTAGTCCCTCGATTAAATGTCTCGCAGTCAAACACCTTGGGGACGGACGAGAGAGGAGAAATATAAACTAGCCACTGCAAACCTGTAAAATAGCATCTCTGCCTCTCGGTTCCACGAGGCTTTAACACAAATGTTTTTATTTGTTCCCGCTGAAATAAACCAGGCGCTGGTTTTTGCTGTCATTGAAGAAAACCAGAGAAGACAGCAGAATATCAAGAAGTCCCACATCGCACGCACACTTGGCGAGATCACGACTAATCTTTCTGTCCGTTTCATCCGAACCGTTTGCACAAAGAATCTGATGCTTTAGCAGCAATTTTGGTGAAATTTGTCCGGGAACGGTCTGAGACGTAAACCGTCAATGGAGAGAATAAATCAAGGTGGACTGCGTTGTTTCCTAAAGTGTCACGGACAACTGACGCCCCCTCTTCTCCCCAGCAGAAGTCCATTTCATGCTTCTGTTTGTGTTACAAATATTAAAACTCCTCAGTTTACGATGATCAATTTTGATATATCTCTCATTCAACGTGGACATGGGGAGACTCGCTCGATGCTCGCTGATGAAAACTGGACCTTCACTCTCAATCAACTGAATATTAATACGGCAGTGAGGAGGATTTTCTCCAAAGACTTGTTAGACATGGAGGGCTGCTCCAGCAGGCCTTGTCAAATGAGATCAGTGTTCATCATAATGGGGGGGTCAAGTAAAGGGGCAGCCTCTTAACTTGGCAACAGCCTGACAGCAGGCAGTGTATTATACTCAGAAAGTATATAGTCTATAGATTTGTAAAGTCCTGCACACTAAAAACCACTGAGGATGCACATTAAAAAAGTGTCACTGTAATCCTGCAAATGGGTGCCGGCTGAATTAACTAATCTACTTAAGCAACATTGGATTCAATGTATTCTGAGAGTGAACTTGTCTGAAAAGGATAAAAAGAGACACTTTGACCCAAGCAATGAGCTGCTTCCACATTTTGTCATCCTTTAGAAACGGTCCCCACAGGCTGACAGATCCAGTAAAGAGAAGGTGAACTGTGAGTTGCTGTATCCCTTCATTAGCAGGCCACCACGTGTGGCTCCAGGTAGTTGGATCGATAAAGCAGCTCTGTTTTATTTACCAACTACCACTTTTCTTGAGGCTGATTTGTCTTTAAACGGCGCGGCTGTTTAACCACTTTATTCAGCCTCTGCACGAGACCATCTGCTCCCCTAGTCTCTCCTAAAGCCCAGGCCTGACAAGCAAGAGATATGTCAGTGCAGTCCTCGGCACAAAGCAGCATCTGCCGTGCCTGACGCCCACCATTGTGTGGCCATTTAATCTGTCCCCCTCCTCCCCTTTACCAGCACACAACAGTTCCTGGTGTTATGTTTTGCCACTCAATTAGCATTATCATCCCGCTGAAATACAAGCCAATTTACCTTTAATGACGTGATTGGTAGATGAGTGACAGCAGTCGCGTGCACGGCCACTATCGCTAAATAAACCGAGGCCTGCTCCTGTTTTCCTGACTGGTCGCGCCCAGGGTTGGGAAGTCAGAGCCTGCCAATCGCGATGGCCCGGCTTCACCCCTGCACCGCCAACATTGTTTCCTCCAGTTCAGAGAGGCAGTGTGCTGGAAAATTGAGTCCAGATTCATTAGGTTTTCAGTGTGCCGCTCGAGTCAGTTAAATTGATACATTTCCTAACAAAATTGAAGTGCTTTTGTGGTGCCTGCGGATGGCTGGTGACCCCACTCGGCCCACTGAGCAGCCGAAGCAAGCTGATGGATCCATTAGACCGCTTAGACTGCTTATTCCTCTCTCTCCATCTCTGACTGACACTGTAAATCTGAACCAATTTCAGACTCTAATCACCATTACAAACCCCTTCCACTGTCCATTTGTTACTCTGCAATTCGCATACACTACCTAGATTGGTTCAGAAATACCAGTTTAGAGGGGCCCTCCTGCTTTCCCATGGTTAAATGGCTCATGACTGGTCCGTTTTCTCAGCTGAAGCAGAAAAAGCGGCAGCGGCAGCCACCGGAGGAGCAGGCGGGGGGAAATGACATACAGAGAAACAAAGGGCTTTGAACAATTCCCAAAAGATAAATGAGAATTAGGAAAAATGATAAATGAATAAATACCGGGGGAAAATGGGGAGTTTGAAATTTGTAGAGATGACAGACAGGTCTCAGGGCCACACTGCTGGCTGTGGTGGAAGGGTGTCCCTTGAATAACAATGACTGTGACACCTCCAAACATTTCCTCATCCACTAGTCGTTTCTACCCAAGCTTTTATCTGCTCAGTCAACCGCGCAGCACCAGCCAAGTGGCTGGAGGATATTATTTCCCTGTTGGCCCAAGTCATATAACTCAGCTTAATATGCGCTCTATAATTTAAGAAATTTGAATTACGGTGGAAATACGCCTTGCTTTATTTTTTTTATCTATCTAACCTTCAACTTCGCTCAACTTTGAATTAGTGACTCTGAACATTTACACATAACAAGTAAAAAAAGAAAGAAATGCTGGAAAAAGTCAGCTAGCAAAGCCTCACATGCATTATGTATGCCCTTAAATCATAGCAGTTCAATTGAAGGGCTTATATTGAAAACCGGTGAGCTCACCCGTCACTCTCTACATCTAATTAACTGCTGCACCTCATATCCTCTAAGTGCAGAGGAAACATTTTAATTGATATTGAGATGTTTATGCCCTCAGAAAGTAATTAAGATTTTCAATTAATCCCGTCTTATTTCTGGACATCTTGGTTTTGGTGTCCTTGAGCATCTAGCGATTATTCCCCGAACCTTCCTCAAATGAGGGAACTTCAATTACTTTCCAGTGTGAGTGACCTCATACGAGGCCGGATCAACATTTAAATTAAAGAAACCCAATTAAATCACACAAAGCCGGTGAAATCAACACTTGCTGAAGCTGGTGTTGGCCACGCAGTAAACTAGCACTTTAGTTCACGTCTAATGAAGGCGAGGAGACAAGCCATCATGAAAACAGCTGCTTTTAGGTTATCAATAGCTCTGCAGCAATCAATTAAAGCAACCTTTTCTCATAAAGTCAGGCTCCCTGTGGGATCAGAGCGCCTGCTTGCACGTGCCGTTTCTGTGCGTTTCCAAAGAAATATACAGACGTACACAACAAAAGTGTTTGCCCACCAACAAGAAAAGAAAAATCAATTCAAAAAACATTTGTTTCCTCTTCCCAGCTTCACCCACACCCACTGGAGGAAAAGGTAAGAGCTGATATGAAAACATAATCCACACACTGCTATATTTTTACGTCTGTGGAATCACGTGTCCCCGAGCGTCAGATGTGCACGTACAATATGACGGCTGCCAACATCTCTTGTTAGGTCAAGAATAAATCATCATTTGTCCTTGCTGCTCCAGCAGGACTGCTTTGCTCACACACACAATCACCTGCCCATCTAGGCAACAAAAAGCTTGCTTAAGGATTATGGTGACATCATCTTTGAGTGGCCTGTGAGTCGGGGCTGAATGGGTCTGAACCCTCTGTGCCACACTGAGATAACATTTGGTTCCTCGGCGCCCTATTCATAGATTAGTGGACTGCCGCCTTTTCACAATGTGAAATGGTTTTGGCACTGCTGTGTTTATTTAAAGAAAGAAAAATCACCTGTGCTCCCAAGGATGAGGAGAGCATCTCGTCTTGTTCCTCCGACAGTTTGAGCGCTTTTAGTTTTGTCTACGTGAAACCTTCAGGACCGTGAACTGTGCAGTGCTTCAGCTTCCTGTTGCTGAGTTCGCCTCAGATAATACAGGATGTTCTGTTAAAATGGAAAGTTTAAAGACGGACTCGGGTTTTTACTTTTCTTAATTTCCATTTATCAGTGAACCCACAATGAGCTGCACAAATGGTGCAACACTGGTACGAAACAATAAACTGGTTTGACATTTCTAAAATCTAAATGTCCTTGGTGGTGAGTGTGCGTTGGTTTATAACTAATCTTTCCACAGGCATGAGGTATTTGTGTTATTAGGGATTAGGACTAATGAAGAGTTTAATTTAAATACAGAAAAAGCACAATTATTTTTAATATTTATTTTGTTGATGCAGTTTTGCAAGATTTAATAACAATATAGCAATGGTAAAGTCGAGTTTAGATTATTGTTAATGAATATTTTTCTTTCCAAACAGAACTATAAAGGCTCTTTACTGTGTTTATTTAATAAACTAAATATAAATGCATATTTCATGTTAATGTGCACTAACCAGCTCCAGGAAGATGCCAGTAAAATGTTTGGTGTCTGTCTCGTAACCAGTCAGGCTCTCACAACTTATTACAATGTTTACATGCAGGGCAGATCATTCACTTTTTATTTCTCACATTTCAAGTTGGTCATTCAACTAAATCCATGTCAAAGTTCATTTCTTTTAAACGACTAGAAATCAGTGATTTTGTCTGAAAGTTGAATTCCTTTGAAAGTTACAACACATGTCTAAATCACATTATGTGTAATCTAAACGTGGGTTGAATTTAGTTTTTAAAGTTTAATAGATGTTTAAACTTTAATGATGAATTATCTACCGCACTTGGCGCTGTACATGTAGCACCACCGTATCAGTCGCATCACTCCAAAATAAAGTGTAAAAAACAAATAAGTCTCTTCGCCGTATAAGTTGCATCTATTGTGCGTCACCGCCGACAACCTGGAAATGTGCGCCGGTGTTGTGCCAGAAATTGATTTGCTGCCAAATGGTGGCCGCGAGAGTGTGCACGGGAGGATTTAACAATAATCTAACAAGATTAATGCTTAAAAATAATTATTTTTATTATTAATTCGGTGTATAAGTCGCAGGACTTGCAAAGTTATACAAAAAGGTGCGACTTGTACAGCCAAAAATACGGTAATTATACAAATATTAACCTGTCTAAATAAAGGATGAATGAATGAGAAATGGACATCTTTGGGAAAAACTAGTCTAGTTGAAACGTAGACATCTATTAAAGTTTCAGACCAAATGGAGACCAGCTTCAGACTAAATGACTATCTTGTCTAATAATAATAATTATAAATATCTGCTAAATATTGTCAACAGTTCTTAATGTTGGCTTCTATTTGTGTCTATTAATAATAAAATGTGCAAATAAAGGAAATGCTTTAAAAAAAGGTAGTTCAAAATGCTATTTTCAGTTAAAATGTTTTTCTGCCGTGCTCGTGTGACTTTAGCACGATGTGTGGGGTCCTTCAATGAAAATGTCATTCAAGTGTCGTGCAGTCCTCACACTTCTGTTTGCTTGGACTTGACGTGTTTAACAACCAAAAATGTACTTTTTTCAGAACATGCCTCAAACGATTGATTCAAACCTGAAGAAGCTGGACGAAGTGGTAGGAACAAAATGATGTTTTTCATGGGTGCTGTTAAAATGACACGATTTTGACTGAGGTATTTACTCTCATTGAGGTCCATGTATGAGCTGAACAGTTTTACAGCAAAAGCTCATTTGTATAAAACACCTTTTTCTTTCTCAACAAAGACAATGCTTGACTTTTATAGCTGCAACTTGGTTCCTGAGCTGCAGGAGACAAAGAGCAAAAATAATTTGGTTTCCGTCAAAGGTTCGAAAACATCTGTAAACACGAACGAATGAGCTGCTTTCTGTTACTTTACATTCAGTTTGTCTGTTTATATTCTCATGGGAAAATGTGCCAGAGTCATCACCAGCGGTCATTCAACAGAACATTTGAGAACATCAAGTTCTGCAGCAGCTCTGCTGTCCGTCACACACGCACCGTGCAGTATCTGCCCACGCTTCACGGGACTTGAATCAGCCTGAGCGGTCCCCACAGTTAGCATTTTAAAGCAAATCTTTGCGTCACAAAAAGGGTGGGATGTGTAAATGAGATGTGACATTTTATTTGTGTGGGGCCACGCGAGCAAATAAATAAATATCAGGCCATGAGAGACAGAGACGGCTCGAAAACCCTCCTCTACATGGCACTCGCTGGTTAACTGTCACACCATTAAATTGTCTTCCGCGTTGACATGTTGCTTTGCAATTGGTTAGCAGATGCAAAAAGAGGGAACGTGGCCAAACTGCTTCCAAGAGCATGAAATTGATATTGTGAATGGTATGTGACAGTGCCTCTTCTGCCCTATAATTGATCTACATTAAGGCTACGAGGCTGTGATTGGAAAGCGAAGCACATCATGAAGCTCTGTGTATCCCCGGCTGGCAGTCAGGGCAGTTTATTCTTGCACCGGAGAGAGATTACATCTTCAATTTTACCTGGGGTGTACAGACCTTGGTGTGCCAGCAGATATCTCTCCATAAGTGGGACCTTACTTACTGCTCTTTCAAGTGGTAGATCTATCCATTCACTCTAATTAAATTGAGCTTTTTAATCGGGTTCTTCTAATCCTGAGTCAAGTGTGTTGGGACTTGGATGGTGTGATTTGAAAGGGAATACTCTTGATTCTCTGAAACACTGTTATCTCTTCCACACTATTGAAATAAATTTGAAAATGAGGTTTGTGCTCTGAAGCGCCACATTCAGATAACCTGAGATGGGCGTTCTGGCGTACAACGTCTTTCAAGTAAAGCAGAAGAATCCAAAGGGAAGAAAATTACTTTTTTTATTGGTAAGAAATTGAGCTAAAGCCAGATCTGTGGGGGGGACGACTGAAATTACATGGCTTTTAATTTACATTTGTTTCGCTTTTTGGTCCAAACAAACCTGGCATTATCTTGCTGTTAAGACGTTCTAACAGCCAGATGGTGAGAAAGGAAAATCAAAACTCCTGGCCAACCAGTGAATGTCTGTGCCAAACCCTTCAGAGAGAACGAGAAAATAAACTGATAAATAGATAAATGAGTGGGATCTGTACAAAGATGACCTCTCTTGGCAATCCCAGCGTCCATCTGGCTGAAGGTAAGCCCTCCATCTGAAAAGCAGCAATGCATGTATTGCTCCACTCTATAACCTCTGCTGGGGGAGTTCATGCAGTTTGGTCTTTAAGATCCAGATCAGGACGGGGCTCGATAAAGCTTGTTCTAGCTGGGTATCCAGAGATAGGGGTCTTACCTATGAGTCATTTTCAGCATGATCACCCTTATCTGTGTTGAGCTGCTCTCCCCTGGTTACTCTGGGGCCCCTCTGTTCAACCTCGCCTCTCGTGTGGCTCCATCACCAAACACACACACGCACAAGAAGTCCGCTCGCAGTCAAAGGTGCTTGTTTCTTGTGGATTAAAGGTATTTTCCCTGCCCTTTTAGCAACATCTGCATTTGGCAAGAGTGCACAGTTAATTTGGGTCACGGCACCACCACTTTCATCATCAAACTGTAGGCTGCTGTCCAACTTACGCCGGCACGAATACAACACTGCGTCAGAGTAGTCAATGAAAGAAGTAATAAAAGGCAAATATTACAAATAAAATGGTTAAAACTAGGGGAAAATAAAATAATCTGGTCAAAATCCAACAAGGTTAAGTCAGGTCATCTGTACAATTTCCTTTTTTTTTGTGGAAACGCTGCGTCCTTCATCCGAAGGACTTCATCAGTCCAAGAAGCCACAACAAACTCAGTCCCACAAGCAGCACTCACAAAGTGGGGCCAACCAGTTTGATGTGATAATCTGGTTTCTGGAGTCTGCCCTCTCCCTCCTCGACTCCTCTGAGGCAGCTATAGCACCAAGTGGTTCAAAACATCAAAGTTCATGCTCAATAGTCCAGGTAAAAAATAAGGTTTATTTATTTTTCAAATATATATATATATTTTTAAATTGGTTCTGGACCAAATTAAAACAAAGACATGATAATGGGATTTACCTGTATAAATAAAGGTTGATTGATAATGAAAGTTGAAATATACTTAAGAATTTAACTGAAGGATGGAAATTTTTGTGAAGCAAGTTGTAATAAACAACGCAGAAACTAAAAAGAACGTTTCAGAAAATATATTCCTCATAAAGAAAAAAAGTAAAACTAACTCCAAATTCAATAACAACAACAATAAATAAATAAATCAACAAATTTGTGAAAGGTGTAATCAGATGTAACATCTTGTAGGTTGATTTGGTAATCTTACAAATTGTTGATGTTTTTTCATAATGTTTATTTAATCATTATTTGTTAAACATTAATTAAACATTAATTAAACATTATCTAGACATTAGTTAAACATTATTTAAACATTATTTAAACATTAAACATTAATTAAACATTATTTAGACATTAGATGAATATTATTTAAACATTAGTTGAACATTATTTAAACATTATTTAAACATTAAACATTATTTAATCACTAGTTAAACATTATTTAAACATTATTTAAACATTAGTTGATCTAATTAAAGGGGAGTGGTGGTGCAGAGGTTAGAAAAAGTGTGCCTGTGATTGGAAGATCGCTGGTTCAACTCCCAGTACCAACAACATTAAAATGTGGGTGGGATAGGTGAAGCACACACACCTGGCTCCACCCTCATTCTATTCTGGGCCCTTGAGCAAGGCACTTATCCCCCACCATCTGCTCCCCCAAATGCCCTAGATAGCAGCTCTCAGCTCCACACAGAGGGCTGTGGTAGCCCGGTGGTCTGTGGTTGCATCAGGAAGGACATCTGGCATAAAAAAATTGCCAAGACTTTGTGCCACATAAGGCTCCTACATAGTCATGCACACGTCAGTCCACAGAGGTCCACGTGAACTGGATTAGAGTTGAAGTGACGCCCGCAGGGCATGTCTGTGCAAAGCTCAATTTTTACAACCGTGTACGTGTACTCGGTGTCGCACAATAAACTGCCTGGTGACGGCCTGTTTTGTGTGTGACACCAATGTATTAAATTCACTTCTTCATCCCTGATCTGGTTTAATGCCTTTTCTTTTGTTTTTTTCCAAGAGGTGATCTCTTCCTCCTCCATTGACTCCATGACTGACATGGTGAGAAATGAAGGAATTTGTCACAAGATAATTAAAATCAGGTCCATTGTGGCTGCGGGAGGGTCTGGATATTTCCTGGTGGGCTGGTCTGATGTGTGGGCTGCAGGGCCAGTGCTCCCTGTTTAATTAATTTATTTTTTTGAACTTTTTATTAACAACATATAAACACAGAACACCACTGTGGCTGAGGCTGCCAGCACTCGGTTTTTTATTTTTTTTTTGCCACCTGTCAATCAGTCTAGTAGGCGTGTCAGCAAATGACCAATCGGCGACCTCAATTTGTCCCGAAGATAAATGCACCTTGCCTGCAGAGCTGCTCTGCAGCCACTCAGGTGGACGCTCAAGTACGAATCTCAACCCTCTACGGACAGGATGCACAGTTTCCGCATGGACTGAGGACCGCACGAGTCTGTGGGAACCTTTAGTTTGCTGCGGTGACCCTGAAGAAAGGAGGAGTCGAAAGAAGAAGTTGATCTAATAGAGAGAAGTTGATCTTTGAGAGAGGAGTGAAAGAAGCCATCTTTGTCAAGAGAACCAGTCCATCATTAAACAGAGCAGAGGCCTCCGTGTCCAACTGACATCTTCTTACAATGTTTTCAACCAGCTTGACACGACTGTCAACAAGGAAGAGGGCCGGCAATGGAGAAGGGGGTGTACCAAAGAGACCATCTTATCACAAGCAGAACTGGTCTGTTCCACTTTGGAGTAAGCTGTTGGGGGAAGAGTTAATTTTGTTGTGTGTTTTCTTGACTGATGAAGCCTTCCGTATCGAATGCGAAATGTTTCAGCACAAAAAAAGAAACTATCCAGATGACCTGACTGAAAAATGTTGGATTCTTACAATGTTGTTATTGCAAGTCTCACTCTGTGAATAGCAAGCGGCCATCAGGGCACTAACGACTGGTCATTAGGCTGATGGTCCTCCTCTTTTATGGAACAGCTATGGCTGTAAACTGGTTCATCCACTATGGGTGATTTATAAGACTGAGTTTATTGCAGCTCCTCAGACTAACAAAGTCTTTTGAACAAAAGCTGAAATGTTTCAACAATTTTTAAAATTTAAAATTTTTTCAATCTGTCCAGAGGACCTGACTAAACTTTGTTAGATTTTTCTGCCTGGATTATTGAGCATGCATCAGGGTATTGGTTGATCTGTTTGTCTCACGTCAAGTAAATCCTGTTTTCCTCAGTGTGTTGCTGAGGTTTGAGGCTCTCCCTGAATCCTGCTATAGGTTGAAGTGTTGTCTCTATGGTGACAGTCCATCCAGTTTATTTACATCTCCCTCTCTTGGGACTGTGCACAAATGTAGGACTGTGTCTCCAAAAGGAATATCACAGCAAGCTAATCATGAAGCTCTGACACAGGCAGCTCTCATGTCTGTGTATACGGAGGAGGAATACGCTCCTCTACAATAATTACTGACGTTAAATCTGCAGAGACATCACTCAACATGACTTCACTGTAATGCAAGCATTGATGATAAAAAAGAAAAAAGATAATCATCCCGAGTTTTCTTCACATTCATGAGGTGAAATCAAAAGATCTCAGCCGAGGCCTTTATTTGGATAAACAGGCAAACATCAATTTAACACCCTGATTCCATTTCTTTCAGCCGACTGCTCAAATAGACTCAATTGATGTCTAAACGGTGGCTCATAAACAAACTGCAGCAGGGTGGGAGCCATCTTTGCTATGGAACAAAGGATGGCACTCCAGGGGGTTGCGTCTCCACGTCGTGGCAGGATGTCTCTCCTGAAAACTATCCAGCTTAAATTATACCCAAAGCAAACGCAACAGAATAATAAAAAAAGAAAAGAAATGAATATAATAAAAAATATGTGAATGTTTGACCTTAAGCATGTATAGTGCACAAAACAACCAAAAAACAATTCTTTGAAACACTTAAAGGAGAGACCTTTAAGAAAAGGAGGTGTAAAGCGTCAGTAAGCAGGTGTGTGTGTGTGTGTGCGTGCGTGCGTGCGTGTGTGTGTGTGTGTGTGTGTGTGTGACGCCAAGAGGGAGAAATAAATGGGAAGACGAGGCTAAAGAGAAGTGAAATGACAAAAGGAGCGGAAGTATTGAGGTCACACTGATGGCCACTGAATAGTGTTGTGAATTGAATGAACTCATCTTTGAAGGACTACTGTGTATTTTCCCACTTTATTGAGAGAATAGCCATATTAACATCCTGTTCTCTTCGTGGAGTCGAAGCCATATCAGATGATGATTGGGTTTGAGGAACGCTCTGATGGAAAAAATGGAGCCCATTGCATCCACATCTCACACCACATTGGCATATGCGGCTCACTGCCTCTTACTCTTGCCAAAATTGAAGAGCTTGCACTGAGGAAAGTAAATAGATGGCTGAATAGCAATGGCCTCTGCCACCGAGCCTTTTATCAGTGGGAATCTAACAGCCGTGCCGTTTCAGAATTTCAGTTTAGCTTCCGATTACGGTATGTCCCGGCATTTTATTCCCTACATCTCTATGCTTCATAGCCTTCAAACACTTCTCTGTAACTGCCTATTATCCAACAGTTCCACTTCACTGACCCTGCCAATGAAACTCTTCATATCCTTATAAATGAACTCAATCGCAGCGTTCTAAACATTTACACCGCACTAACAGATCATCTTCACACCTTGGAATTGGCTAAATTCCTTTTTCCTTATGAATATATAGCAGGAGATTAGAGATATGATAGCTTTTCAGATTGCTGCACCCAGTGAAATTAGTTTAGTGAGCATTTACAGACTAAATTGGAACCATTAAATAGCGGATTGAATTGATGGCACATTCATTGTCTCTCTATCGGTATCACTGTAAAATCAATTAGCCGTCACTTTTCCATTCTCAATAAAGTAAGATTGTCAGCTACGGATGAGTAAAGAAGACCCTGACAGCTACTCACACCAGAACACAGTGTGAAAACAAATCTGGGCCGGGAGTGGAAAATCTAATGTGCAATTGTACAAAAGGCACAACTTTCTTCCTCAGAAGAACCGACTATGAACAGGATGCACAGTTAGAGACAACAATATCACATGAATGTAAAATTCAACACAGAAGGAGCTGCAATCACTTTGTCATGTAAGACTGCATATAGTTTTATTTTTGCATCATGCATAATCATTTTACTGATTATATCAGGTGCAAAAAGATAAATGTACAATAGATCTGCATTGCTTCGGTTCTATGGCTTTAGCTTTTGCTTAACTGGCTTTAGCTTCATTCATATGGTTTTTAGCTTCATTGGTTTGGTTTTAGCTTCTCTTGGACTATCCAACAAAGTTAACTCAGGTCCTCAGGACGGTTTCTTTTTGTTGAAACTTTTTGTCTTTCATCCAAAGGACTTCATCAGGCAAATGAGCCACAAAAACTCAGTCTTATAAGTGGTACACTCACATAGTGGGCCAACTAGTTTGATTGTCGGGGGAGTCTGTGGGAGAGGGAGGACTCTAGAACCCATCTTATCACCATCAAACTTGTTGGCCCACTGTGTGAGTGTGCTACTTGTGGGACTGAGTTTGTTGTGGCTCCTCAGGCTGATGAAGTCCTTTGGATGAAGGACGAAATGTTTCAACACAAAGAAACCATCCAGAGGAGCTGACTTAACTTTGTTGGATTTTTTTTTACCTGGATTATTGAGCATGAACTTTGATGTTCTCTTGTACTGGTTTTAGCTTCAGTTGTCTGGTTGTAGCTTCTATTGAACTGGGTTTAGCTTCTTCTCTACTGGATTTATCTTCTGTCGGACTGGTTTTACAGTAAGTATTACAGGTTTTTCTTCTAATCTGATCGTTTTAACTTTTGTTTTCATCATTTCTGTTTCTGTTCAGGTCCTTTCCGCTTCCTTTCTCCTTGTTTAAACTTTAACAATTCAGTTTCAGAACGGCACGGTGGAGCAGCTGGTAGAGCTGCTGCCTCTCATCAAGAAGGTTGCAGGTTAAAAGCCCGTCCAGGGGCCTTTCTGGGTGGAGTTTGCATGTTCTCTCCGTGCATGTGTGGGTTTTCTCCAGGTACTCCAGTTTCTTCCCACAGACTAAAAACATGCATGTTAGACTGATTGGTAACTCTAAATTGTCCCTAGGTGAGAGTGAGAGAGTGAATGGTTGTTTGTCTCGTTTGTCTCCATGTCCCAGTGATGGACTGGAGACCTGTCCACCGTGTCCCTCACGGCTAGTGATATCTGGACATGGGCACCAGTGACCCCCATGACCCGAATAGGAAGAAGAAGGTAAAGACGATGGACGGATGAATTCAGTTTCAGCTTTTTCAGTAGATTTTAGTAAAATCATGCAGATTTTTTTAAATTTTTCTACGTTGGTTATTGAGCACGCACCAGATTTTATTCTATCAAAAACAAAATAAAAAAATAGCTTTACAATACAGACCATCATGAAAAAATTATTTAAGAAAAGAAAGGATTTCTGCTTCATTTGTGACCTTAAAAAAATAAATTATGCCAAATGTAAAAACTACATGCATAAATAAAACTTGATTTCTGAAAAATACAAATGTTCTAAATATAAATGTTCACTGAAATGATTAAGCTCGATTCACTGACATCACAAGTTCAAATTTATTATCTCTTTGTAAATAAAACATCAGTGAACGTGTGGATTGGATCTGCTGCCAGCTTTAATACGCATTAACTCTTTAAAATAATCATAATTTACACTTAAACAAAAGATAGTTTACATTTACAGCAGTTATTTTTTGTGTTGGTACAATTTTCTTAAGTAGAAAAAAACTGCTTGCAGCAAAGCATGTTAATATTTGGCCTCATTGTTTAACAATGTGAACGGAGAGGTTGTGTGATCATGTAGTTGCACCGTTACTCAGCTGTTCTGTTTGAGTTGCAAATCAAAAAGCTTTGGGTTTGTCAGTTTGCCAGAGGCTCTGCCAAGTCTCCTCTGAGATCAAGACATTCATTTGATTTTCCTTCTAATCAAATAAAATAGGGTCTCCCAATATCCCTCATCAAAATGTTTATTTGTGCAATATCTGGACTGCGAGCCCTCCGTATTTTCTCTGTGTGGAGTAACATATGAACATGCATATGAAAATGACCAGAGGCAGCATCTTCACATATGTTGTTATGCCATGGCACAGAGAAACAATGCCAGGTTTTCATTAAGCCATTTTGTTCAGCTGATACAACAGCTGAAGCTTTTTTTTCTGATTTTGCTGACAAGTTGAAACGTATGGCCCGCAGCCTGATGGACGCTGCAACTTTTAGGACCTGCCAACAATCGCCCTCTGGCGATGATCACCAGCTCTGAAGTACTGATGCAACAGAGTGGAAACAATATGAGCATTCAAATATTTCATGCAAATAAAATTGCCCAGTTTGGGAATTTTTGCTCTGAAATTGAACTTTCGGACATATCTGGCATAAAAGTAAGATGGTATTAAAAGCAAATTACCGTACTTGCCACTGTATATGTTGCATTCATCATGCGTCACCGCTGACCACCCGGAAACATGGGCCGGTGTTGTGCCAAAAATCGATTGGCTGCCAAATGGAGGCCGCGGGAGCGTGCACAGGAGGACTTTAACAAGAATTTAACAAGATTAACACTTAAAAACAGTTATTTGTTTGCTCAAAATTATATAAAGTTGTGTCTCAGTTTAACTTTCCCTTAATAAATGCACTTTAACAGTAAAATCAACTAAATTTCAAAACCCGACTTGCAGCAGAGGGAACGCGTACGGGAGAACTTTAACAAGAATTTAACAAGATAAACACCTAAAAACAATTATTTGTTTGCTCGACATTATAGTAAATGTGTGTCTCAGTTTAACTTCTCCTTAATAAATGCACTTTAATGATCAAATCAGCTGCAGTTCTCCTGGGAGGTGAAATACAGCTGATTTGACGTTTGCTCCAGGAGTTCTGGAGCGAGACGAAGGTGGTGAGTATGGCAAGCCAAGTGTCTCACTAATAACAACTTTTACCTATTAATGAGACACTTGGCTTGCCATATACTCAGGCGCCCTCTAGTGGCTGAAAATGGTAGTGTTCAATATTTTCCATGTCAGAATGAATGAAATCGTCAGATCTCAGTGAAAAATTGGTTATAAATATGGAAAAAACCATAAATAAGTTGCTTCGCTGTATAAGTCACAGGACATGATAATTTATGCAAAAAGGTGCAACTTATACAGCGAAAAATATGGTAGTAAAATTATTCACCTTTGACCATTTAAACCTTTTGATGAACAAAAATATCACCACTTCCCATTTAAAATGTTAATTCAGTAAATATTTTTTTCCACTAAATCCGGTGATTCAAACCTTTTCACCCTAATCACAGATAATCTGCCTTCATGGTTGCAGACGGAAATGTTTGTGTGTAACTAAAATGCAATTCTGGATGATAAAGAAACATAATGTCTGCCATTTGCAGGTATTAAATCTGTCATCAAGTCCACATTGCTCTCAATAAGAAAATAAAAACTCAAGACTCTTTAACCGACTGCAACAATTACTGTCATGCAAATTCCACCAGCAGAGGATTGACGACCTTCACGTAAAGTAAAGGGGCTTTTGGATTGTGAGATGAAAGGTGAGATGAAAATGCGATGGGTTATCAACATTTCTGCTCCTGCTGTGTGCACTGATACACTCATCTCAGATAAATACTCTGATTTCATGAATACAGATGATCATTCACAATAGGAAGAGTAAGAATTCAATCTATATCAGTCTGATTCAATGACTTTCCAGCCTCTTCGAGATGAATGAAGGTGTCCACCAGTCGCCCTCAGATATGAGCCTAGTATCCTGCTGCATGCTCAATAATCCAGGTAGAAAAATCTAAAAAAGTTCAATCTGGTCCTCTGGACATTCAAAATATGAGCCTAGTGTTTTGTTTTCGAGGAAGTGGAAGAAATAATAAAACCTGCCCGTGTGCTTTTCAGTTGGTTCTGCTGGGCTCCAGGTTGGTGCTGTATTGACATTATTTAAGGAGCATCCTGATGCATGCTCAATAATCCAGGCAGATTATTTAAGGAGGCAGCGTCCGGGTCAGAGGACGTCCAGGCGTAACGGATCAAGCTCAAACCAGTCCGGGACCTCCTTAATGTTCAGGAACTGGTGGGAGGTGAGAAAAGTTTAAAAGGGGTTTCTCATGATCCTGGTCCACCTGGGGGGGATGGCGTAAGGGGCGGCCTGGGAGCGTCACAGGGGAAGTAGACAGCTGACGTTTGGTAGCAGGTGTGGTGCTGCTCTGTTCACAGGTGCTGCACAGATGCCTCTGAAGCAGAGCGAGCGCCAGTCATCCAGGGGCTCGCCGGCTTCTCCTGGTTCAGCCGCACCCACAGCCCTTACATCTGCTCGGCCGTTCTCTCAGAGTAATTACACGTGAAGCCTGGTGGGCACGATGCTGGGAGAACAACCTGAAACCTGATTGTTCTGTAGGCTTCAATGGCAACAGATCAAATGAGAATTGTTTTTCTCTTTCTTGTGAATCTTTGTGAGAATATTTTAAAAGCTGCTTTGCACCGAGGTCAGGCGCAGCTGGTGTTTTCGAAGGACGTTTTGTTTTAGATGTTCAATATTTCAACGCCATAATGAAGAATAAATGAAATGTACGAAGAAATGTTGTCCAACTGGTGTCATAATTGCTATTTGGAGGATTCATAATTACAGAGTGCAGCCACGAGATAAAAGAGTGCAGATAAAACAGAGTTGGGCTGGTAATGGAAATCTGTTTGGAGGGGAACAGTGTCTAATAAGTAATTTTGCCTAATAAACTATAACTGATTTAATCTGGACGTTATCAGGCCAAGATTTCACCACTTTCCTTTTTAATTGGCTATTTTGTAATCCCGATTCCCAACTGAGCGGATGGTCTGTCTCCCCCTCCAGAGAGTTAGCGTGAAATCGGTTTGAAACAGTGTGTCAATCTCATTTTGAAGTGGCCATCTGGCCAGTGTACAGAAACTGGGGATGGCACGCTGAACCACAGGGTCGCTGTGAGGCAATCATGAGCAGATTTACACAATGTGCTAATGCAAATTTAATAGACTCTTCCTATCACGCACTTTAATCTTCCATGTTTTCCCAGTGTTGGCCAGACCAAAACCAACAGTTTACAGCAGGAAATCATGCTTTCACATACTCAGCTGTGCACGGCTTTGTCGTCCATTTCTTCTTCTTCTGTGTTTCAACTATACGGTAACCAAGTATCTCTTTGTTTCTTCCCTACTCCTGTTGGTGGAAAATCTTCTGTTCCACCAACACCAAAGTTAAAAATTAAATATGGTATGACTTTTTATTAATTTGTTTGATGGCAAGTGAACTTAAGTTTAAACTATTATTTGTTACAATAGTACAAAGTATGTATGTATGATGGCTCAGTTGGTAGAGCTGCTGCCTCTCAGCAAGCAGGTCCCTGGTTCAAATCCCAGCCTGGAACTTTTCTGGGTGGAGTTTACATGTTCTCTCCGTGCATGTGTGGGTTTTCTCCAGGTACTCCAGTTTCCTCCCACAGACTAAAAACATGCATGTTAGACTGATGGTAACTCTAAATTGTCTCTAGGTGAGAGAGAACCTGAATGGTTGTTTGTCTTGTTTGTCTCTATGTGTCCCTGTGATGGACTTGGACCTGTCCAGGGTGTCCCCCACCACTCACACACCGATAGCTGGATGTGGGCACCAGTAACCCCCGTGACCAGGAAAGGAAGAAGCAGGCAGATAAGGGATGGATGGATTACTGTATTTTACACCCTATAAGTCACAGTTTTTTGCATAATTTACACGCCCTGTGACTTATAGGCTGAAGACACATTTATGGATTTCTATCCATATTTATAAACCATTGTTTGGCTGAAATATGACCGTTTTCTTTTATGTTGACTGAAAAAAAAAAAGAGCAGTACCACTTACAGCCACTTGATGGCAGCAGTGTAGTAGTAGCTCTATGGCATGCCGTTGTATCATGTAATAGGCAAAAGTGGCTATAATGACAAATTCAAAAAACGTTCAAGACAAAAACAACTGGACTTCATTTATTATACTTGATATTTTATTATTTTTTTCTTGAAGTTTTTTGAATTGACCATGTCCTGGATGACTGAGAATCTTCACCAGCTATTACTGACACAATCGGCCTGCCATAAAATGCCACCTTCGTTCTGCTCGCTGCTTGGACCGACCATCAAAACATCTGAACCGCCTCGGCAAACTGCAGCTGATTTGACCATTAAAGTGCATTAATTAAGTAAAAGTTCAACTGAGACACACCTGTGCTATAATACTGAACAAACAAATAATTGTTTAGGTGTTTTATTGCTAAACTTTGAAGAAACAAGCCGTGTTCCTCCTCCCTCGGCGTTTACTTATTTCCTAACCAGCCAGACCTCTATAAAATGATGAAATCAGCCCTTTGGTTGGCCTTGTCGCCGTTTAAGTGCTCTATAAATAAAGTGGTATGGTAAATAGTTAGTTAGCTAAAAAAAACAAACCATTATTTGTTAAAAATATTTATTTCATATATGCCTACAAAACTAGCCAGTTATTTATGTAGGTAGCAACCCAGCTAGTTAATTAAAATCTTCTTTTAGCTAACAAGATAGAAACCTAGCTAACTAAATTAGTGTATTAAATATTTTCCATTTGTCCAAATACTTTTTACTTTATATATGCTTTCAGACCTATCCAGCTAGCTACCTAGCTAACTGTTTAAGCTACATTTAGCTCATTAACTAGCTAAATAAATATATTTTTAATTAATCATTCATCATTTTATTTGATTATCCAGCTGTTTACAAAGCCACCCAATAGGCTTATTTTTTCCTCAAGGACATAAAGTGGATGACAGTGCTGCAATGAAACAATTTATACTAGATATTGGACATGTTTGCTTTCTTTAAAGATAAATCAGCAACGGTATCTGCACATTAAATTCTTCAAAAGTAACTGCAGACATAAATATTATATGATGCACACTCAGTATGGACACAAGCCTAAATGTTGTATGGTTGCAGACTTGTGAGGCAGAAACTGCTGCAGAAGTCAAATATCAGTAAGTACTCAGGTGGTGTGATGTACTACAGTACTTTATGAGAGGAAGGGACTTTGTGTTCACTGCCCAACCCACACATCCAACACAAACGCTGTGGTCTGTTTTACTGAACCATACAGACATTAAAATCTTTTTTTTTTTATAAAGTCTGTGAAATCTCTTTTTAAAGTTCAATTTAAAAAATGCATTAAATCAACTGTATCACAAATGGAACTCGTAACGTGATGGTTAGGTAGTAAACAGTATGTTTCCTTATATCACTCAAGGCCAAACATAGAAATGATCCAGTCCTCAATAATATTTTTATTCACGCCACATAATTAATTCCTACTTTATTAAGACTTTAACGGTCTCTCTATAATGTTATTCCCAATCCTACTTTACCACACTGATATTAATTTAAAACAAATCCCACAATCGTGCACTTAATGAGGATGTTGTTGTGCATTTTGAACCTCTGCGTGGAACAAAACCAGTACAATAGTTAATAGTAAACTGTATTTTGGGTCTAAAGTTTATTTTATAGTTTTGCATTATCAGAAATTGTATTTGGTGTAACAGTTAGATGGAGCCATACAAATATTATGATCTAAGTCCATGGGACGGCTTTGGCCCCCTCGGTCACCCTGAGGTGCTGCTCAGCAACTGTTCTGTCTTTTTATAACGTGAGCATCATTTGGATCAGCTGGAAACCATTCAGGCTGCACTAACAGAGAGTTTTGTGATGCTTGTGTTTTGCTGCTCTCCCTCATGTTGCCAGCTCTTGTCACACCTGTCCTGTCCCAATCACCCCAGGTGTTCTTCAATATTGTTCCTATTCTGCATCTTTGTGACTTATTTGTCGTGGATTGTCCTGAGGGTTGTCATGTTCTGTTCCTCTCCTCGTCTACTACTTCTAAAGTAAGTTTTGCTGCCCCGTTAGCATTTTGCTTCTTTTACGTCCTGCGGTCTGCGGCACATGGGTTCACTTACATCCACCGCCACAACCTGATACTTGTTCAATTTACCAGCTAGTACCAGTATGAGCTTTGAACGGATACAGCAGTGAGGCATGGAATATTACAGCACAGAAAATACTTTATATCATTTATTACATAACTTTTCTGGTTGTTTTTTGGTGTAGAATTACAATATTGGACATTAAGAGTTGAAGAGTGTTGCTTTTTGTTTATTCAGTTTTTGTGTTTGCCATTTTAAGTGTTTTATTTGTTAAAGGAATCCATGATTAGTTGAACACGTTGGCCTAAATATGTTGTAATTTTCCTATTAACTTAAAACGTGTTGTTTGTGATATGTAAAAACTCACAAGTACTTCAAAAAACATTATATCTTTTCTTGTATTTTTCACCCATGAGGTCGCCATATTCTCACCAGTGCAATGCATGCTGGGTTGATGATGCGGTGAGGTCCCTTCTGTACTGGAAACCAGATTAAACACAGGAAGGCTAACATTACCAGGGGTGCAGAACTAAAATGATTCATTAAATAATCTAGATTACTTTTAAAGGCCCATAAATTGATTTTAAAATGCGTTGAGTTTTTCTTCTTTCTGCTCCTACGCCTGAGCGTACTGCATATCGCATTACGTGTCCGCTTGGCCACCGTAGCGTTTGGCCTTGTAGGCCACCGTACAGCAAGCTAGTTAGCCAGCTCCTTTATCTGAATGGAGACTGATGGCATGGAGCGGAGGACAGCATCAGCAGATTCAACCCGCTCCTTCGTCGTTGAAAGACGCTGTAAAGTCATTTTGGATCCTACAGTGTTCGGGGGAAGAGCACGGTTGTTTGCAAGAAGTGTAAAATAAAAATGTGGTACTGCATTTTGGAAATGTGACAAATGTGCGGAAGGAAGATGAAAAGCGAAGCAGCTGACCAACAAACTCTGCAACAAACTTCCAGCTGCTTCCCCCAGTAGGGCTGCGAAGATTTCCCACTCCGTCACCTGCTAACATTTATGAGCAGACGGCTCAGAGGGAGGCGGCGCGTTCAGTTTATTTTTAATACGCTGGAGTACGTTGTTCCTTCACGAAGCTTTTAGTGATGAAGCAGCACCACAACTTCACCATGAAAGAATAAAGTAGGAGAAGTTCACATTAAAGCACCAGCTGCAGCTCAAATGTAACAGTTTTTTATCATTTTATACAAAACTTTAATGTAGACAAGTTCTACAACAAACATTATGTACTTTGTCTTTTTAACATGTTGCAGAGAGGATGGATGAGACGCATCGCATGGAGCAGACAATTTAGAAGGTTTATAAAGTATTACAGTTCAGAAGAGTTTTTGTGCAGATTTGCACAGGTTTTGAAAATTTGTTAAGGATTTACCAAATATGACTCGATATGGTGAAGACTATGAAGTCTTTATATTTCATATTAGGTTCAGTTTTGAAAATATAGAAAATGTTAGAGCAATATGATAAAAAAAAAAAAAAAAAACTGGATGGACCTAGCATATGTCATTTACCCAGAATGCATTGCAGCGTAAAAACATGGCGACGTCCGTGTGAAAATATTTTATTTAAATTTATAAAAACTAAACAGCCAACAATAATTTACTATATTGTTTTTACATCTCAAATAAATATTTCTCAGATAAAGTCTATTGTTACAACTAATCGTAGAGGTAAGTTTAAATTATAGACAAATCTAATTAAGATTAGCACAGCTGTCACACACTTCTGTTGTCAAAAATATTCATACAAATTTATAGAGTGCTGCATTTATTCTAAACACATAAAATAAAGACAAAAAAAGATCAAACAGGGAAAGTGACTTTGAGCAGCGTTTTCTGGCAACCTGCCTTTAATTTTTTATTTCAGTTACCAGGAAACAACATGTACATGGTTTCTCTCCTTCCAGATAAATGGTCCAAATGTGTCTTTGTCACACAGTTTCCATAAATATTAAATATTTCTCCCACACTGTGACACAAAGAGGTCCACGGCACAGAGACTAAATTGACAAAAAAGCATTTAAATGTGTTTTTTGGCTTAACGTGGCTTTTATAACACGACTTCAGGCTCGTGAAGCTTTAAAGCAAGTGTCAAATGGGACAGTGTTGGTTTGTGTTCATGCCTTGCACACATGGAACATATTATTTCCAGATGATGAAGTTGATGAGTGAAGAGTTTTTATACTTTTTTGCTCTTTCATTTCATGTTTTATATGTTCCATTTTAGAAGGGGGGTTGAAGCGAGAGACGTGGGTGTGACTGTGCAGCATCAGGACCACGGCGCCTCTTCACACACAAGAACATGATCTGTGAATATTATTTGCTGTGGCCCTTTGATGTCTCATTATGCTGCACCACAATGCTACAACACCAGTTATATTTGCATCACTACCCTCCACTGGGGCTCTTGTTATGTAAATGCATATTAAGAAACGTCCATGAGAACATGCGCAGACACTGGTTTTGCACATATTATAGCAACGCCGACCATTTGATCTGTTTTTGCCTCTTTATTCATATGTTGTGTTATCAGGCCGTGAAGGGACGGTGACGAGCCTTTCACAAAATGAAACGGGTAATTTTTTCCAACAATGAGAGGAAAAGTTCCATAAAATAGCTTGAACCTTAAAAATATATGTTTTATAAACAAGTTGACTTCAAGAGTTGTTTATTCTAATAACTGGAATGAATAAATTGACTAAATAGTTTTGCTTCAACCCTCCAAACATCTGTTGGCCCTTTGAGCGCTCAGGCATGCGTTTTTCTCCTGTCATGCCCATTTCTAAACTCATTAAAACACACGGACGTTGTCAGATCTGCATAAAACTGGGCCTTGAAATGGAAATGGCTGAGAACAAGTAAATAAAAAGCTTTGATTTCATTTCTCCTGGAAAGTTTTTGAACAGAAACAAAAGATAAATGGTAAAGACAGAACAAGGATAAGAAAAATGGAAATTTGATTTCCCTGGCTGTTTAATTGGATGACCACTTTTACTTAACTGATCTCTGCTCGTTCACTGGAAGTGAACATTTTCCAATTAAAACCTTTTTTTCTCCTCTCAGTTCAAAAACGCACCTTTAATGTGATCTTCAGCGTTGGCAGCATTTGTTAAACACCAAGTGACGTCCTGTCCTCACCTGCTTGTGTCACTCATGTTTGATTGCTCTTTCCTCACGCTCACGTCAAAATCACGTAAACTCGGACAACAACGTTCCATAGCACAAACTTTTTCTTATTTATGGCTCAGAAGATCATTTTGGCACAAGCAAAGCGTCTGTAGAGGATGTAAGACAATATGCCAAAGTTCCTGCTCAATAATCCAGGTACAAATCCAACAATGTTCAGTCGGGTCATCTGGATGTTTTTTGCTGAGACATTTCATCCTTCATCCAAAGGACTTCTTCAAGTCGAGGAGCCACACACAAGTTGTGGGAGTTGATGGGGAGAGGGCGGTCCCCAGAAACCATCTTATCATCAGCAAACTGTCCCCCCCCCCCCCCACTATGGGCGTGTGGTGCTTGTGGGACTCCAGTTTGTTTGTGGCTCCTCAGACTGAAGAAGTCCTTTGGATGAAGGATGAAACATCTCAGCAACAAAACAAACAAACAAAAAGTTGTTGTAAGACAATATGCTTTAAATTGTGACCATTTGAAAATGACAGACAGTTTTCGTTTCAAATCCAGACGGACAAAGAACAAACAGTTTCACTGGGTGTAACCAAAGAACAATAAAAAAGACTCCTATAGTATTGCTGCTTTTGTTCCTCCCCCTGGAAGTTGTAGAGGCTGACATTAATCCCAACTGTCTGTAAAATTGAAGCAATAACCCCCCAAGCAGTGGCATTGCATTTCACCATGGTGATGCTCCTCCAAATATAGATCCACAGACAAACAATGATGCACCTGATTGTTTCAGTAAAGATTCTTGGACTCTGCTTTCCCTTTGTTGTACATGAGAGAGACATTACACCAGTAGTGGATATGACCTCATTTGCTGCACAGAGGAAATTTAATTAACAGAGCAAACAGAGTCTGCCGATATGCCTCCATGGAGACTGCAGAACAGAACCTGCAATTCTGTCCTAAGCTCTGACCAACAACTGGACACACGGCACCAGAACTGTCCGCTTTTACATCCACACCTTTAAAAGGTCAAGTCAAGTTCATTGAAAGGGTGCAATGTATACACTAAATCCAACACATACATTTTAAGGCTGCATGAGTGCAGCTTACAGCGCTTCACTACGTCACATTGGAAATACCCTAAAATTATATTTAATACAATCAGTTTCTTTTTTGTGTGGAAACTGCTCACTTGACTTCATCGCTGTTCTTCTTTGCTGCTCTCGTGGTGCCAAAGTAAACTAAAAATCCTCGGGAGATACGAGTGTTTTTCCTCCAATACAGTTCATCTTGTGGCCAAACTTCCTTTAAAACACATAACGATGACGATATTTTCACACTTCACTTTCCAGTGGAAGCACGAGCACATGCACGCACATCGAACAAAACAAGGTGCCGAACTGCCCAACGAGCACGGAAACGCTCACTTTGTGTCGGCTTTTTAAACTTTCAGTGCACGTACATGCAAAGTTAAACATGGCCCGAACAGTTAACAAAACGTCTAAATTTATGGGTTTACTAACTTGTATATGGTTTTGTTAATAATAATATTAATCAATTTAATAATAATAATAATAATAATCAATTTAATAATAATAATCAATGCCAATCTGTTCTCATCAAGGTTTCAAATTATGACATTTTGTCAAAGTGTATGGCCTGAAGGAATCAAATGTGCAAACCGTTCTGTTCGAACTCGACTGGATACAAACAGACTTTACAACGATCACTCTCAAATCTCAGACAATCATCATGTTCTTCATTGTTTGAAGCTTCATGGCTGATTCTGCTTTCCCTGTCCAGACCAGTATTGCACCATATATAACTTTAGGAATTTAAGCTGCTCACTTGGGTTGAGGAAAGAGTTATGGTCTGGTTTAAATGTTTCACCAAATGTAGCAAAATAAAGTAAAACATTTTAAATTGTCTCCACTGCAACAAGACTGAAGGTGAACGGCTTCCCTGTCTTTTTATTTCTGACAACCAGCGTCCCAAAATGGACGTGTGCCAACAGACAGCAAAGCTTTTATTCACCGCTGGAAGAAATCTCAGCTGATTTAATTCCATGAAGTGTTTTGAACACGTCTCTGTCGAGCTTCTGAACCACTTGTCACGTTGCAAAATGGGAAATGTCTACAAAGCTGTTCCTTGAAATCAAAAACCTAAAGCTGAGGAGAAGTCAAATAGCAACAATACAAGCTAAATATTTGACATGGCTTGACTCTGAAACTGTATCCATTCTAGAACCTGTGGAGGAACCTAGAAACAGTGATGGGGCAGAAAAGACATGTCTACAATCACAAAACATCTAGAAGTCAGTTAAAAGCCGTTGTTTCAAAATCCCAGTGAAAACATGAAAGAACCTTCACATCTCTGAAGACGTCTTTAAAAATAAAGAAGTGCAGTTCAGTCAAGGTGAAGACAACTGCAGACTTCAGGAAGAGTCCATCCTCACCTCCTTCAGTACCATCTGGCTGCTGCTGCTTCTCAACAAGGACAAAGACAAACTGCAGTTATTCAGTTTGCTGAGAAGTAACTGGCTGCAGTCCACGTCCTCTCCAGGATCTGGAAGCAGAAGGTAACTGAAGGAAATGTCATAGTTTTAACCTAGATTTGACTTTATAGTGCTGAACCCAGGAAGTGACGTGATGAATAAATGTCATCAGACTGTTCAAGAGGAGACCTGGGAGGAAGTGAGGGAGTAGATGGTTCATCTGTCCTCAGGTCTCGAGGAGATCAAGGTTTGTTCTGCACAAAGTACGGAAACTTAGTGATCACACAAGTCGAGGATTGTACACAGGAGTTGGTCAGAACATGATTGTTGTCATGATACAGTCCGTGGATGAATGGGTGAGACTGCTGGGTCAAGAACTGAGATGCATCAGAGCAGATGAGTCTGTGTCAGCCCCGCAGCACCTCCTGGAAAAAACGAGGAGGAAAGAGATTGGAAGAGGAAGTATCCTCACAGAAATACAAAGTATGATAGTGACCTGCAACGCTCCGTCCTCAGATACGCTCATGTCATCCACCACTCGCCTTCTACTCACCTGGACTTTCCTGTTAAAGAAAAACCCTCAACCTTCTCATCCCCCTGTCTTCGACCAAACCACCGCAGGAACCAAGATTCAGATACTACTGTCTGCAGCCTGAACCTGGCCTTTCAGGAACTGACCCAGTCCCTCCATTCACAGGCCCAGACCCTGCCTGGATCTACTTACCTGATCTTCACTGTTCAGTTCCATCAGCCTGATTCTGTTGTCTCTCTCTAGCTTCTCCATTAAACAACCCGGGGCAATTTAAAATCTGTCACATGACAGGAAACTGCAAACACTGGAGCTAAACCTTACACCTGAAAAACCGGACTCTGTAGTTAACCTCATGTACAATTAACACTCATCCCTGTGATCCATGACACCTGCACATCCCACTTTAACACTCCTGGCAGTCTCATGACCAATCAGCAGCAGCCGTGTACACTTTTATTATAACATGGGAAATAATTAAACTCACATTTTGTCTTATCTTTCCACTCCCTTTTTAATTACTGATCTTCAGTCAGGGTGCTATATTCCTTGAGTGTGTGCACTTAATTAGAAGAAGCATATCCTGATTCATAAAATAAAGACTTTGCTGATGATTACCAAAACAGTTTGATGTGATTTACATCCCCAAAAATCTGATTTGTCAAATAAAGCTTAACTAAAAATCTAAATTTGGTATGGGTAATAATTTTGGGCTTAAGTACATTTTTCCAAATACGGATTAGATGGCTTTGCATTAATTTAATTCTGGATATTTGATACACGCACACAATGCTCGTTTTTCATAATTAGTACATACTTTAATGTGCTCATAAATATAAATTCAGCTCAAATTTATTTTGGAAAGGGATTAGCTAAAGATGCAGAGAAACATGCTGTACCAGTCAAAAAATCTGAGCACAGCTCTTTCAGTTTTAATAAATAGACTGCTTTCCTTTTCATTTTCTTTCAGCATGCACAACTAGAAGTTATACACATAACTGAGAAAAAACAAGTCCTTGACTGAAAGTAACGCATCATTTGTGAGCTTTGACAATGAACGCAGGCGCTGCTTTGACCTCTCACTGCCTTTACAACATGTTAACTTGTCTGAAAGCAACATCTTCATAGAGCAAGCAGCGATAAAGGCAGTGCTCCATTACCCATGTAGCCCATTCATGGCTATGATTACTATTCCTCCTCTTGCCCAGACTTAAAACACTTCCAAGGAGGACCGGCTTCATTGAATCGCCGCCGCCCGGATGGTTGAGCGGACTGATTTGTTTGCAGAGGGAACTGTCCATGTGCTATGAAGAGCCTATAAAACAAACATGGAGCCCAGACTCCTCCACGTAGAAGCACAGCATCTCCTGTCAGAATAGAAAAGAACAATAGATTGCCAACCAAAATATTATTATATCTGCTTTTTCCTGGCTCTTAATCTTTAATATAGCAGAATAACTGGTTCCTGTGATACAAAATTCGTAGCTGCAGTGAACAACATCCAAATTTCAGTAAACAATTTTAAGCCTAATTTGGTATGAGACATGACTGGCCCAGCGGCAGTGTGCAACTCCAATTATGATAAGGATTAAGCACATGCAATCAAAAGATATAACAAGATAATGTGCAAAGATACATTTGGCAAGCAAGCAATTAATTGGAGAAGCATGACACCCTGCCTGCTAAAGAGGAGGGGAAAAATGACGTTTTAACTCTTCAGTGTTTTTTAATGAGGAAGGAAAGCAGTTTCTCCCTTTTCCTCTAAAGTGGCTGCAGTCATCGCAGGAAAGGCTTGTCTTTGGTGTTTGGAGGAAACAGACGAAGCTGTTGGAGCGTCGACTATCCGCTGGTGGTCCCTGTCTGAGCCCGGTGAACCCTGGAGGTGGAAAATGGCCGAGTTCACAAACTGATTAATGGGAGCGCTGGCACACGTTGTCCAACTCTGACACTGATTGTGAAGCATCAAGTTTAGTTAAAACAGGAAAAAAGGAGGCAAGTGTGTTCATGAATCAATTCAGTGCATGGTGCAACTTAAACAATAAAATATACCATTTAAAGAACAGCCACCCAAATGTGGCCTACATTTACAACCAAAACAAATATTTGAAAGGTTTTGCAGAATGAGCTAAATACACACGGGTGATCTTAGTCTGACAAAACACAACAGATCCTTGTGACAATATGGGTTTATGGTATGGATGATGGCATGTGTTAAATCTGTTTCACTGCTGACTTTCTAACTGTTGGGAGAGATGATGAGATTAATTAGAAGTGGAATAGCAACTGGGGGAGAGATGAAGCTGCCATGATGCAGAAGGTGTTGAGTAATGATAGCTGCCGACTCTCTGTCCTCGATCAGATCGTTTTTTAACTCTGACCCAATTAGCGTCCCAGGTAAACAGACCCCTGCCGCGGTCGCAAGCAGACTCTTTCCTCCGGAGAGTGCCGAGGAAATGAAGCTGTACATTTTATCTGCGCATCATGGTTGGAAAGTCAACTTGACAGAAGACGGGGCGTTTGATAAACAGTCTATGTAGGACACACGCAGTACAGCAGGCCTCTCAGGGGGGCAGGCAAAGCCCAAGACATTACGGGGAAACCCAAAGCAAATTATCCTGACATGGATGAAACAATAGTAAATTGGACAAATGATATAATTTGAGTCATATAGGGCCCAGCAGAGTCGAGTTGTTTCCTGCACTCTGAGGGATTTAGAAACAAGAATAGTGTTGAATGGTAAAGGTCAAGATTCAAAGGTGGTTTTATAGCAGGAAAAGTGCTGGAGATGCCAAATGTATTCGTTCTTTTGTTCATGTTGTGTAATAAATTGTAGTTGTACTCCTCAGAAGTGTTTTTATTTCATCTTCTACACAAACACTAAAGAATCTGAACAATGTCAAAGGTGCCAACCAACTTTCTCATTTTCCACTCCCTATAAATCACCGCTGAACATTTGTGACACAAAGAACCAACACTGGATATAAACGTATTGTCATGCAAGCTCGAGATACGCAGCGGGTTTCATGTGCTAAAAATATCACTACCTTTAGATTCGAAACACGTTATGTCCCCACTTTGTGAAGCTAATTAAGTCTGATTAATCCCGAGGGAATGGAGAGATGTAAATGTGACTTTCCACTTGAAAATCAATTAAGATTTTTTTTTTGAGGCAGAGGAACAAATGTGTTAAATAAGTTCAGGGGGACAGAGGTCTCTGTGGGATTTACAATTCCTCTTCTGGTGTAAGGATGTCTACTAAGGAGGTGATAGGTTGGAAGTATGTACTTTGCAGAAGGAGGGGGTCCACAGTGAGCCATAAATCACCCACTACTGACACTGAAAACCTTCTGCCCCTCATAAGGGCAAATCACCTCCAACCATGATAGGAGCTAAGTGTTCAGAGATGATGGGATATTGCGTGGTGGTTTATGTTACTGACATGAGGAGTCCAGCCAGCCTGAGACAATGAAGAAGCCACACGATGCAGGTTTTCTGACCGTGGACCGCAGCAGGAGGGTCATTACATGGCAGCCTCAGCCAAGCGGCCTTCACTTTCAAAATGCATGCTGGGACATTTTTGTTCCTCATAAAACTGACCAATAGAGCCTTCACTGCACCGAGGAAGAAAACTGAACAGTTTAATGATGCAACAAGCACACATTTTAAAACTTGAGCTAACGGCAGCAAGCACCATTTACCATAGTAAACATGACACTTTGCTTTTTTTTACTTTTGGACGATGGACAACAGCATATTTTTATCATGCTCATAATCAGACTGAAGAACATGAATCTGTAAGGAAAATCTTACCAATTGAACATTATTTTACAAAGTTATGGCAAATATCTTCAATGGAATTTATGAAATAAGAATAATAAAATAAAATTAAAACTCTAACTCATTTACGGTTTATGCATTTTTCTAATTTAGAGTATATGGAGGCTGGTGCCTATCTGCTGTGGTGCCCACAACGCACAGGAACATGCACAGACGCCCAGGAGACATAGGATTCGAACCTCTGAGCTAAGTGCTGTGAGGTGACGGTGCTAACCATTACCCACCGTGCAGGTGTCAGTGTAATGTGCATTAATTGCACTCATCATGATCAATAACTCTCCTGTGAGAACGTTCTGAATGTCCTGCTCATGTTTGTGACGTGTGATATTAACGGTCCCATGTAATCATTCTTACTGGGACCAGTCAGTGAGGAACAGAAAGAACTGGTTGTTTTGATATCCTCAAGGGCTGATTGATATGATATTGATATGATATTGATATGATATTGATATGATATGGTGACGTGTCTCAAGCAGAGTCCTTGACTCAGATCCACTCCTACCCGTCTACAAGCAGACCTGTCGATGACGGCTCAGACATGGAGGGGAGGAGCTGAGCCTGGGCTGGAGGTTATTCTATAAAACTATCTGGTCTGCTTCAGGAAGTTGGAGCAGGTCAGGGTTTCAATTCAGTTCAATTCAATAATACTTTATTAATCCCGAAGAGAAATTAAATGTTGTTGTAACTCGTCATTATCCTCGTTTCATTAAAAGATGTTATAGATGCTGATGGCTGGAGGCAGGAAGGATCTCTTGTAAAAGGTCCAACCCATGGTGGATTAGAAGAAAATGGCTGTAGATCCTGTTCCATCGTTCCCCCAGGCTGTAGGACTGCCCGAATGCTGGGCAGAACTCCTCTCAGAATGAAGGCCACTCCTCCCAGCAGCTCGCCAAGCTCCTCGTGCCGGGGGACGATCCTGGTCCTTCTGCTGTCACGAGCTGTGTTTCCTGCTAGTTCCAGGAACTCCTTAGGAGATCTTAGTGGTCAGGCACTCAAGCACAGACGGCTGGGAGATGGGAATGCATCCACGGCACCTCCTTTTCAACCTATTTGATTCGGCACTGATATCAACTGCTCTACTGAAGGTTTTTAATGACATTTTCATATCCACAGACGCAGGTGATTCTGTGCTGCTTGTCCTATTGGACCTTACATCTGCTTTTGACACCATCGACCACAATATCCTCATTTCTAGACTGGAGCAGTGGGTGGGCATCACAGGGTCAGCCCTTAAATGGTTTGGGTCCTACCTCTCTGACAGAACCTTCTGTGTCAATATCAAAGATTTCAGTTCGGCATCGACCGCACTCCAGTGGGGGGTACCGCAGGGGTCCATCCTCGGTCCCCTTCTCTTTTCTTTATACCTGCTGCCACTAGGTGCTATCTTCCGCAAACACGACATACCCTTTCATTTCTATGCCGATGATTGCCAAATTTACTTCCCCCTGAGGCACAGAGGCACACGCTCTATTCAGCCTCTTCTTGACTGCCTGGCTGACATCCGGGACTGGATGGCTTTAAACTTCTTAAGCTTCAATGAGAAGAAGTCTGAAGTCATGCTGTTCCATCCCAGTGGCTCACTCATGAACTATGACATTGACCTATTCTCTCTAGCCCCGCTAGAGAAACAAAAGGTGACTAATCTGGGGGTGATAATGGACCCGTCCTTAAAACTCAACAGTCACGTAAACATGATGGTCAAATCCTGTTTTTTTTCAGCTGAGACGGCTGTCTAAGCTGAAGCCTATACTCAACAAAAAGAACCTCGAGACAGTGATCCACGCCTTCATAACATCTAGGCTTGATTACTGCAATTCACTTCTGTTTGGAATCAGTCAGTCCTCCATTGCTCGTCTACAACTGGTCCAAAATGCTGCAGCCCGATTTTTAACTGGTACAGGCTATAGAGAGCACATCACGCCAGTTTTGGCCTCCCTGCACTGGCTACCCATTCACCTTCGGATCCATTTCAAAATTCTCATGTATGTTTTTAAATCACTGAACAGTTCCGCCCCATCCTATCTCACTGATCTTCTGCAGCCATATGTCCCACCGCGCTCTCTGAGGTCAGCAGACCAGATGCTTCTCTCAGTCCCAGAAACCCGTTGTAAGCTCAGAGGTGACAGGGCTTTCTCTGTTGCAGGTCCACGACTGTGGAATGAGTTGCCACTGAGTGTCCGGCAGGCTCCCACACTCTCAGTCTTTAAGTCTCGCTTGAAGACCCACTTCTATTCGCTTGCCTTTAACACGGTGTGATTTGTTTTGGTCCGGTCTGTTCTCTACTCTGTTGGCCATTTTAGTTAGCTTCTGCTGCTATTTGTATCTGTATTTCTATTTTATGTTTTCCTGTCTGCTGTGCATGTTTGTGTTCTTTTGTACAGCACTTTGGTTGGCCTTGTTGCTGTTTTAAGTGCTATATAAATAAATTGGTATGGTATGGTATGGTATGGCACTGTAGCAGAACATTTAAAAAGTTTCAGTAAAAATCCTTCCAGCTGCACAGAGGATGCATCCATCCATGCATCCATCCATCCATCCATCCATCCATCCATCCATCCATCCATCCATCCATCCATCCATCCATCCATCATCCATCTAAAAGAGGAATTAAAGTTTGCAAAATCAACATGTCAGGATGAAATAACAGAGCTGATCCAACCTGCAACCACCCTGAGCGGCGCAGCTCTAGAACATTTCACATGGATGAGAGCACTGATAACAGTGTAATCTTGTAATTACATGTTCTGTGAATGCTGGACTGCTCTGCAAAGCTTTGTAAATAAATTGTTTGTTACGTACTGTAACCCCAGATTCTATGAGTATAGGCGTAGCCCTTTAAGGCTGTCGCTGATGGGTTTATCCCGATATGCGAAGCATTGCACATAAAAATTGAGTCCATGCCCACCTGCTGTGTGGGCCCCACCCGGTCCGTATAAATTACACTAAGAGCAGGAAATCGGCTCCCAAAATAGCTTTTTCTTCAGCCATTTAGGAGCCAGTGAGGCCCGACGCTTAAAGGGCTACGCCTATACTCATAGAATCTGGGGTTACAGTACGTAACCAACGTTCTATTTCGTATAGGCTTCGCCCTTTAAGGCTGTCGCTGATGGGTTAAGGGCGAAGCAGATGTTGTCCTCACCTCACTGGGTCCATTCGAACACCGTATGAAGCAGAAGCTTGCCCAAAAACGTCTTGTCACTCAGCTCCCATGTGCATAATTACGCATTGCGTAAATATGTGTGCCATGCACAGACGCATGTTGTGTAACTATACGTTCTGAATGCATGAACGCCCCGGAAACTTCAACGGGGAGGGAAAAAATACTGAAAAGAGCCATGAACCAACCGATTTATGGCTGAACCATATGAACAGATTAATAATAACAGAGAGCTGATTATTAATCAAATGAACTGATTAGTAACAATAGAACCATAATAACAATCACAATTTGTGACGGATAACAACATCTCACACTGTAATGCATGCAGACAGATGTGAGTAAAACGGAGTTCCATGAAACAACAATATTCATTCTGTAAAACACTAAGGACAGAATGTGTCATGGGACGAGCCGTCACATCACGTAGATAAAAGCGAATGAATGAGCAGGGTGTTGACCACGTGGCCGCAGTGCAAAATGTCCTGCATTGTCATACCATTATGCAAAGCAGTCGAAGATGCGATACCCCTGGTCGAGTGTGCTCTGAGGTTGACAGGAGGCTCTAAATCTGATGCTCTGTAGGCTTCAGAAATGGCCTCACACAGCCAGTGTGACAAGCGCTGGGTGGATAACGGGCGACCTGCAGATGCATCTCTATAATGCACAAACAAATGTTGACACATTTCAGCTGTGCGCGCTATGTAACACGTCAACGCCCGCACCGGACAGAGAAGATGAAAATACGCTACTTCTTCTGATCTTCGGGGGGGGGGACCCCTCCAACGATATTGCTCTTTATTTAAAAGAGCTTGTGATGTTTTAGGCATAAAAGCTGGGTTTGGTCTTAAATCAGCTGAGCTGCCATCAGCCTGAATTCTGAGACATGACGGAGCAACAGAGAAGGCAGATAAACAACAGCAGGGCTGTTTAAAGAGACAAGAATTTAAGTGGAACCTGATCCAGAGGCTCAAATGGAGCTTTGATCAGGACCTGCATGACCAGTGTTAAATCCCACTGTGGAACAAGTGGGTGTGAAACAGGCCTGCGTCTCTGTACACCTTTTAGAAAATGCTTAATCAGCGGATGATTAAAAACTGTTCTGTCTCTGAACCCTTCGTGGCAGGAAGAGATGGCTGCAGCGTAAGTTTAAATCATGCTGGATGCCAAATTTCTGTCCATCAGCTGTTGTAGAAAAGACAGCATGCCACCTAATGGACATGAGGTGGCCTCTACACCTTTCTCTGTACACCAGCGCTGAAAAGCTGTCAGCTTTGATGTGTACAGTGCTGTGGTAGATGCAGCACGTGAAACCTGAATTGTGCGCACTACATCCTGTGGGAGACCCATCCTCTCTAAGCGGATCCGTTCAGCGGCCAGACCCACAGGTGCTGGCCTATTTCTGGGTAACTCTTGGTCGCTTCTCCTGCCTGGAGGAGAGCGTCCTCCCTCCACGGCAGTTTCCATGGGCACCCCGACAGCCGGCGTTGCAGGACTGGGAACCATGGTGCGCTCACGCGTTCGGGGACCACCAGGAGAGCTGTCAATCCCTCCTCCTGAACTCGGTTCAAGAACCGTAAAATCAGAGGAGGTGGAGAAAAACGCGTACAGAAGCATTTTGGGCCATGGGCTGTGGGCAAATGCATCCACCCCCAGCGGTGGTTCGTATCACGGGCTCAGAGAAAACTATAATTGACACTGAGCGTTTTCTAATGTCGCAAACAGGCCCACAGTTGCTATTTCAATCTGAGTCAAAATGCTCCGTCAGAGGATGATTAAAGGTTGTTCCGTCTCCGACAACTTTGAGACAAGAAGAAAACATGGCTGCAGCATACGATAATCGTGCTGAACGCCAGATTTCTGTCCATCGACTGCTGCAGAAAAGGACAGCATGTCGTCCAGTGGACATGAAGTGGCCTCTACGCCTTCTCTGTACACCTTTTACAAAACGTTTCATCAGCGGATGATTAAAGCTGTTCTGTCTCGAAAATTTCGTGACAGGAAGAGATGGTCGCAGTGAACGTTTTACACGAGCTGAATGCCAGATCTCTGTCCATCAGCTGCTGCAGAAAGGACGGCACACCACCTAGTGAACATGAAATGGCCTCTACACCTTTCTCTGTACAGCAGCGCTGAAAAACTGACCACATGATGTGAACAGCGCTGTGGTGGTTGCAGCACGTGAATCCTGAATCGTACACACTACATCTTGAGAGAGATCCATCCTCTCAAAAGGATCCGCACAGCGGCCAGACCACAGGTGCTGGCCTATTCTGATTAACTCCTGATCGCTCCTCCCGCCTGGAGGAGAGCGTCCTCCCTCCACGGCAGGTTCTACGAGCGCCCCGATAACAAGTGTCGTAGGCCTGAGAACCATGATGCGTTCACGCACTTGGGACAGAGGAGCTGTTAGTCCCTCCTCCTGAGCTCGGTTCAGAAAACCGTGATATCATAGGGAGAGAGGGAGGTGAAGAAGCATTACGACCACAGGCTGTGAGCAGACACGTCCACCCCTAGTGGTGGATTGTCCCGTGGCTCCATGATAATTATAGTTGACATTGAGCGTTCTCTCGTGTTGCAACACATCCACAGCCGCTCGCAGGATTTCTGCCGTGTCTGAGCCATAGCTCTGGGTGGAAGGTCCCAGGTTCCCGTGCCGCAAATGACTGTCTTTGGACATCATATCCATCCCCTGTTCAGAACACAGGAGATGTACCCTACTCCAATGGAGAGCAAATTGGGTGTGCCCCACACATCATCTGTCTCACAATGTGACACATGGGTTGAGCGCATACATCTCCTGCCAGTTATGTATGCAACAGTCACTTGCTGTCTGTGTGAATCAAAAACCCTGATGATTCTGCAGCTCAAGGCAAGTGTTGAATCACATAAAAAAAAAACCCGTGCAACACTCCAAAAACATTTAAATGAGCTGCTGTGTGGAGAACCACAGCGCCCCCACAGCTCATTAAATGTGTGTGCCTCTGTGAAATCTGACATGTGTGACGTAGGTCTGCTGACGGAAACAGCTGATATCACTCACCCGGTTTACGTGAGTTGCACTGCTGCCACCTGTCTGTACAAACTGCTCAGCAGCAGCAGATGTCCAGATAAAGTAGAATTCTCCTCCCTGCTCTGTGCGGCGTCTGCAGAGCGGCTCGGGCGCGTTAATGGATGTTGTTTCTCACAGTTCAAAATTGACAAATCTAGAATAAATCTCATCTTTCCGGTTCGTTTGGACCAGGGAGTGACGAGAGAGGAACCCTGCGTTTTCCTCTCCTTCTGAGACTCTAGAAAATTACATTTAAATCAGAATTTCCTGAGCTTCTGCGAGAGGGGACGAGATCTGTTCTAGAAATGACCGAAAAACGTCATTAGAGTTCCTCCGCACCAGGTTTGAGCTGTACTGCAGCGTGAATCCCCGGATGAAAACGGTTCGCCTATCCATCTGGAGCACGCGCTCATTGCCACTCGTTATAAAGTTATAAAGCGGGCACGCGTTTATGCTGTGAACTCACAGGCATGCTGATGTGAGCTGGTGCGCGCTGAAGGAGAAAGAAAAAACGCGTGCCCCCGAGCATGCAGATCATTGTGCGTTTGCTGATGCTGCGGGATGCAGCTCATCTGTGTTGTGCTCACATTGTGTGCAGCTGCTCCGTGTAAACGCTCGGGGAGCGGGTGCACGTATGAGCCGATGTGCCCTGAAGGGTCGTGTGTGCGCGCCCTCATTCATGCGATGCCTTAAGCGAGGATTGCCGCAGGAGCACGCGTTTGACGCTGGTGCGGTCAGGAAGCAGCGCGCGGCATCGGTGGGGCGAGGTTACCACTGGGCTATGTCTGCAAAACACATTCATTCTTGGTTGCGAATCATGTGAGCTTTTGAGTGATTCCACGAGCTGCAATATTAATTCAGAAAACCTTCTTCGAGGATGAAGGAGCGGAGCCGCTGTGAGGCTTGTGAAACTGTTGACGCCGCAGGAGCGCGTGTTTGACACCACTGCGATGAAAATGCGTGTCGCTCCTGCCAAGAGTGAGATACGTTACTGGGCTCGTACCGCGATCTCACGTTTATGTTGACGTGAACGGTGGGCACTGAGAGCTGCGTGCGCGCTTTCATAACGCAGCGCCTTATAGGTCAAGGCTGCCCGTGCCGCGGGAGCGCGTGTTGGCACCGCTGGCAGTGAATGAAACAACCTTAAAAGCCTCATTCATGATGAGTGTGTGTGATGGGGCCGCTTGTCAGATCATCCGTGTTGACAGCCTGGCTAAAAGACACTTCATCATAAAATGATGTTTATTCCACATCTTGTGTCATCAACACACCTCCAGCAAACCGACACCTGGTTATCTTCCCTTGAGCTCTGTTGTCCTAGAGGGCCCCCTGTTGGCGGAGTCTGGGAAAAATTGAACTTCCGGATGCCGAGGACGTCTGAGGGGAGGGGCTGGTGTAGCAGAGCTGGGGAGGCGTTGTGCAGCCGTGGAGCACCTTGAAATTATCTCTCGCTGATAAAAAGGCCCTCCAACAAAAGCTTCTGCAGCTCTCCTGAGAGAAAGGTGGAGTGATGAGCCAGGAGAACCTCTGGGACCTCGTTCTCAGGCTGCGATGCGGGGCGGCAGACAGCAAAAGAGGCACACCAGTTGGGGATGACGTCAGCTGCCCTGTAGACGGAGCATACTGCAGGGGCCGGCAGCGTCGTTAACAAGCAGCGTCGTTAACAAGCAGCCGCTACGAGAGCGGAGTGAGCCGAAGGTCAGAGGGGCCATCCGTCTCTTCCCGCCTCTGAACGTGTACGCCAACAGCGTAACGTGTTGTTCGCTGCGGCCGTGTGGAACACATGCTGGTGAGCTCAGTTGGAGAGCGGTGTCACCGTCTGGGTTACGCTAACCGGAGGCACGGGACGCTGGTCCACCTGGACATCTTGCTCCGATGAAGCCTCCGTCAGGCTCGGCTCCAGGGGGCACTGAGGGAATTTCCGCTCGGTGAACCCCTGCTCTGGAGATGGGTGCGGACTGTGGAGACCGGCCCCCCAATCTATCAGGAAAACTGGCTGTGGCCTCGCCCGTAGGACGTCCTCTTGTGAAAACGAGGCCAGATGGATCAAGACGGTGAGCCGGAATGGAACCTAGAAAAAACAACCTTCCCGCCGGATCATCCGAACTGGCGGGAAAAGGCGTGGGACGAAAAAGAGGGTCCCTTCATGTCAGCCGCCTCCTGGGTTACGCCGGGCAACCCCAGAGGGCGCCGTCGGCCGGGAGCGGTGTGATCACCGATGCAAAATGAGGTCGGATGAGGTGAGCATTCGCTCAGCCCCCCTCCACCGACACTACGCTCTCCAGGAGGGAATGAGCAGCGGGGGGCTGCAGCTGAGCGCCACCTGTCCCGGAAGAATCATCCGATTCGCTCCGAGGGTCGGCGATAAGAGGAAAATTACAAGTTGGCGTTGTCCAGCGTGTAGCGACCTGTCACTGAGAAATATTCCTCGGCGCTTACCTTGAAACAAGACTGCTCATCAGCTTCTCCTTGGGGAGGAGAGCTCACCGGGACGACCGGAGCATTCTTAACAAAGGTTGGTCATCTACACAACTTTCCTTCTTCGTTCTTCTGACAGTGCTATTAGCTTGCTGAAGAAAAAATGGGAGCCGATTTCCCGCTCTTAGCGTAATTTATACGGACCGGGTAGGGCCCACACAGCAGGTGGGCATGGACTAAATTTTTCAGTGCAATGCTTCGCATATCGGGATAAACCCCATCAGCGACAGCCTTAAAGGGCGAAGCCTATACGAAATAGAACTGATGAAATACACCTTGGTCTGTTTTGGGGAATCTCATTTTCTCCACGACACAGTCAACCCTCATTAAAAATAAAAAATACAATTATAATAAGGTAAGAAATTGTGTTTGAGGTTGATCGTTCAGAAGAAAATATGCAGATGATCAGAATTGTCTTTCAAACCTGTGAGTGCTCTTTGTGTTGTGAAGCTTTATTGTGACTGTGCAGGCTCTGTGGGGGCGTTTGGTCATTTGGTGCGTTGCTGCATTAATTTTTGTGCACAAATCAAATTCAGTGAAAAGCAAAGCAACTTAAAAAATACAGTGAAGAAAGTTGAGGTGTGGAGTTGGGGACAAATCGGTGTCGGTTAATGGAGTCTGTTGCTACTTTTATCGTTCAGCTATTGTTTTCTTTAGTTTAGCTTGAAGCTTCTGCTACTGTTCATTCTTTTGCTCTTTGATAAACCAGTTTCAGCTTCTTCTGAAAGTCGTCCAACTCCCAGCAGTCACACTGCATTTAGCAGAAAACTAGTTTTTCTAGTTGTTACTGCTTCTGTCAAGTTGCTTCTCTTGTTTCTGGGTCCAAGCTCCGGTATCTGAGCCTTCAGTGCTCACGGGTCAGTTTGGGTCCAATCGGATGATTAAATTATGAAAAACGTGATTCAACTCCACAGTCATATTCTGTCAGCTTTGCATGTTTACATATTTAAAAGTCCATGTCGGAGCAGCATAACGAGTCACCTTCTCTACACAAACGGCAAGTATTACTGGTGAATGTGCAGCAGGCAGTGTTTCAGTGTTCAGCGTGGTCGTGCACAAAAATATAACTACAAAACAGAGCAGTTTGATTTGCTTCCTAAATTACACTGTCAGTATAATGAAACTTCTTCTTTCCAAAGAGAATAACATGGCAGATTGTTGTTGTGGAGGAACAGAGGAAAGCATAATTAATTATAAATCCAACACGCAGTGACATTAATCTAAAAGCCGTTAACAGCCACAGCATTTAAATATCTGCTCATGTTAAGTGTTTGCCAACTGCAACTTCACAAAAAATGAGTCATATAGTGTTTTACTGCTAATTACTGCTACAGTCACGTATTTGAGCTACAGAACATGTTAGACAAGAAAATTTGGCACCTGAGAGATGAATGATTCAAAAGAATGGGAAGGGACATTCAGCGATAAAACTCATTTGCATCCCGGATCCCATGAAGGCACGGAGCTGATTGATTAATAGAGACAGAGCATGCCAAGACATATCAGGGCTCCTGTGCCGTTTAAATGCTGCTATGATTGTTTCATGTAGTCTGTGATTAGAGGAGGACGACGGTGACTTTGATCTCTCCAACTTGCTGACCTCCTCATCACAAGGGCTCTTTTGTGGAGCCAGTTTGCCACATTTTCAGTCTGGAGCACAGGCGTCGCAACCATTATATGTGTAGGGGACATGGCCCCCCATATTAGGGATGTTTCTGACGCCCTTGGTCTGGAGCATCGTGTGAAACAGGCAGCGGGAAGAAGAACCTCAATCAGAGGAAGTGAAAAGTCTGTTCAAGATTTATACATGTCGGCATATCAAGGCTATTTGGATAAAACAACAAATGCTTATCCAAACTTAATGATCATCATAACCTACATGTGTTGTGGTGGAACAATTTGTTGAGGTAATATTTAAGAAGGCCCATCCATCCATCCATGCATCCATCCATGCATCCATCCATGCATCCATCCATGCATCCATCCATCCATCCATCCATCCATCCATCCATCCATCCATCCATCCATCCATCCATCCATCCATCCATCATCTTTACCTGTTTCTTCCTTTTCGAGTTGCAGGGGTTGCTGGTCATGTCCAGCCATCACTGTGCAAGAGGCAGGGGACACCCTGGACAGGTCTCCAGTCCATCACAGGGACACCCTGGAC
>NC_056512.1:46527239-46528818 GCF_014905685.2 Nematolebias whitei | reverse complement strand
CCATCACAGGGACACCCTGGACAGGTCTCCAGTCCATCACAGGGACATCCTGGACAGGTCTCCAGTCCATCACAGGGACACCCTGGACGTTTTTGGTCTGTTGGAGGAAACCCACACGTGCACGGAGATAACATGCAAACTCCACCCCGAAAGGCCCCCAGTTGGAATTCAATCCAACGACCTTCTTGCTGAGAGGACCAGCTCTATGAACTGATCCACCGTGTCACCTGAGAATTTTGTAAACATTAACATTCATCTTTGCTTTTTCTGAGGGAGCAAGAAGAAGGTCTAAATCTTCATGGAGGAGCTCTGTAACCTCACGAAGGACTTCATTTCCACACTTTGTTCTATTTTTGGTTTCATTTGCATCTCAATGTCAGAGCATTTTGAACATGTACTATGCAAAAATCTAAATATTTTTAAACCTCTTGAATGGAAACTTAAAAATAGCTTTTGTTAGCTTAGTTAATAAAAGAGCTGTAACAGCTTGAACACATTGGTAACATTTAAAATCCGTGGGACAGTTGATCCGAAGTGACAAAATCTGGGAGGCGTTTCTGTTTGGGAAAGGTCCAGAGTACAACATAATGATTAACATCATCAAAAGCAATTAGTGATGCATAAATTGAATGCATGTCTACGCCCCCATTGTTCGTTGCATATTTGCCCTGTGCACAGATAACACAGCATTAACATCACAATAGAGTGGGCAATAATGGAGCCAGCCAGCTGGGGTCAAAGGAACGTGACAATGAATGTGACAACCCTCAGTCAGACAAAACACACACACAAAATTAATCAACCTTTTTTAAATCTTTATTTTATGCAAGAGTGTGCAACGTTTCAGCTAATGCAGCGATCCGGCTCAAGCACTGACTGGTGGTCTCTGCAGACTGTTAAGGGGCGTAACGTGAACAGTCTTTTTTGGCAGTAACAAAAATTAAACTTTCAACTTTGAACCTTGAACTTATCAAGCTTGTACTTATTTTCATTTCAGTTGTCTACTTTGAAGCAATGGAAATTAAATTGCCCTAAACAGTGGTGTCATTATGATATCAGTTATTAAAACAAGAATAAAAAAGAAACTTAATTAAATAAATAATAAACTGGTCTCAATGAACAACAAAGTCAGATGTTGGCATTTCTTTGGATACAAATCCAGGTTCAACTAAATCATGTTCAGGCTGCTGTTTAATACACCGTATTATATTATATTATTATTGTTTAACATATCTCTTAGATCCTTGTACACTATACTGTTTCTTTTTTATAGTTTGTACTTTTGCTATTTTTGAGTGTAACTGGGACCTTGAGTGCACAATTTTGTTCCTCCTCGTGTACCAGATGAGATGTGAATGACAATAAAGTAACCTTGAACCTTGAGCCTTGATCCTTGAAGGTTTTTGGAGCGTTTATCTTCACCAAAGCTTGGTTTAAAAAAAACTTTTTATAAACATGGATGATGCTTATAAAGTTGGGTTCAGAAGGAAACACTGTTTTAGTATCATGTGTTTTTCAATCCCTAAATACAAGGATGGATGGATGGATGGATGGATGGATGGATGGATGGATGGATGGA
>NC_056512.1:46526476-46527229 GCF_014905685.2 Nematolebias whitei | reverse complement strand
GGATGGATGGATGGATGGATGGATGGATGGATGGATGGATGGATGGATGGATGGATGGATGGATGGATGGATGGATGGATGGATGGATGGATAGCTTCACTAATAAAAACCTTTTACCATAGACTTTGTGTTTGGACCATCCCGACGGGTGAAACGGTTCAAAACTTTACTGCTGGGTGGTTTCAGATTAAGTTTTAATTCCTACAACTCTCAGTGTAAACCAGCAAAACATTGTCCTAAATTGAAAATAAATAAATAAATAATCCCTGATCCCAACAACAAGATACATCCGAGACGTCTGGTGATGATACAGACAATAGAGTCTGTGGCTGGTTCTTAGTTTTTGATGTGCATTACAAGTTATCCCAGTTCCTGAACTTAGTTCCAGGATCCTCCTGGTTTTCCTACGTGCAACTGTCACACACTTTGCTCAGGACTCATTCCAAGTTCCTTTTGGAACTCACTATTATTACACGATTATTACAGGATTATTACAGGATTATTACAGGATTATTACAGGATTATTAGCCCATTATGGACAGAAGTACAACAAACAGCTGCTGTTTAACACTGAATGAACCAAATTCAATAGTTTGATAACACACAAGCAACACTAATTGTTTGCTGTCATATATTAGAATACTTTTGTAAATTATTATTTTATTTTTATTTCAAAACTACATTATTTAATATCCTGATGCATGCTCAATAATCCAGGTAGAAAAATCTAAAAAAGTTAAATCTGGTCCTCTG
>NC_056512.1:46512877-46516476 GCF_014905685.2 Nematolebias whitei | reverse complement strand
TCGAACCAGGTGGTCGAACCAGGTGGTCGAACCAGGTGGTCGAACCAGTGTAAAACATTGTGCATCAATGAATCTTTGCAAGCAGTAATGGGATGCAGCAGTGTTATAAACAGGAGCCGTCCAGAAGAGGATTTTTATTTTTTTACATGTAAAGCTATTTATTTATTTATTTATTTATTTATTTATTTATTTGGTTGGTTCTTTTTTGTTTCAGCTCTGTGCCCACATGAAGGCCGTGCTTTAGGAGACCGTAAACTGTATTTGTAGATGGAGTTTTCAGAGTGAAAACTCCATCTTTGTGGTTTTGTGTAGACAGCCTAAACAGAACTTTTTGAAAACAATGTTTTCGTAGCCCCACGTCTAATTTAGTCCTGATGGTGTCTTTACCTTCCCGCTGTGTTTACATTTTTTATCCAGCGTTCAATTCTTATGCACATGCTTCAACCCTTGTTTCCTGTTTTTGGTGTATTTATGTCAAAGTCTAATTTATTTATAAAGCATCAGGTTATTACCAAATAACAATAAAACAACAATAAAAGAAAAAAAGCAGAGATTAAAAGAGAAAACAATAAAACTAATTTTAAAGCATCAAATGAAAATAAAGAAAGAGGAGAGAATAAAAAATATTAAAACAACTCACTCTGGGTTAAATGTAAGTGAAATTAAAAACGGCGAAGGAGGAGGCCAATCTAATGTTGTTTGATGTTAATGATGCTTCCCCACAGTGAAAGACGTCCATCTGTCCTTCATTTATGTTTATTCTTAAGTAGTGAGGGAGCAAACTTTTAAATAACTACAGAAATAAATCCCTGTGAGCAGTTCGTGGTGAGAAATGTAATATTGCAGCAGATTCTTATTTGCTCTGCAAATAAACGGTGACTTCTGCATTCACACATATAACTCCAAAGAGCACATCCCAGAAAGACCACAAGCAGCTGATTTATATTCTTCAAATGCACACATTAACATTCAAGACAACAACGGAACAGATACACTTCAAATGCCACGGCATAATAAACAACTGAATATCTCTGCGTGTTTAGGCTAAAATATTTTTGATCTAATCCATGAGAAGCAATATGTGAGCTTTTATGATCTCTTGCCTACTTATGTTTGTTTCTGAATAAGTTGCAGCTCATATTCACATCATGGAAAAGAACAGTATTGCCTTATCAGAGAATATTTCTGCCCTGCTTCATGCCCACTGAGGGATTCGCAGGAGCATTATGAACTCAGCCATAACGAGTCCCATTTGCTGTGATTATGTGACACAAGGTGCTGACAGACGCTCGCCTTTAGACATTTCTGTTGATACTGGCAGGAAAACGAGCGGCAGCAACAAAGACGTGCAGCGCTTACAGGACTCAGCCGGTACGTTTCTCTTTTCTTGGACTTGCTGTAGCATCTGCAGCTAAATGAGCTGTGACCTGTTGTGACAGACCAGCGTCATGTTTCTGACCGACAGTAGAGTTGTGTGGTCACGTCTGACGCCCGGAACAGCTGAAACATCGAAAATGCAAAATATAAAAGCCCATTTATAAGCATGCATGAGAATAAAGTAGTGTGTATAATGGATGGAGAGCCATAATGTCACTGTTTTTGCATGTGTGTGTGTGTGTTGCTGCCTGATCCTAATCTGATTGGTTTCTGTTAGATGTTATCATTAAAACTGCACAGACCCCGATTTCCATAAAATAACAGGTGAGGTTAATGGCAAATGATTTGTTGCATTAAAACTGCAGTTCCTCCATCGCTCTCATTTTTACACTCTAATGGATTTTATTTCGCCAAACATTCACTGAAAGCATGCATAATCATATGTACAAGCAAATGTATATTTCATGAATACAACACACTATTAAAAGCAGAACTGAAGAGACAAATGCATCATTTTTTATTAACAGAAATGTAAAAAATACTCCCAGTCGGAGCTTTTAATCCTCACTCTCTTGTGTGGTGGAGTAACTGATGCTCTGCTTGTTTTTTAACTGATGCTGTTGATTCTGTTGCTTTTAGCAACATACATTTCTTAAAATTTACATCTGACATTACGTGACACTGAATCAAGGTTGATTTTGTAGGTGCAACAGAATTTTCTTCATGTGGTCATTTTCTAATTGCTACTTGTAGAGTCCAGTGTTTTCCTTCTGCAACCAACAAAGTCCATGCTCAATAATCCAGGTACACAATCCAACAATTTTCAGTCAGGTCATCTGGACAGTTTCTTTTTTTTGTGCTGAAACGTTTCACCTTCCATCCAGAAGGCTTCATCAGTCAAGGAAACGCACAACAGAAAACTGATTCTTGCCCCAAACAGCTTGCTCCAAAGAGGAACAAACCAGTTCTGTTGGTGCTAAGATGGTCTCATTTCAATTTATTTAAATTCAAATTTCAGATTAAAGTGATTGGGTTCATTCATTCCAGTGTTCTTCAGTCAAGTCTTCCCAGGAGCTTCTCAAAAACAACAAGAAACTTTAAACATTTTTTACATCCAGTCGAAAGCTGTCCAAATGTGTTCAATAAATATTTCAAGTTTCATTCATACAATCGATCAGTGCCATTACATTTGATGTATTATTTAAATCCACGTAACAAAAGAATCTGAAAATTAATGATTTTGATAGATTTTTTTTATTTCTCTTTAATTCCAGTTTAACCCTTTATCACTGAGTAAAACCAGTCATTTTCTGTAACTGGCTGCAGAAGAAGAGAACAGGAATCACACGAAGACAATCAGAAAAGTCACAGACCTTAGAAGTGAAACACAAAGTTATAAAAGCAGTAATAGTTTAATGTGTAAATAGGAGTAAAGACAGGTAAAACAACTTTTATTCTTCTATTGTTGGTAAAACTGATCAAAAAGTGTTAAAAAATGTGCAAACCAGATTTTGTTCATGAACAGGTCCAACAAACAAACAGGCTGCTCATGATTCTGGGTCATTTGAGTCCATGAAATGCCTGCTAGGTCACCAGGAAGCTGTGCTTCTCCCACCTTCTGTGCGTTCTTTGAAAGCAGTCGATGTATTCTTGTGCTGGATTCTGAGCTCTTTCAAAAGCTCACAAGTTTCCACACAGGATCTTAAACTGTGTTGTGTTCATGCCCCTGAAGAGTCTGTCTCCAAGCTTTCCAAAGCACATTAGTGTAATAACTGTGGAACGAGCTTTTCCCATGACATTTAGAGGTTAATTTGTGCTACTTTCATGGTCGTTTATCGATGGCGGCTTCAGATATTAGCATTCATCACGCTAGTTATTGACAGAAGTGTTTGATAACTCATCAAATCAAACAGGATGGTCAGTCAGGAAGTCTTTCTGCTCTGGGAAAATATGCGTGATTCAAACTGCACACATTTTTAAATTACTCTATTGATGATTGGACCTATAATGAAAAAAACAAGATATTTCAATCTAGGAAGTTTTAAATAATTAAAAATACGTTTTATAGAGGTGATTGTGATGGTACAATTACAAAGTATTTTGGTCCAAGTGGACCTGGTCAGTGTAGATGAAATAGACAACAAGTGAAAGAACGGCTTCATTTTTCTTACATAAATATATATATATATATATATATATATATATATATATATATATATATA
>NC_056512.1:46507482-46512867 GCF_014905685.2 Nematolebias whitei | reverse complement strand
ATATATATATATATATATATATATATATATATATATATATATATATACATATACATATATAGATATAGAGAGTGCTAATTCTGGTCAACAAACATCCATCTTCCTTTTAAATCTATTTCTCCTCTTGAACTTTTCTATTTGCCAGTAATCCAGATGCCTTCAGAGGTGAGTCAGCCTCAATCAGTAATGTTCTGTTGTCTTGTTAGTAAAGCGTGCCAAGTTTTTATTGATCAGAAACAGATCAGCAAATCAAGTGTACATGTTTTGATGTTAAATTTTGATTATGTTAAATAAATGACTGCATTTATTCCGATGGATCAAAGATAAAATGGCGTCTCATGTCACTGATTAAACAATCCTCACAGTTATCTTGGTCACATGGCAGAAATTTAACTCGAAAAAGAAAAGAATCCGTTGTAATTAAACAATTAATATTCAAGGTGCTTGAACTAGCTTTAAGAATAATTAATTAGTAGTGTGTCCACAGCAAATCTGTCCCGACATCACTACAATATATACATATACATATATATACTTATATACATACACATATATATATATATATACATATATATATATATATATATATATACATATATACATATACATATATATACATATATACATATATATATACTTATACATATATACACATATATATATATATATATATATATATATATATATATATATACACATATATATACATATACATATACATATATATATATACATATACACATACATATAAATATACATATACATATATATATATATACATATATATATACATATATATACCATATACATATACACACACATATTTTTATACATATATATACATATACATATACACATATATATACATATACACATACATATAAATATACATATATATACATATACATATATATATACAAATATACATATACATATATACACACATATATATATGCACATATATATACATATACATATACACATACATATAAATATACATATATATATATATACATATACATATATGCATATTGTTTGTTTGTTTGTTTATTTTGACAAATTCACATCTTTGACCAATCTTTTTTATCAGCTGTGTTCTGAGATTTACTCGTTTGTCTTCACTTCTTTTCACATTCTGTGTTTTCAAACTTTGTTCCAATCCTCTGAGCAAGAGTTAAATTGTTTTTTTGTGAGAGTGTGTGTTAGTGTGTTTGTGTGTGTGTGTGTGTGTGTGGGGGTGTGGGGGGGGGTGGGGTAGGGGGAAAAGAAGGTTTGGGTGGGGTAATAGTAGAACAACTGATTTTTCAAATGTAATTCCGATTTTTTTTTCAAATGTAATTCTGATTTTTTTTAAATGAAATTCCGATTTTTTTCCCCAAATGTAATTCCGATATTTTTCAAATGTAATGTTTTTTTTTCAAATGTAATTCCGATTTTTTTTTCCAAATGTAATTCCGATTTTTTTCAAATGAAATTCCAATTTTTTTCAAATGTAATTCCGATTTTTTTTTATGTAATGCCGATTTTTTTCAAATGTAATACCGGTTTTTTTCAAATGTATTACCAATTTTTTTTTTCAAATGTAATTCAGATTTTTTTTCCAATGTAATTTCGATTTTTTTTTTCAAATGTAATTCCAATTTTTTCAAATGTAATTTAGTTTTTTCAAATTTAATTCCTATTTTTTCAAATGTAATTCCGATTTTTTTTAAATGTAATTCCGAATTTTTCTTTTTTTTCAAATGTAATTCAGATTTTTTTTTTCAAATGTAATTCCAATGTTTTTTCAAATGTAATTCAGATTTTTTTTCAAATGTAATTCAGATTTTTTTCAAATGTAATTCAGATTTTATTTTCAAATGTAATTCAGATTTTATTTTCAAATGTAATTCAGATTTTTTTTTCAAATGTAATTCCAATGTTTTTTTCAAATGTAATTCAGATTTTATTTTCAAATGTAATTCAGATTTTATTTTCAAATGTAATTCCGATTTTTTTTTTCAAATGTAATTCCGATTTTTTTTTTTTCCAAATGTAATTCCGATTTTTTTTTTTCCAAATGTAATTCCGATTTTTTTTTCAAATGCTCATTTACACCTCAGGGCCACCGTATCAGACGGTTTAACTTACCACATTCCTCACTCTGCTGTTTTTACTCTATACTCTACATTTGAATTTGCAATAAACATTGTCAGCGTGTTTTTGTTAGTTTTTCTTCCTATAGAAACTTCACTTGGACCAAATCCTTCTGTTTGTTTCTTTTCCATCCTCTCAACCTCCAGCAGTCAAGGTGTCCTGATCCTGGTCCTGATGGAGGGTTCTTCCTGTTGACAGGGACTCATTTCCTCCCACTGCCCCCAACATGCTGCCCACCATGACTTCCTTAGATATACACATTTCATACTCATTGACATCTTACACACTGTGTGTGAATGTGTTGTATTATAATTGAAATAAACTGATTGTAATTAAACTTGATCTTGGATTCTTTTCTTTCTTGTTATTTTGTACATGCGGTGCCCTGGGACCAGCTTTAGCATGAAACGGTGCTCGTATAAACAAACTGAACTGAAATGTTTCAGGTCTAAATGTTGCAAGAATCTATTTGTATTTGCAAAAATGAAGCGATCCGGTGGAAACAAAAGTCACACTAAGAGCCAGCCGTTCTTTTAGGATTATGTGTGTGACCGAATGTTAGTAAGTAAACAAATCTGACTTCTTACACGTAGTTACTGGACAAGGTTAATCCTGCAGGTTAATAAATACAACGTGCACCCTCTTAACAGTGCACACAGCCTTGTCACAGTTCCTTCATCTACTGGTTTTGTCTGTGAGACCATTATATAATTGTATAACTGCAGTTGTCATTTCACCCTCGAGGTGAAGAACACATTAAAGCAGAGACTATGTTAGCTTTAATGTGCAAAGTGTACAATACAAAAAAACATCCAAAGTTCATATATTTGTGTAATGAATGCTACATTATTTATACTATGAATTATGGATGAACTTGTGCAGACCTGTTCAGCTCCAAATGGGCCGCCTTGTGATCAATCCTTGTCAAACGGACGTCTCCAACAAACATTTATTAGTTGTTTAGCCGTCTTTGGTTTGTTTGGGGAGACTAACCAGTACCCGACAAGAATATGAGCTGTTATTACCCACACTCTACATGTAAATTGCTCCACTATTCACAGAATTGCTATTGTAATTTGGGAATAAATATTAAGATATTGTGATGATTTGGAGATTATGGCAACAGAGATTAAACAGCTCAGTGATTTAGCGTCGCTGAAAATCTCATTGGAGCAGACTGTTAATACCGTTGGACAAAACTAAAGAGAATGCACGATAAATGACAGCATCCTTTGAATTAATAAACTCGGTAACTTCACAGGCACGGAGCTGAGATCAGGAGGAAACATTCCTCGCGGTGTTTTTCATCCTAACTCTACTTTATTAGCTTATTTGATTCCCCATTCTCCTCAGAGTTGATTCAATACATTTCCTATTTGCATAGAACTGTCCGGTAAGATTATCTTCACTTATTTGATCTATCCTAAGAGTCACCTTGTTCAGGATCTTATATGAATAATGAGATTTTAAATTGGAAGACACTCACACAGAGAATGAGGCATTTACAGTTAATTCATCTCATTGAGTTACATTGCTTAGAGGTATTGGAGGGTTTAGATTTTCATTCAAGCATCATATTTAACAGTTTCTGCTTCCCCCACTTCACTGCCATTGAAATTTAAATGGCCTGAGCCTGACAGATCCAATATTGCGACGCACTGTTGCTATTTTCCTGGGAGCAAATATATTGTCAAAATCCGTTCATTCGCAGAATGAAAAGGTAAAGAAGGGAGTGATCACATGCACATGCTCACCTCCGTGCACTCCCCAGTAAGACTTGACTCCAGTTTTGTGTCTGTTTTTTACACTTGCAAATCTGTGTTTTGAAGAAATTATTGCTTTTAAAATTATTCCAAAATAATACATTTGTACAATAGGGTCAGGAATGTGGCACGTGCGCGCACACAGGCCTGACGTGACGGAGAAAGAGACAGAGAATTAGGAGAGTGGGGGAGATGGAGCACGGGGGAGGGGGTTAATTGGCTTTTTATGACTCCAATTAAATAACATTATGCATTTACTGGCTTAACGGCTTATATGTGGCCTCTATTAACAATGTCCTCTTGATTGGTTCTTGGGCTTAAGGTCTCCTCCACAGGCGGTGTCGACCGTACAGCTAACGTCCATTTTACAGAAAAAAATGGTTTGGGATAAAGAATTTATGTGAATAATTCAAAAGCAAAACTAGAAATCGTGAAAAGATCAATGATCCACATCTTTATGAACACGAGCAGCAACAACACCACTTGAAATTTAATGTGCGACTTGACAAGTGAATCAAATAAATCTCGTCGTTGGAGCTTTATCTTTGAGAGCAAACGAGTGAGGAAGAAAACAAGCATGTGTCTGTCCTGAAGCGAAGCTCCTGAGGTGTTAACTAATCTCTGGTGGCCGGTCTATACGCTGCCTCCTCTAATTGCTCCCAGTATGTGTGTGTGGTGTGAGAGCAGCCATTGTAGCGAACGCCCAGTCAGCCCCCAGAGGTCTCACACCTTCATTATCACTCTTTATTGCAGAACCTTATACGGGCTCTCAGCACCAAACAGCCTGCCCGTTAAAAATAGAGCCTTCTCCTCTCCGCTCCTTTCGGTGGTTTCAGTTTTAATTACTAACACGGAGCCAAAGCCAGAGTCCTCAGCAGGCCTGGCGTTTTTTGTTCTCTAATTAAAGCGAGGAAGGAGTTTATTGAAGGGACCCTGACTCTGCGCTCTCATCTATTATTAAGAGGGCAGGACAAATCATTTTCAAATTTATATGCTGAAACCTATCCAGGGACAGGCACGGGGCAGCAAAGGTTGGGGGAAGGTGGGATGAAATGGTGCTGAACATACGGAAGGGCAGTTGGGAGGCGATGTGTGTGAGGACAGAGGAAGACGAGTAAATGTGGACAAAATTACAAAAGGAACCAGATTTGTGCTAAACGCTTGCCATGTGCAAACTTAGTCACCTAATTTTAATCATTAGTGGCTGAAGGAGCGGGTTGAGCTTCTTTCTCTGCACAGATAATGGGATTGATTGGAAGACCCCCCCACACCCCCATCCTCTGTGCAAACAGTGAGCGTAAATACCCAAACAGCAGGGGGGTAAAGACAGAGCACAATGTCCAGCCAGTCCGGTGTCCTGCGTCATTCACTGACCCCTCTGTCTAACATTCTTCATTGTCTAAACAGCCGAAGCTGCAGCTGACGGCTGCTAACATGCAGCTGATGGTTGCTAACATGCAGCTGACGGTTGCTAACATGCAGCTGA
>NC_056512.1:46498260-46507472 GCF_014905685.2 Nematolebias whitei | reverse complement strand
CATGCAGCTGACGGCTGCTAACATGCAGCTGACGGTTGCTAACATGCCCAAAGGAACAAAATATAAATCAGCTGCACCTGAAGACAAGACGCCTGGACACGGCTACGTTTAAGGGTAGACGTATAAATGAAGTCATATGGTAATAAACATTTTATAATCCCTATTTGGTCTGATTTATAAAAGATACTTAAGATCCTTTAAAGTGGGGATGTGTAAAGGATATGAATAATTAATATCTAACCTGTTGTAGACAGCACTTGATTTCAATTCAAATTTAAGGCTCTAGAATGCCTTAAATTGCCTGCTACCTTACATGCCAGAGTTTTACACTAATATCATCTTGTGTCAAACTGTTTTGGTTAAAATGGTTCTTCATTAATGACGTGGTACTGCTCAGAATGTGTTGTGAATAATTCTTCATTAATGACGTGGTACTGCTCAGAATGTGTTGTGAATAATTCTTCATTAATGACGTGGTACTGCTCAGAATGTGTTGTGAATAACTTTCTGCTGCACCACTTCTCACACTTGGTCTTCAGCCGTGGACAATGTTCGTTAAAGAGTTTGATTCTGCTGATTGGCTACTCTGAAAGTCGGGCCTCAGAAACTCAGATAACAAACATTTTATAACTTTTTGTGCAAACATTGATTTATAATCAATCACTATGCTGCCAGTTTTGCATTGCATTTTTAATTACATGATATTCTGTCTGAAATATTATTATATCCCTGCTGGCAGTGGCTCACAGAAACAGCTACATGGTTCTGTTTGAGATCAAATCATTTAATTTGATGCAAATAACAAAGTAATGTGACACTGACAGAAATGTAAAGGTTTATAAAATAACCTTTGAATGAATTGTTATGATGCGTTGCAGAGAAAAAGATCCACTTTTGTCTCGGCCCAACTCCAGCGATCCGTTAGCTCGACCCTTTGATCCAAACGAAAGTCTTTGTCTCTGAGGTCATATCTGCAGCAAGACAAGAAATGTTTGTGAAGTTTCCACAGAATCCCACTCTGAAAGATGTGAAGGATAATTTTAACATCATACTGCTGTCAGTTTTATCAAGAAAGCTTTGTATTAAAAATATAAATGGCAAATGAACTCTTCATCAAACTGATCCAGGCCCTAACGCTTAAATCATGCGAGCTACAGTTTCAGTCCAGAAACAAGTTCTTCTGGGAGTAAATAGCAAAATACAATTAGAGAAAAGAAAATCTTCACATGGGTTTTTTTTTAACCTTTTTAAGAAGAACCAGGGTGAATTGAAAAGGAGAAATAATGAATTTAGCCGGTTGACGAGCCAGTGACTCCTCCCTTAGCCTAACAAGCAGCTCGCATCCTCGGGGCAATTAGTCACTGTCATATGAGGGCAAATGTAGAAGCCTTTGCATGCTTGTTAAGTAAAAACTTACACAGAGGTCACTGACATGTAAGAGAAATGCAGTGTAACTGCTGAGCTATGGAAGACTTCCAGGCTAAAATAAGCTCCAGCATTACAATAAATCTATGTTGATTTAAATAGTAGACGTATCAACCTTATACAATGTGGGGAAACTAATGAATGCAACGCAAACACGACGATAAAACAAATAGTTTTCGTTCCTAATTACATGTGGCTTTGTTCACCTCATAATGAGAATTTCTTTTTCATTATCCAAAGCACTTAAATCCAGCTTTTGCTCAGAATAAATACTCCCACTGTCATTTTATTAAGTGTTTGTGCACTGATTTTTCCTTTATTCCATTTTATCCTGCACATATTTAACAAATGTAACTCATCCTGACAGCTAAAATCTAATAAATTCTCCTTGCACAAAAAATAACTCTAACAGATAAAGGGAATTTCACAACCATTCAGGGTGCGATTGCTTAATTTTACCCTTTCTGTACGTTATAAATAATTTTTCCAATACATACAGGGATATATAGGTCAGAGACCCTGGTGCCTTATCAGTAATTTGCCATTGCCTGGTTGTTAAGGACAGCTTAGGTGGAGAGGCCTGGAGAAGCAGGGGGGTTAAGGTGAATTGATTGCCTGTGGACATGTTAAACATGACCCTGTCAGGCCTCCACTCCACTCCTAAAATGCACCAACCTGTGCGCCTCACTCCAAGTAATCAGCTGTAGAAGCTTTAATAAAATTCAGAAAGCCCGAGAACTTCCCTCCAGGGACCGTGCCAAGTTGGAAATAATCGAAACCTGAGGCAAAAGACATTTGCACTGTGTTACGGTGGGAGGCATGACAAAATGCCAAGTGCTCTGACCCTTTTAAAAACATTTTCAGGACCTAAAAAGTGGTTTATGAGCATCGTTGAAGCACATTGGTTGTTGTTGTTTACTGGTAAACAGATTGGAAAGTAATCACCAAAGTGTCTCCTCCGTGGCTGAGAGGGTTCAGATGCAGCAGCTTGCAGCAGAGCGGCAGTGGCACGGTAATTACGGGCTAACTTGGGCTCAATCTGTCTGTAGACGCCCTCCCTCTTGGAAGGGGTGTTTCCCTTGATTAGCCCAACTCGGGGTGAAGCCCCCTCTGCAAACGGCAGATTGAAGTTCATCACAGGGGTCTCAGCTGCCAGTGTGTTGCAATGAATTGCTTGGTGTAAGAAGGTGTTGACAGGAGCAGCTGGACATCAGAGAGTGATGAAAAGAAAAAGGAAATTCATGGAGAAAGCAGACAGGACAGGACCGTCCTCTGGGGACAGGGACGGGTCATCTGCTGGTGCAGAGCAGAACTGCAGCCTTTAGTTTGGCCTCCACGTGTGTTTTATTAGAGCGTATATGGGAAATACATTTATATGTGTTATTTCTTAAGAAAATACTTAACAGATTGAAGGTCAAGGTCAATCAGTTCTTTATTGTCATCTGCATCTCATGTGGTTCATGTGGTGGAGGGAAACTGTGTGCAGGGTCCCACTTACATCCAACTAAAGTATAAATTGTAAAATAAAAACTAATAAAATCTAAGAAATACACTCAACTAAGAATACGTTTAACGCCAGTAGTACAAAAACAATACGCCGAACAGCAGCAGCACGAACATGAGTCTGTGTGAGCAGGTGAGTATGAATGAACACAGCAACATGAAATAAATCAGCAGCATGAGATCAGCAGCATGGATAATCAGCAGCACATATCAACAATCAAAGTGGCATGACAGTGATTTTTATTCTTCTTTTTTTCAGTCAAGCTTCTGAGTTGCCTGAGTTCCTCCTGGAACAAAGATTTTGGACAAATTGTGACATAAATTGTTTGCAGTTTATGTTTGCAAAGTGATAATAGCAATTAGAAAACATTTTATTTTGATGACATCTCATGGCCCCATGACCCAAGAAAGAAGAAGGGGGTAAAGATAATGGATGATGGATGGATGGATGGATGGATGGATGATGGATGATGATGGATGATCATCTCATGGTGGGTCATGTAAAACATGCAGGAATTTATGTTCAACTCAGAACCTGCAAAATAAAAAACTATGATGAGTACTGATCACGGCTGAAAGTTGATGAAAATGTTGAAATTCAAAAAAAGCTAACAGATGCAAAACACTAGCTAAAAGCTAAGTAGCATAATTATTTTTCTGAGCATACAGTGCACTGGGTTATAAGTTGCAACATCAATGAACAGGTCTGTTTTCATACATAAAGTGCACGAAGTGAAACTAAACAGTCAGACAAGTCAAACTTTATTCAGCTCATTCACAATAAGCACATAAATCAGTTGGAGGTCAGTAAACACAAGCAGAGTTAATACATAAGGTGCACGGGATTAAAGGGCTCACGTCACTCTTTGAGAACATTAAAGGATTTTAACTGCTGTTCCTTATACTCTGAAAACATGGTACAAGGAAAATGTCAAGAAATGCTAAATTACTATGTAATAGCTAAACGAAGCAAAAGGCTAGAGAAAAGTAGCAAAAAGCTAGGTAAAAGCCAAAAATAGCAAAATGCTAGCTAGACACAAATAGCTAGCTAAAAATAGCAGAATAGCTCAAAGGAAAAAGTACCAAACAGCTAGTTAAAGTAGCACATAAGTAGGTAAAGCTCAAAGTAACAACATGCTAAAAGCTAAAAATTCTAAAAACTCTGCTAAATGACAAAATTGGCCAAATGTTGGCTAAAAGTGAAAAAGTATCTGAAAACAAAAAGTAGCAGAACGGTCGAGTAACAACTAAAGTTATTCTCTTGGGCCTTTGTTTCATAGAGAGCAACAGATGTGTGCGTAGATGATTTTAAAGGAACTGAAGGGATCTTAAGGAAAAATGTGTGTACCGTAAATAAAGTTACATTTTAGAAAATATATATATTGTATTGCAAAACCCAAAAGTCAATACACCCTACTATTGAACAAGGTGATCAATATATTTATACTTGGATGTCCAAAATCACACAAGCTGTGCATAGGAAGGCAAACATGAAGTGAAACGGTGAAACAATAGTTCCAGTTAGCGTTCATAACGTTGTCGCTGCTAGCGGCCTGCAGGCGTCAGAAATCCTGCTGAGCTTTGGACGTGATGAGGCGGCCGGCTGACGCACTGTGGGACGTCACCAGTGCTGCTCCTCCACTCAAACTGGGACTGACGTGGGTGAAACAGAGAAAGGAGTGTGTGCGTAGATGAAGGAGACGGTGCCCTCAGGTGAGGATGGACTATATTGGTGTGATTCTACCATTTGCTGCATTAATGAAGTGCCTAAAGGTGCAAATTAGGTTTAATGGGTGTTACCTTACCATCCCAGTTTAACCACACACAAAGCCCCTCGTCCTCCACGGCGTTTCTGACGCTTTTCTTTTTAAGAAAGAAGACATAAAAGGATTTGTAGCTATTTCAACAATGCTGAAACAAATGCAGCTTCACTCCTGACAAAATAAACCAAGTATCCTTTTTTTGTTCCGACTTTTTGTTCTGACTTTTTGTTCTGACTTTTTGTTCCGACTTGTTTTTCCCTCCACACTTTGTGGTCTTCCACCAGCGCACAGTGAGCAGAGCCAAACCATTTAGCGTGCACGTTTGCTCATGCACTTTCAGTCAGTGCTTTATATTTTGCAGCTTAAAACATTTTGGAGTGAAAAAAAAAAAAACGTTCTCAAACATAAATTTTTTTAAACTCGATGACCAAAACAACCTTTTCAGAAAATTAACTGTTTTAATCTCGGATTTTTGGAGGAAGAACGACAAGCTATAATTACACTAGATAAATAAACAAATAAACAAATGAATAAATGAATCAATGAATCAATCAGTGAGGTCTAAGTTTGACCAAACTACAGTGCCTGTCCTCCGCACACGCCCAGCGTTGCTGTTGTTGGGTGAACGCTTATGAAGCTTCTTGTCTTCCAGTTTTCTTACGTACGTTTTTCAGCATCTTTCTTGTTTCACCTTTTTTGTGCCATTTCAACAAATATCCAAATGTTCGGCTCTTTCTTGACGATCCTGCAGTGACTTTTGGTGTTGGTTCAACTTTAGCTTTTTGAAAAATTTAACCTTTTCTGACATTTTTGCTCACAGAAAATGAATTGAGCTCATTTTCCATCCTTCACATCTTTACGTGTGTTTACAACCTTTTACTGCTCCTTTCACATTTTCTTCTGCTTCAGCTTCCTTCTGCAAATTTAAACTTTTTTCAGCTTTCAGATAACTTTAGCTGTTTTTCCAGCTGTTTTGAGCTCCTTTTAAATTCTTTCTGCTAACTACAATATCTTTGTGCTTCTTCCAACTTATTTCTGCTAATTTCAGTTTATTATGCTCCTTTCAGCATATTTCTGTGAGTTTCAGCATCTTCTACTATTTCAGCTTCTATTGAGCCATTTTTACACTAATTTTAGCTTTATGGCTAATTCCACTTTTTTTTTTTTCCTCAATAATTTCAACTTTTTTCAGCCTAATTCAGCAAAAATGTGCTCTCTCCACTTAACTCTTGATGTTAATTTGAGCTCTTTTAGTTAATTCCACATTTTTTTTAGCTCATTCCAGTTCTTTCTGCTTCCTTCAGGTATTTAGCATTTTTGTGCTAATTTCATCTTTTTAAAGCTAATTTTCTAGTTTTTGTACTAATTTCTGCTTATTTAAACTAATTAAGCAAATATGCAATATTTGTGGTTTCTTCTGCTAATGTAAGCCTGTTCTTCCATTTCAGCTACATTTCATATTTTTTAGCTAATTTCAGCTGTTTTTCAGCAGGTTTTTTAGCAGAAGCATTCACACTGGATTTCCGCAGGAAATGCAATTTCTCTAGTTTCCTTTCTGATGAGGTGGGAGGCATCAGGACTTTAGCACATGTCTCTGTGTGCGTGTTCATTTATCTGTACTGTTAGCAAAATATTTCATGTGTCAATGGTCGGCTTTTAATGATACCCTCGGAAAATAGTTACTGGATGCATCTACAGCAGATTAACATTCAGAGTCAACCCAGTTCATGATGGCCGCCTCAACCAACTTTAAAAAACACAAAATGGCTATAACTCAACCAATCTGACAAATGTTGATCTAAACTTCGGGGTGGTACTGGGGTGGTACTGGGTGAATATTATTCCCATGACATACTGTACATTGAATGCCAAACATTGTGCAATATTTTTGCTCAACACTTTGATATTAACTTCTGGCATCAATCGTGTGTGTCTATTAAGAGAAAAGCCCATGAACCACCTGATGAAGTTTAATAAAAGTCTGGAGCGTAAACACTGGATGTTCATCTGTAACTGGTTTAGAGGCAGCCCAATCCAAGATGGCCGCCACAGTAGAGCTGAAACAAAAATGGCTATAAATCTGTCAGTTTCACACGCATTCAGCTAAAATTTGTCGTGGTTGTAGCAGAGAGGCAGTCGCAGCACACGCTCTGTGCACAGACACTTCTCAGAAGTTCTGACAGTTCTGCAGGAATCCCACATGACATCATTTACAAGATTTAACACAAAGTCTGTAAATTTGTGACATTTCAGCATAATATGGACTTAAGTTTCGAACTTTGATGGCAGGTGACATGAATTCATTTATAGTTTTAAGGTTGTTTGCATCTGTGAAAGATTTGTTCCAGTCAATAAATGAAAAGTTGTTTTTGACACACGTTCATGTCTTCTGGGAATCTGAGGAATCACCTGTCTGTCTGCCTGATGATGCTGCGTGGTTTTTTTACACTTTAACTCCTGCACCAAATCTTTAAGCATACAGAATCAATTGTGTTATTGATCTATAACTAATTAGGAGAAGATAAATGGTTTGGCTATACAAATACGGGCTCTATAATGAGCCTGTGTTGAGGAAGACATTTTAATTGACTCCTGCACGTGTTCCAAAGCACTTTGTGTGACCAATGTATCTCTACAGATACCTGGACATTAAGGATTGTGTGTTTCAGGTTCGAATTAAAAACATAGTTTGATTTTGTGTGCTGATGTCAGAGAAGAGCCAGAGCCCTCGGTACAACCACCTCCCTGGTGCGACTCGTGTTGTGTGCACTCGCCTGCGATCAAAGGCTAATTAGTTTCAGCCGACACGGGGTAAGGCCCTCAGGTCAAAGATCATGACTGATGTTATGGAGATGATGGTGGAGGAAGGAGGAAGCAAAGGGAAGCAGAGGGATCTGAATCCTCATTAAGCAGAAATTGTTGCTCTCATATGGAATCCCAGACTGGACCTAACAGAACACATCCTCCTTCTAATCACTTCTTTTAACGCATTTATAACCTAAACTTTTGGCTATTTGGGCTAAAAACACACCCATTTCTCATATGCATGCAGAAAAATGCTGTAATATAATAAAGATGGTGCACACTTCCCCAAAGGGTGTTTAAGAATCCAGTAAAATCATGCAATTTGCATTTTGCAGGAGAAGGACTCAGACCCAGGGGCTCCCTCTGCAGGCCGGCTGCTAACTCCAGCACGTCTCGCTGACAGAGCGCTCTCTTGCAAAGCTGCATTTGTCATAGCAGATGTTCCAAACTATTTTCCCTGGAAGCCTAAAATCTGAAGAAGTAAATTAATATCCTCTCCCTCCCATTTGAATCCCACAGACTCAGTTCAGAGCGTGCACTAAGTGCCCTTGTTGACTCAATTGGATTAGCACTAATAAGTAAACACAGGAGGTAAGAGGACTAATCCTCTAATGAGAGGAGGAAAAAGTGAAATAAACAAGTTAAAATGGCAGGCCTTTAATGCAGGCGTCTGTCAGGTAAGCTGTAAATGTTGTGCAGGTATTAAACGTGGACCGGGGATATTCAGAGGTAAACTGTTGTGACCGTTCAATGACAGCGTAATTACTTGTTTGTAACTTAGTTGGATAATAAGAAAAGAGCCTCCCGGGGAAAAGACAAAGACTTGTTAATTATTAAAGCTTACATCAGCCAGCCACTAGAGAGTTGCAATTATTAATGTTGTTGTTCTTGTTTGTGCTTAAACACTACCTCTGCTGTTAATATACCCATTAAGCAAAATGAGTGATTTGATTACTCCTGATTTGGGTTGGGGTTTGTTCAAGCATCAGGGCTCAGCTGTCGCTGGTTACCATCGATAAGCACTCCTGGCAGCTGTGGATGAGAAAAACATCCCGTCCGATCAAATTTGTTTCAAAATCATGTCCCTCTTTAGACGTTTATTACTGATGGAGTGAAATTAAATGGATTCCTTCAATAAAACACTTTTTCTTTTATGGTGCTGTGTATTTGTTTGGAGCCGACCTTTACAACTTTGCAAATGAATTTTACACATTGAGGAATAAACAAGGTAATACATTTCCATCTGTTACATGTTGCGTGTAACTCTGCCACTTTTATTCCAGCTTTGATTGTTTTTTTCAGTCTTTGCACTTAAAATAAAAACACACCAGCTTGTTGGAAAAAAGCTCTTAGGAGTTGCTTTGTTACTGTAAAACTATCATCATGAATCTGTAACGTCATGTCTCTGTATTGTACATTTATTTAAACATTGAGCGATACACACAAACACCCCCCACCCACAATTTGAGTGTTTTTTAAGACAGATTTATTAAATTTTATTATAACACATTGTTCAACAATAAAAATCATCACACAAAATAAAAACATCCAAGTCTGATCCAGATTCAAGTCATTCCTAAAATGATACGACACGTTCATGTTCAGTACAAGAAGGAGTCCAGAAGAACTGGACTCAGGACGAGTGGCTCTGCTTCGACCACCTGGGGGGTTGAGAGGACAGCAAGGACACACACATGAACAGGACTGGTCCAGGCT
>NC_056512.1:46483622-46488260 GCF_014905685.2 Nematolebias whitei | reverse complement strand
TATATATATATATATGTATATATATATAATACATGTATATATATATATACATATAAATAGTAAAATAAATATAACGTTCGTAGTTCACAGTTTGTCACGTATCGCTGGTCCGTCTGGAACGTGAGCCCTGCAGTGATGGAGGCACTACTGCATGTCTGTGGCAGTGTTTCTCATCCAGGCCTGGTATAACAGTGTCTGGGTTATTTTCTTCAAAAACCTCACAACAAAGTTGTGCTTACGAGGCAGCAGGTCCTCTTGAAAGTAGCACTCCCGTGTACTGAGAACACTGGGGGAGTCGCTAAACATTCAAGAGACCACCATGAATCCTGTTTGTGGAGTCGTCGCAGCCAGTGAGACGCCACCTTTAAGATTCATCACGCAGCAGCGATGAGACATGGCTCCAACCCCACGGTGCTCCAGGATATCTTTCCCTTTGCTAAAGAGAAAAGACACCTGAAGTATTTGATGCTAAATTAGTTTTTCAAAGACAATAATTAGACTTGCAGCCTACGGGTAAATTACCTGCTAACCAAGTGAACTCTCTTCTAATTATAGATTTTTTCCTTGAAGCCATTGCAGGAAGTCGTGTTCCTTATGAGAAGATGTTAAACAAGCTAAAAAAACGCACGTTGAGGGTGCTGAAGGCTCCAGAACACAGGGAGTCGGTGTGTTCAGTGTGCTCTGTAACCATGAGCTCAACAACTGACGGATCACTTGCATAAGTGCAATAACCTTTGCAGGATTTGAACAAGATCGTTTCATGCAGCAGCCAGATGGCAGCTATCGTTCCTTATGTGCTCTGTGACAGAGGAGGTTGACTGAGCAGCGCTGGATGGCTGACAACTACGCACTTATCTGTGCTTTGCATATATTTGCAGCTGATGTTGTGACCTTGCAAATTGATTTGTAAGACACACAGTCGGTGAAAAGATATTGAATATTTACACTGGCCCGGTAATAATACCTATCAGGTGTGCAGTGGGAAGGCTTTTGATGGCCTTCAGCTCCGAGTCATTTCTCATTGTTCTGCCGGGGTTGAGAGCCGAGCCTCCCCGCAAGGCGGCACTGTGGCTCGCGGCGAAGGGCCACACATTTAAATTCATCACCCGCGCCGAGAGCCGTGCCACTAATTAATATGTAAATTTAACATTGTTTGTTTGCCGCCGTGTCAAACTTTGATGTGAAGAGTGGCTTCCAGGTTAACTGAGATTTATCCGAGATTCAGGGACCTGCTGCACGTCCCAAGCAGGCTGTAATCTAAGCCTTTATTTAAACACATCAACGGATACTGTGTCTGCACGGCTTAAAACCTGAGAGACGGGCTAATGATAGTTTATTAAGCCAGGGTAATTGAGGATCCCTCCAAAATATGTAATTAAACACTTAAGCATAATTACCCAACACAGTAGGAACCAGAATGAATTAATTAAAAAAAGTCAATACATCAATTTATTTGAATTCCTTTGTCCCTTTTCTACTTGTAATGATTAACATTTTAATTGCTTTAATTTGTAGTGAGAAGAAGAAAATCTGCTTTTATTTGATGCCAGTAATAAAAGAAGAAATTTGAGCTCACGTGGAAATGATGATGAATTCACATGACGCTCAGTAATGTGGGAACAAATGGAAAAGTGTTTTCTGTGGGGGGGGGCACGTCTTGGTGCATGTGAGAGTGAACTGGCTGGCTTGCCTGGGTGCATGTTCATTATCAGCAGGCTGCTGGTTTGATGCACACCTGGAGAGCAACTAATATCCTCGGGCCAGCACTCCACGTCAGGCCAGGAGACAGATACACACAAGACAGAGCAACATCCCCGGCCCCGCTGGAGCCATTTACCTTTCGCCAAGTAGGTTCAAGATATTAATTAAGATAAATCCACCTCAATTCACACATTCTGCCATCTGCCTATTTATCAGAATTATGTTAATCGTTTCTGTGGGCAGAAGAATTATTAACCATTTTGTACATAATTTGCATCAACATTCAGAGCTACATAATTTTTGCGTTGTGTTCCGTATGAGCTCGTGGTTCAAGTCAGGGACACATTCCTGACAGTGATCCGGAGCGTATGACAGCACCTTCCCTTCACTCCTCCACTAACAATATGGAAATGGATCCGGAGCCTCTCACGACTTATTTGTCAAGAAGCAGCTCGTGCGTTTGAGCATCTTTAAACAAAACAATAATCTTATGATGATCTGTTCCTGTGATCTGAAGTGATTCAGGACTCTTGTTTCTTGCTTCATCGTTCATTTGGCCACGAGACGAGCTGCTTAATTAAACTCAGAGGAGATAATTAAGACGAGACGGCTGCTTGAATCATTCCGGTCATCCTGTCATTTTCCGGAGCAGCCCGACAGGTGGCACAAGCTGCACCAGGTGACGGCTCTGCCAACACAACAGGCACATGGTGGCAATGGCAGATTTCATAGCGTTCCCTGGTGCAGGACGTTTCTGCAGACCCACGTGTGATGCAGATCTACGGTAGATCTACTAAGCTGCTGGACCTGATGGTTTGGAGTCTGCCGGTACGTCTGGGTCAGGACTTGGACAGAACAAGTGAAACAGGGCAGAGCCTGCACAAGCCAAGGACTAATGAGGGTGAGGACGGGGCCAGGTGATGCTATGTGATTAAATTTGGATCTGGTGGGAGATCTTGACCCATGATGGCCTGTGTCTAAGTGACATTTACCCAAGAGAAACACGCAGCAGCTGAGGCTTATTAACCTTTTAAAGATCTGAGCTCTGCCGTCTGTCTTAATGACGACTGCATCATGAAACAGACCGAGTTCAAAGTGGTTGGATCCAGCAGGTGAGTGGAAGCTGCTGTTCCAGGTCCAGTCTGGTCCAGGCCTGGATTCGATCCACACACAAGTTCAAGCAAAAGTTAATTCATGGGCAACATATCCTGATGCATGCTTCATGGGCAACATGCTTTACTTATTTTACTGCATTAGTGGCTCAGAAGCAAAAAGGTCAAAAATGACCTGCCGCTCACAAACGTGGACCTTTTTCAAGGTCAAGACAGAAAAAACATGGAATCCGTTTTAACAGCTTTTGGTGATTAATTGAATTGTTGTCTTTAAATTTTAATTAACTGATAATTTAAATTACAATCAAAGCATTTTGATGAAAATAAAATGTTTACAAAAAAACAAAATCATCATTTTATTAGGATGCATCAGTTTGTAAGAATAAGTCGTTATTAACAAACATGATTATTGTTTCATCAATGTGCAAATAAGTGAAACTTGGCATCATTTTATTTTTTTGTTAATCCTTGTAAATTATTAACATTTTTTTTATTCGTTATTTTTTTATGTTAGTATTTTTAGTTTCATATTAATGCAGCACTGAAGATAAAATACATGTAAGTATAAAATCAAGAGACAAACTATACATCCATCTATCATCTTTACCCGCTTATTCCATTTTGGGTCACGGGGGTCGCCGGTGCCCATGTCCAGCAATCACTGTGGGAGGGGCGGGGGACACCCTGGACAGGTCTCCAGTCCATCACAGGGACACAGAGACAAACGAGACAAACAACCATTCACTCTCTCACTCACACCTAGGGACAATTTAGAGTTACCAATCAGCCTAACATGCATGTTTTTGGTCTGTGGGAGGAAACCGGAGCACCCGGAGAAAACCCACGCATGCACGGAGAGAACATGCAAACTCCACCCAGAAAGGCCCCTGGACCGGGGTTTGAACCAGGGACCTGCTCACTGAGAGGCAGCAGCTCTACCAGTTGCACCACCGTGCTGCCCGCCCACAAACTAGACAAATATAAATAAATATAAATGAATAATTTATACAAAACAAAGGGTAAAGACTGGAGCAGGGTTTATACATATAAATATGTATTATAACATAAATATTAATTTATTTTCATGATTCAGAAAAAAAAAAGTAAAATACAAATCCAGGTCTAATCAGAGCAGACAGAAATAATTATCTTTATGAAAATGAAAGTCTGTGCTGAAATCTTTGGCATTTGATTGTGGAGTTACGTTTCAAACTGACGAGCAGGAAACTAATCAGAAACATTGAGACGTTAAAGCTGATGACATTAAAACTAAATCAATGACGATTTAAGAAAAGTGACAAATCATTGAAAAATAAATTACAACCATTTATAAACCAACAAGTTAAATATTCTCATATTGAATCACAAATTCAGGCCTGACACATGACAGCCTATACTATTTACTGTTGTTGTTGCTGTTGTTGTTGTTGTTGTTGTTGTTATTGTTGTTGTTGTTGTTATTGTTGTTGTTACTGTTGTTGTTATTGTTGTTGTTACTGTTGATGTTACTGTTGATGTTATTGTTGTTGTTGCTGTTGTTGTTGTTGTTGCTTTTGTTGTTACTGTTGATGTTGTTATTATTATTGCTGTTGTTGTTGTAGTTGTTTTTGCTGTTGTTGTTGTTATTGTTGTTGTTGTTGCTGCTGTTGTTGTTATTGTTGTTGTTGCTGTTGTTGTTGCTGTTATTGTTGTTGCTGTTGTTGTTATTGTTGTTGTTGCTGCTGTTGTTGTTATTGTTGTTGTTGCTGCTGTTGTTGTTATTGTTGTTGCTGTTGTTATTGTTATTGTTGTTGTTGCTGTTGTTGTTGTTATTGTTGTTGTTGTT
>NC_056512.1:46479311-46483522 GCF_014905685.2 Nematolebias whitei | reverse complement strand
TTGTTGTTGCTGCTGTTGTTGTTGCTTTTGTTCTTGTTATTGTTGCTGTTATTGTTGTTGCTGCTGCTGTTGTTGCTATTGTTGTTGTTGCTGTTGTTGTTGTTGTTGTTATTGTTGTTGTTGCTGTTGTTCTTGTTCTTGTTGTTGTTATTGTTGTTGTTGCTGTTGTTGTTGATGGCACTGAAAGAAGCACGAGAAGTTGTGCCACTGAGAATTTTGGCGGCTCCTCTAAACGTAGTAGAGCCACGATAAATCACTGATGATTAAAGGTGATAAAGCAGAAAAACATGTGGATGGAACCAGATGTTCGTCTGAACTTTCTGCCGCTGGAAAACCAGACTAATGTTGAAGCTTGGGCGGCACGGTGGATCAGTTCGTACAGCTATTGCCTGTCAGTGCTGAGTTTGACGGTTCAAATCCCGTCCAGGGACTTTCTGGGAGGAGTTTGCATGTTCTCTCCGTGCATGCGTGGGTTTCCTCCAGTTACTCCAGTTTCCTCCCACAGACCAAAAACATGCATGTTAGACTGGTAACTCTAAATTGTGTCTAGGTGAGAGAGAGAAGGGTTGTTTGTCTCTGTGTCCCTGTGATGGACTGGAGACCTGTCCAGGGTGTCCCCCGCCTCTTGCAGGATATGGGTACCTGTGACCCCATGACCCCAAAACAAGCAAGTGTGTAAAGAATATGGATGGATGTTAAAAGATGGTGTATGATGTTAAAAGATGATGGATGGATGTTAAAAGATGATGGATGGATGTTAAAGAAGATGGATGGATGTTAAAGAAGATGGATGGATGTTAAAGAAGATGGATGATGTTAAAAGATGATGGATGGATGTTAAAGAAGATGGATGGTGTTAAAAGATGATGGATGATGTTAAAGAAGATGGATGGTGTTAAAAGAAGATGGATGGATGTTAAAGAAGATGGATGGATGTTAAAGATGATGGATGATGTTAAAGAAGATGGATGGTGTTAAAAGATGATGGATGATGTTAAAGAAGATGGATGGTGTTAAAAGAAGATGGATGGATGTTAAAGAAGATGGATGGATGTTAAAGAAGATGGATGATGTTACACGTGGAAGTGAAAGAGTAAAAGGCATCAGCTCCTACTTGAACAGACTGAAGTGATGCAGAGGAGGAACGGTCCGTTCTGCAGCAGACACAACTTCCTGCACATATTTAATATTTGATCCAACAGTTACCGCAGTGACCCGTCAATCAAAGAGGAACTTAATCTTTCTTTTAAACAATTAACCGTGTTTACACTTGGTCTTTGTGAATCAGACTGTTTTGCAGTAAATCACTTTATTGTAACAACTGCTCATTTCAGGATATTTAAAGAGTTGAATAAAGTTACAAACAGACACACACAGGCTTTTACCTTGTGTTTATGATGACAACAACCTGTGTATTGCAGTAGATATGTTTGCTGCTAAAACAGCATTCAACTTTTATTGATATATTTTTCATCAATTCTTTGCACTGTGAAATAAAAGAAATGAAAACTGAGCCTGGCTACAACACGTTTCTTAGCAGCTCCAGAACTCGTGTGTGTTGTGCACCGTTCACGAGGATCCTCATTTAGCTTTAGACGTTCACAGACTTCTTACAGTCAGTAAAGATGACCGACAAGCATTGGGAACATTCGTCCTGTGCCACCAGTCCCATACATCAACTGTCTTGTGGCAAATAAGGGCTGGGATCAACATGCTCCAAATGAGAAGACATAATCCCACTGAATGTGAAGTTAAGCCATTTCATAATTAGCAGATTTTCTAATGTATGCCAGGCTTTAATGACCTTTGCAAATGAGAATGGTTGTTTGAATTTCCATCCTTCACATGGTTTCTATCCCTGCCATATCTGCCTGATAGAATGCGTGCACCAGTTGATGATATGCAGAAGCTTAATGAACAAGTGCGCGCACGTCTGAATGGAAACTGATGGGCTCAGGCCAGGGAGATTGGAGATGCATTTCCACACCTTGCATATCATCATGACCATAAGTGGTGTCTCTCTGACCCGTTAACAATGCATTTCAAGCCTTTTTCTGCAATTAGATACACTTCTACTCACATTCCTCTCCAAGATGCTATTAGCATGTAGCTGGACACTGTCGCAGCCTTACAGAGCAGCACAAGCTTTAAACTATTGTAAATTACTACATTTATATTCATTTAGCTGCACAAATGATAACTGTGATGAGCAGAAATATATATATATATATATACATATATATATATATAGATAGATATATATATTTAAACATATTACTGGAAAATACGAAGCCCATTTCTAAAGCTGTTTAAAATCCCTACATCACTAATGACGAGATCTTGTAGATGTGGTTGTTTATTATTCATCAAGCATTTTAAGTCTATTCAGCAGAGCTTTTTTATTCTATTTTTATTTAGATTGGTCACTTCAAACTTGTACATTTAGAGCTAGAAGCCCCTGAGTCAATCTAATACCTGTGTCCCAGTCACTAGTGGTTTGATTTGTCCCAGAGATCAAACAAACTATATCCAGTTAAACATCACTTTCAACTTTTCTGATGCTTTGTATTTTTGAGAAATGTAATAAGAAAGTGTTTATGATGGGTTGGTGGCCTGTCCAGAGCGTGCGCTTCCTTTCACCTGGTGGTTGGTGAACAAGACAGGAACAGGAGGGACGGATGGAGGTCCTCTTTTCAAGTCGTGGCCCCACATGCTGCAGGACTTGGAAAAAGCTCTGATGTGGAACTGTGCATGTGATTATGTTCTTGGAATCCCTTTAGGATCCCTGTTTTATAATATTATTTAAGACCCAAAATATTTTAAACTGTCCCAAATTACCAACTTTGGGTGTTACAGAAACATTCAAATGAACGGTTCACATCATAAAATGAAGACGTAAAAACTAAAACTCCCTGAAGAGAAGGTTTTAACTCCAGAGTTCAAAATGTAAAACATCTTGAAATATGAGTCTAAGTCACGCTGTGGGAACGTGTAATAAACTTTGTTGCCTTCTAAACAAAAGCAGCATGCCTACAAATAATCCAAACTGCTGCTGCCAGAGTCTTAACTGGAGTTACTGGGAGAGATCATCTCTCTCCAGTTTTAGCTTCTCTCCATTGGCTCCCTGTCAAATCCTGAACTGAATTCAAAATCTTACTTCTAACCTACAAAGCTCTCAACAACCTAGCTCCATCTTATATTACAGATCTTATTGTTCCATATTTTACTAACAGAGCACTTTTCTCTCAGACTGCAGGTTTACTTGAGGTTCCTAGAGTTTCCAGCAGCAGAATGGGAGGAAGATCTTTCAGTTCTCAGGCTCCTCTCTTGTGGAACCAACTTCCAGTTTCTGTCCATGAGTCTGACACATTGTCCAGTTTGAAGACTGGGATTAAGACTTTCCTTTTTGATAAATCCTATAGTTAGGGTTGGGTTGTCATGCTGCCTTCAGCTTAGACTACTAGAGGACAAATTGACCTCATTTCCTTAAATTAATTGTTAAAACTGAACAGTTTTCATTTGATACTATTTCTATCTTAACATGTGATTCTTGACCTGCCATTGTGTATCTATTCCTACCGAACCCAGCCGGTCGAAGCAGATGGTCCTCTAGTCCTGATCCTGGTTCTGCTAAAGGTTTCTTCATCATGAGGGAGTTTTTCTTTCCACTGTCGCCTTCATGCTTGTTCAAGATGAGAGTTCAGTGATGGAGTTAAACTCAAAGCTGCTCCTCAGATAAATAATGTTCAATTATTATTTTATACATGAATGTTTCTGTTCAATTATTATTTTATACATGAATGTTTCTGTTCAATTATTATTTTATATTTGAGTGTTTCTGTTAAATTATTATTTTATATTTGAGTGTTTCTGTTAAATTATTATTTTATAGATGAATGTTTCTGTTCAATTATTATTTTATATTTGAATGTTTCTGTTCAATTATTATTTTATATTTGAGTGTTTCTGTTCAATTATTATTTTATATTTGAGTGTTTCTGTTCAATTATTATTTTATAGATGAATGTTTCTGTTAAATTATTATTTTATAGATGAATGTTTCTGTTCAATTATTATTTTATACATGAATGTTTCTGTTCAATTATTATTTTATACATGAATGTTTCTGTTCAATTATTATTTTATATTTGAATGTTTCTGTTCAATTATTATTTTATATTTGAGTGTTTCTGTTAAATTATTATTTTATA
>NC_056512.1:46469078-46479301 GCF_014905685.2 Nematolebias whitei | reverse complement strand
AATTATTATTTTATATTTGAGTGTTTCTGTTAAATTATTATTTTATATTTGAGTGTTTCTGTTCAGTGTCCTGCGCTACATAAACTGAACTGAACTGAATTTACGAATGTGCTTTTTTCCAGCACCAAACATTAAACTCAGCAGTTTCAGTTACAAAGATCAATGTTGTATTCTTGTTTCCTGGTCCTAGACACAACGTAAAACCAACGGTTAACATACGGGACTAAATGAGTCAATCACTAATCAACACTCAGCATAATGTACGAGTTTTATTTCATAAACAGCAGCAAATAATCATCGGCATAACCAGAACAGCTACATTTTCTGGCTTTAATTCAATTCAATTCAAAAATACTTTATTAATCCCAGAGGGAAATTATTTGTTGTTGTAACTCGTGATCCTCATTTCATTAAGAGATGTTATAGATGCTGATGCTGTAGGCAGGAAGGATCTCCTGCAAAGGTCCATCCCACGAGTGGATCCTAAGAAACTGGCTGCAGATGTCGTCTGATCCGTCCACCCAGACTCGGCTGGCCTCTCGGTTCCCCCAGGCTGTAGGACCGCCCGAATGGCGGGCAGAACTCCTCCCAGAGCGATGACCACTCCTCCCAGCAGTCTGCCGAGCTCCTCGTCGCTGTGGACAGCCAACTGTAGGTGCTGAGGGACGATCCTGTCCTTCTGCTGTCATGAGCCGTGTTTCCTGCTAGTTCCAGGATCTCAGTTGTCAGGCACTTGAGCACAGCTGGCAGGTAGATGAGAATGCATCCACAGAACATCCTTTCAACTCATTTGAGATTTGGGGCTGTAGTTGAGATATTATTTGAGCTTTTGAGATGTTAATCAGCTGTTGGTTGTAGAAAACTGCCTTGTTGCCATGGTTACACATCATAACAAATGTCCAAAACTAAAAGTTTCAGTAAAAATCCTTCCAGCTGCACAGCATCTGATACCAGAGGAAACAATCATTCAAAAAATGTGACTTACATCCAGAAAAAGAGGAATTAAAGTTTCCAAAAGCAAAATCTCAGAATGAAACAGAGCTGCTCCAACATGCAGACACCTGGAGCGGAGCGGTTCTAGATGAACGTGCTTCAAAAAGTAAAATGCTGTAATTGAAGCTTCTTTTCTGGCTGAGGAAAAAAATTATATTTACATTAAAATCTGCATTTCAGAACACATGCCAAGTTAAAGTGGACAAATGCTCCGTGAGTGTTGCAGACTCTGAGGAATATTTGCTCCAGACGCACTGACAGGAACCATGCCCCCCAACAAGAGGCCTGTCAGCTGAAACAATTCAAAGGATTGTAGAAATCAATGTAAATAAATGTAGCCTGGTAAAAGAGTCAGGTTGCTTCTTAAGTGCTGGGATTAAAATTTGGAGCATTGAACAAAATAAGACGACAGTGTTACAGCAGAGACGTCATGAAAGCTGCACAACAAACCAACTAACAAAATCACACTCGGATACAAAAACACTTTTACAACAGCTTCACTGAGACACAAGCAACAACCACAACAGAACTGGGCCGAGGGTCAGGAAATACTGAGTGTGCTGCAGGTCCAATGAAACACACCGAGACGTGTTCAGTTTGGCATCGTTACAGTAGCTGTGGCTCTTTGTGGAGGTTTCAGTGTGATGCAAACATTTCTACAGGAGCAGCTAAAAATATATTGAGAGAAATCTAAAAAAGTTAAATCTGGTCCTCTGGACATTCAAAAAAACAAAACAAAGCAAAACAACAAAAAATGTAGAAACGTTTCGTCTCTCGTCCAAGAGACTTCCTCAGTCTGAGGTGCTGTATTCAGCTCAGTCTCTTAAATAGCACCTTCTCAGAGTGGATCAACCAGTTTGCTGCTGGCAACCAGAACCAGCTGATCACATGCTCAAGAAGGACCATCAGCCTAACAATGGATCATTAGCACCTGATGGCTGTTTACTGTTCACAGAGGGCTGAGTGATACTAGCAATCACAGCATTGTAAGAGGGGGACAGTTGAACCTGGAGGCTCCACCCCTGTTTAATGATGGACGGTTTCTTTTCACAAAGATGGCCTCCTTTACTCCTCTCTCAAACCATCGTTCCTCTCTGTCCAGGATGTGAACATCTTCATCCCTGAAAGAGTGACCTCTGGCCTGGAGATGAGTGTAGACCTCAGAGTCCTGGCCTGATGATGTTGATCTTCTGTGCTGGTCCATCCTTTTGGCCAGTGGCTGTTTAGTTTCCCCGATGTAAGACTGATCACCCTCCTGACACTGAACAACATACACAACATTACTCTGTTTGTGCCGGGGGACTGGATCTTTGGGATGAACCAGTCTTTAATGTATTTTGGGGTTTAAAAGCCACTGGGACGTTATGTTTAGAAAATAAACGTCTCAGTTTCTCTGATACTCCCTCAACATACGGAATGACCACTGGTCTGGGTCTGGGTTCCTCCTTTTCACCTGTTGGCTGACTGGAGTCCTGTTTGGGTTTCTTCTTTCGGGAAGGCCCAGTTAGGATATCCACATTGCTCTAGAGCCTGTCTTGTGTGGGATTTCTCCTTCTGCCTGGCTCCTGAGTTAGTGGGGACGCTGTCTGCTCTGTGGTACAGAGTCCTGATGACTCCTAACTTGTGCTCCAAAGGGTGATGGGAGTCAAACTGCAAATACTGGTCTGTGTGGGTGGGTTTGTGGTACACCTCGGTTTGCAAATGTCCTCTATCAGAGACTGAGACCTCACAGTCCAAGAAAGCCAACCTGCCATTTTTTACATCTTCTCGTGTGAACTCGATGTATTTATCCACAGAGTTGATGTGGTCAGTAAAATGTTGGACTTCCTGAGATTTAATTTTAACCCAGGTGTCGTCAACATACCTGAACCAATGACTTGGTGGTGTCCCTGAAAAGGACGTCAAGGCTCTCTTTTCTACCTCCTCCATGTACAGGTTGGCAACAATAGGAGAAACTGGAGACCCCATAGCACACCCATGTTTCTGCCTATAAAATTGCTCCCCATATGTGAAGTAGGTTGACTGCAGGCACAGTTTCAAGAGTTGACACAGTTGTTCTGTGGAAAGTGTTTCCACAGAACAGGCCATCTTTGTGAAAAGAAACCGTCCATCATTAAACAGGGGTGGAGGCCTCCAGGTTCAACTGTCCCCCTCTTACAATGCTGTGATTGCTAGTATCACTCAGCCCTCTGTGAACAGTAAACAGCCATCAGGTGCTAATGATCCATTGTTAGGCTGATGGTCCTTCTTGAGCATGTGAGCAGCTGGTTCTGGTTGTCAGCAGCAAAACTGGTTGATCCACTCTGAGAAGGTGCTATTTAAGAGACTGAGCTGAATACAGCACCTCAGACTGAAGAAGTCTCTCGGATGAGAGACGAAACGTTTCTACATTTTTTGTTGTTTTGCTTTGTTTTGTTTTTTTTTTGAATGTCCAGAGGACCAGATTTAACTTTTTTAGATTTTTCTACCTGGATTATTGAGCATGCATCAGGATATATTGAGAGAAAGTTCTGCTTTTTGTCAATCATTTCAGAAAGTGAGACTGATTCATGCCACAGTGAGATGCTTCAAGCCTTTATGATTGTGGCTTAGAAATAAACACGTTTAGTGTCTCAGAGAATGTGGATATTGTGAAGAGGTTCAATAGTGTAAACTCCTGGTGACTCACCCCAATCAGCTCATTGATTCTAAGACATGAGCTACAAATGTCTTGTTCCTCAAGTCCAGCCACTCCTGAACCACAGACACCAGAAGCCGAGGAGACAAAACATGTCCTCCGTTTCATGTCAGTTGTAAATCAAGGTCTCAGGGTCTGGAGGAAGAGTGGAGAGTCCAGAATCCACGGTGTTCAAGTCCAGAGTGGCGTTTCCACAGTCAGCGATGGTTTGGTGCCATGTCACTGCTGGTGCTGGTCCACTGGGTTTTCATGTTCCAAGTCAACGCAGCATCTAGCAGGACATTTCAGATCACTGCATGCTGACGAGCTTCATGGAGACGCTGGTTTTATTCTCAGCACGACTCTGCTCCTGCCCACACACACACTTTCCTTATTTGTAAGTCCTAATCATCAAATTACAAGAAATAAAGTCCTGAAATATTTCACTCTGTGATGAATGGATGTTCACTTTCTGAAAGGACCGACAAAAAATAATTCACAATATTCTACTTTTTAGATGCACCTGTAGAAATATTTCAGTGTTCACGGGACTATTTTAAATCAGTTAAAAAGATTATAAAACTGTTTCCAGTGGGCAAGGCCACAAACATACGACTGATCCTTCGATAAATAACGTTATTAACTGAATGTGCTCTTTGTGAATGTTTCTGTTCAGTGTCCTGACATGACTCCTGTTGTAATTTGGTGCTTTATAAATAAACGGAACTGAAATGAAGCTTTTGGAGCAACAATTCATCCCAGTTATCTTCATCATCTTCAGGGTCTGCAACCTGCGGCTCTTTGGTCAATCTACAGCGGCTCTTCCAAGCTTTGACCAAGACCAACGATAACTGAATTTATAGAATATTATACCCACAACAACAACAACAACAACAAAAATACTAGTTTTAGCAGTTTTCCTGTCATTTCCTTTACAAATTGTGTATTAGTAGTATCCACATGAGTAAATTATACTTCCTTTAACTTTATGCTTTATTTCTTCAACGGAGGATACTCAGTTTCTCCACAATAAAAAATAATAAGACATGTCTGTACGGTACATAGTTTTATTTTATAATGACAAAATAATTGATTTTCTCTTTACAAGAATCCAGTCTTCTGTGATAAGACTTGTGACCTGGACATGGACGCCAGTGACTTGTTCTCAGTTTGTGCACATCCTTTATGATCGTCTGTTAATGTCCTTGTTGTCCACTGATGTCATCACTCTTTGTTAAAATCAGGTCTCTGTTGTAAATGAGTCCCTGAGGCTCAGTGGGACTAACCAGTAGAAATAAAGGTTGAATGAAAAAAGATTCAAGGGACTCCCTGCAACCAGAAATGGAAGAAGCAAGTAAAGTGGATGGATGCATGGATGGATGGATGATGGATGGATGCATGGATGGATGCATGTATGCATGGATGGATGAATGCATGCATGGATGGATGGATGGATGGATGGATGCATGGATGGATGCATGCATGCATGGATGGATGAATGCATGCATGCATGGATGGATGGATGGATGGATGGATGATGGATGGATGCATGCATGCATGGATGGATGAATGCATGCATGGATGGATGAATGCATGCATGGATGGATGGATGATGGATGGATGCACGCATGCATGGATGGATGAATGCATGCATGGATGGATGGATGGATGGATGGAATTCAGTCTTTTCTTTTGTCTCAAAATCTACAAAAATCCATCCATCCATCCATCCATCCATCCATCATCTTTACCCGCTTATTCCATTTTGGGTCATGGGGGTCGCTGGTGCCCATGTCCAGCAATCACTGTGCGAGGGGCGGGGGACACCCTGGATGGGTCTCCAGTCCATCACAGGGACACATAGAGACAAATGAGACAAACAACCATTCAGTCTCTCTCTCTCACCTAGGGACAATTTAGAGTTACCAATCAGCCTAACATGCATGTTTTTGGTCTGTGGGAGGAAACTGGAGTACCCGGAGAAAACCCACGCATGCACGGAGAGAACATGCAAACTCCACACAGAAAGGCCCCTGGACCGGGGTTTGAACCAGGGACCTGCTCGCTGAGAGGCAGCAGCTCTACCAGTTGCACCACCGTGCTGCCTTCTACAAAAATCATCAAATGTTAATCAGATGTTTGTAGTTTTATAATTTCACATCTGGTCAGAAAAGTCCCTCTAACAAACTCACAGTGGCCCATGGGCCACCAGTTGATAACGACAGTTGTAGCAGGTTTTGTGGTTCTGGACACATTTAATTGAATAAATGAAGGTGCAGAAATGGTTCTTTTGATCCTAAATGTTGCAGACCCCTGATGTCCTAAAAAAGAATAATCACTTATAACCATAAGTTCTGTAAGTATGTTGTGCTTACGCCTAAACGCCACTAAAGGGAAAAGAAAAGTAATCTGAGCTCATCCAGTTCTCAGTTTGAAATAAAGGAGCTCTTCAGATGTAAAACAGTGAGTCCAGTTTTTAATAAACCTACTGGAATGACCATGCAGAGACTGAAGACCTTCACCAGTAAACCATCAGATGACAATCTATCTTCACACCAAGTTTCATGTTTAAGTTGAGTAAAGATGTTTCACTGTTCCAAAAAGCTCAGTCTCTTAAAAAAATCATCTTTGTTTTCTTAGTAAAAGTGTAAATCACAAATTATCAAGCACTGAAATAAAGATCAACAATAAAAAAGGACCAATACAGAAAACCAGAAGAACAAATGTGAATTTTATGTTGCTAGTACTTTATTTATCTGGTCACCCTCGTGCAGCCTGGTGTTGTCTGTCACTTGTCAGATGTTTGTCTGAAGCCGTTTGGTGAGCTCTGCTCAAAGCCACCAACAGTCATCACGGCTTTAACGGGACCAAACTCTAATCTGTGTGGGATTTCACGTGTGTTAACACAGCTACACATGCACAGAGCAAACACTTGAACAGCACTACATAAATGTCTGCACATCCTCAGCCGACAATAAACAGCCATTCATGGCTCAGGATTTGCATGAGAAACGAGAGCATTAGTGAGCAGAGACAAGTCTTGTGCTTTCTGCTGAGAGGAAGGAAGCCTTCAGACATGATCCTTTGTCAGCCTGGATGGGACATGCAGACACACGAGCGCTCGCGCTCCACACATCTGAGCTCACAGAGCCAAAGATTAGCCACAGCCTGACCACGGAGCTGAAAGAAGCTAATTGCTTAATTAGCTGACCCAGTTCTATAAGCTGCTTTTAGCATATTAACAGGAGCTATGTAATAAAATGGTTCTGTTTCACAGAGGCGGTGTTTGTTTATGGAATTACAATAATGAGAATAAAATGCACAGCGTCCCATCAATAATAATGGACTTTACTAAAATAATGAATGGATTTTAAAGCAGAAACACAGGAAGTGTTTTATTCAGTCTCTGAGCTGCGAACAATCATCCAAATACTCATTTGTGAAGGTGACATCAATTTTACGAGTTCTAGCCAAGAATTTGTCGTTTTCCTTTTGCTTTCATTCTGTTAAAACAATTAATCTGCTTGGATGGGGGGGGGGGGGGGTTGACTGCCCTCTCAATATTTCTGGACATTTGAGCATCTGGGGACAAATGAAACGTGGTATGGGATGAAAAGAAAATTTATTAGATGGAATGATGATTGAAATGGATTAATTTACATTTTCTGCATGCATACTTTACATACATGATCTTTGCTCAGCACAGGGAGTTCTGGGCAAAAGAGCAGTATTTGTATGAGACGAACTCATCTATATGCTAATTCATTGGCATGTAGACCTGCCTCATTTCTTCCATTCAACACTGTTTACCCATTAGTTCTTACAGATGCAAAGGCAATTGGGATGTTAAAACCAAGAAGCTAAGAAATAGGAGAGCATTAGCAGTACATCAGCTGTTATTGAGGTGCAGCAGAGAAGCAGTTATGGCCTTTAAGATGCAACTACAAGCCAATTTTTGTGGCATTTCCCCAACAAAATCAGCTCACATGTATTTAGAGGGAAAGTTCAGACCTTTTCAAGTAGAAAGATATTGAACAATCATTTCTTACCCATTGGCACACCTTGATTTTAGGAGTTGACTCTGACCCAAGTTGAAACCATAAGGCTGGTTTGAATAGAGCCAGGATCAAAATGGATTCTTGCCATCATCAACAACCGTTATGTGAAATATTTCATAGCAGTGTAAAGATTAGTGGTGGTACTTTTACATAAACTGCTGTCAGTTTTGCATCACTTTCCCCAACAGCCCTGGTGGAAGTGCCAGGCTGAGCCAGAGGTGCTACAGCTTGTTGCTGCTGATACTACACGGTTGCAAATAACCACAAAACTATTTAAATACCCATTCAATTCTAAAGGTAATTGTAAGTTTAATGCAGCATTTGCATGAACTACTATGAAATGTATGTGGTTTAAAGTTAGTAACAATCCACTCTGACCAGACTGACAAGCTCACAGCTAGTCCAACCAAAGTTAAACTCTGTTTCAACTCATTTTAATTGTTGAAAATAACTTCTACAACAGCCAAGATGTTGTCGGTACATATTGTATATTTTATAGGTGAAATATCAGAACCATTTAAAAAAGATGCCATCTCACTGGGCTGGAACTGGTCACTGGGCTGGAACTGGTCACTGGGCTGGAACTGGTCACTGGGCTGGAACTGGTCACTGGGCTGAAACTGGTCAGTCGACATGTGCATGTAAAGGTGCAACATTTTTCTGGCATCTCACCAAATTATGAATGTTTGCAACAATAGAGATGGTGTAGAGGCAGGGCAGCCGGCTTGGGACCCAAAAGTCCCAGGTTCAATCCCCAGTCACTGCACATCACGTGGCGTCTCTGGGCAGCACGCCTCATCTCCAAAATGCCCCCCGGGCGCTTTCAATAGCTGCCCACTGCGCCACCTGGTGGTGGATGGGTTAAATGCAGAGACTAATTTCGCCACTGTATGGAAACATGCAGTGCTGACATTGTGATGACATTATTATTATTATTATTAGAAATTAGGAGGCCGCCAACGTTGGTACACCATTATCCTGTCTGAGACAGTTGTGGAAATATTTATTGTCTGCGTGTCTTTTAGAGCTGGACATTTACCCGAGATGTTTTCTGTTAGAGGAGCGCACGCACTTGAGACGGTGCGTCAGAGACACCTGCAACGATTGTTGTGTTCCTTAACTTTTTGGAGCATACTTAAAACTCCAGGAGGATGGAGCGATGGAGAAAAGTTTCAGGAGTGATTTGAGACAAAATGGTGTCAGCAAAGGTCAAAGGTGACATTTACAAGATAGTGGTGAGACTGGCTCTGTTGTATGGTCTGGAGACAGAGACATGGATAAAAAGACAGGAGACAGAGACATGGACAAAAAGACAAGAGACAGAGACATGGACAAAAAGACAGGAGACAGTGACATGGACAAAAAAGACAGGAGACAGAGACATGGACAAAAAAGACAGGAGACAGAAGTGGCAGAAATGATAAAAAAAAAAACTTTATTAATCCCAAAGGGAAATTAAATGTTGCAACTCATTATCCTCATTTCATTAAGAGATGTTATAGATACTGATGCTGTAGACAGGAAGGATCTCTTGTAAAGGTCCGTCCCACAGTGGAGCCAAAGAAACTGGCTGCAGATGCTTCCGATCCGTCCACCCAGACTCGGCTGGCCTTTCGGTTCCTCCGGGCTGCAGGACCGCCTGAATGCCAGGCAGAACTCCTCCCAGAGCGATGGTCTGTACTCCCAGCAGCCTGCCGAGCTCCTCGTCGCCACAGACAGTCAGCTGCAGGTGCCAGGGGATGATCCCGGTCCTTCTGCTGCTGTCATGAGCCGTGTTTCTTGCCAGTTCCAGGATCTCCTTAGGATATCTTAGGATCTCAGTGGTCAAGCACAGCCGTCAGGTAGACGGGAATGCATCCACAGAGCAAGGATGGATAAGTTCAGGAATGAGATCAGAGGAACAGCACAGTTTGAGCAATTGGGAGATGCAGTTAGAGACAACAAGCAAGAAGAAGAAGAATATATTTAAAACAATTCCCACAAGAAAATGTAGAACTCTTAAATCTAGATGTTCTAAAGACGCCCTCATGAACATTTTCACCAGAGAGCCCAAAGAAGTCAGTTTGAGAAACTTGTTGCTGCAGATAAACACTGTGTAGTTTCAGAGCGTAAAGACTTTAAACCAGAGTCATTCCTATTGGGATTCAAGGTTTATTTATTGTCATTCACATCACATGTGGTACACAAGGTGGAATGAAACTATGTACACAGGGTCCCAGGTACATCCAACCAAACTATTAATTGTAAAGAAAAACAGTAATAAGATCCAAGACATGAATGGTAAATGGACTGTACTTATATATAACGCCTTTCTATCTTCTCGAGACACTCAAAACTCTTTACAACAATCTGTGCCTCATTTACCTCTTCATACAGCTCTATACTAGATCTGTGCCTCATTTACCTGTTCATACAGCTCTATACTAGATCTGTGCCTCATTTACCCGTTCATACAGCTCTATACTAGATCTGTGCCTCATTTACCCGTTCATACAGCTCTATACTAGATCTGTGCC
>NC_056512.1:46465195-46469068 GCF_014905685.2 Nematolebias whitei | reverse complement strand
GTGCCTCATTTACCCGTTCATACAGCTCTATACTAGATCTGTGCCTCATTTACCCGTTCATACAACTCTATACTAGATCTATACAAAGACAATGGAACAAATCATTGTAAAGAGACTCATCAGAGCTTTATGACGTTCAGACACTGAAGGGACATCAGGGGCAATGAGGGTTCAATGTGTTGCCCAGGGACACTTCAGCATGTGACTGCTGGTGGATTTGAACCCTCAACTTTTGCATTGGAGGACGACTGCTCGAACCACTCAGCCACAGCCTCACCATGAAGAAATACACTAAACTGAAAATACACTAAACTTAGAATATAAAGTGAGAATATAAACTGAGAATATAAACTGGGAATATAAAGTGAGAATATAAACTAGGAATATAAACTGGGAATATAAACTGGGAATATAAAGTGAGAATATAAACTGGGAATATAAAGTGAGAATATAAACTGGGAATATAAAGTGGGAATATAAACTGGGAATATAAACTGGGAATATAAACTGGGAATATAAACTGGGAATATAAACTGAGAATATAAACTGGGAATATAAACTGGGAATATAAACTGAGAATATAAACTGGGAATATAAAGTGAGAATATAAAATGAGAATATAAACTGGGAATATAAACTGGGAATATAAAGTGAGAATATAAACTGGGAATATAAAGTGAGAATATAAACTGGGAATATAAACTGGGAATATAAACTGAGAATATAAACTGGGAATATAAACTGAGAATATAAAGTGAGAATATAAACTGGGAATATAAACCGGGAATATAAACCGAGAATATAAACTGGGAATATAAACTGAGAATATAAACTGGGAATATAAACTGGGAATATAAACTGGGAATATAAACTGAGAATATAAACTGGGAATATAAAGTGAGCACTAATGGTACAAAACAAACAACAGCAGCACGAACATGAGTGTGTGTGAGCAGATGAAGACTAATTGGGAACGATCTGGTAAAAGAAACGTATTCACAGCATCAACTTCAAGCTTTTAAAGTTGGTGCTGTGAACTTTTGACTCTTAAACAAGTTTAAATATAAGCAGAGCAAATCACGGGGGTGGGTCGGGGACATTTTCTTGAGTCTTATCAAAAGGCCCAGTTTGAAAGTAATTAAATCACAAGGTTTCCAAATTTATATATTCAATTCCAAAATGAGGTACACACTTAATGCAAACAAAACACTCGCAACCTTTAGTCAACCAATACGAGTGTAATTTCAAGCAAATATATTTAAATTGGTGCATTTTCAATTCCAAATGGCTCGTCCATCACCACCAACATATTTTCAGTCATTCTGGATATTTACGTAGGTAAACAAACACTTTTGTTAAAGGATAAATCAACTATAAATAGGAAAGAATAGAGGATTGTGGTCGTGATCTTTTAACTGGTCTTCAGTGCATATTTGGCAGTCGGTGCCTTTAAACGTTGTGTAGGAACTCCAACATGAGCTGATAAGATGTTGGACAGATCACGTTTAATGCGATGGCTAAATGCTAATGTAATTTCATAAAGGACCACGCAGACTGCCAGAGATATGATCAGCCACTTGTGTTTCAGAAGACTGTTTGTTTGAAGGGGATGACGAACTCTTTTTTTGTTATTGTCCAAGTTATTCACCAAAAATTGCCACTTACAGTCGCTAAGAGCTGGACGTTTCATCTCCAAGCTTCCTCTGGTCTTTGCTACTCATTCCATTTCTACTTCCTGCAGAAGTGCCACCACTTCATTAACCTTGGCAGGCATGAGATAAGAGAGGCGGTGCATCAAAGCTGCCGGCCCACAGAGAGGACAGAGCCCTGCATGTCTCCACTACACAGCAGCATCATCATGCACTCAGACCACAAGCCGCATCCAACACTCTGCCACACAAAAAGGCTTTTTAAACCATCGTTCAGATGTTTTATTTAGTATGGGTGTCTGTGGAAGTATGGCAGGATGTTTTAAATATAATTCATAGCACTGTGTCAGAGGTTTCAGAAGCAATTGACAGGAATGCTCATGTCTTTAAATTGTTTTCATAGCCCAGTTACAAGAGGAGTTCAAGTACAGAGCATCGTCTTCCCTCAGACCTAAACACGTAACGCTTCATGAAAAGGAACATTACAAAGACAGACAATCAAATCCAACTTCAGCTCATCGACTTCCTGAAAAGTGCACAAGTAGACGGATGGAATGTATTAACAAGAGTCACAACATTGTTTTACTTGCACCACATACAAATCTCTCTGGTGCATTTAATCCTTCTACCCACAGTTTCCCAGAAACGGAGGATAGAAATGATTTTTTCTTTGGTGGAAACGGCAAATCCCCGTCTGGATTCTGTTAAAAGGCTTAAAATGTCACTAAATGCCAAAGCAGAGACTCTTGCTAACACGCAGGTCTTAAAGACAAGACGCTAAAGCGTTGAAAGTTACCTGAAATTGATGAGGTTAATATTCTTATCGCAAACCGAAGCTTCTGAGAGAGAGCGTGTTGGAAATAGCCAGGTAACCCTTCGCACAGAAGGCTATCACGCGGATTAGCTGTATCAACACCAATTACACATTTTATTGTTTATTCTTTTTTAGACAACATGCCACGTGCATAAATTAAAAGGATTGGGATGCTGAGCGCGGGTACTTGCCACAGTATCGCCACACGTGTGCATTTCTGTAAAGACGACAAGAAAATATCCCCAAAATATGTCCAAATGCTGAAAGCTGCTTGTAAATGAGTAATTTGCCATGAATATCCTTCTCTATCCCTTTTACGGCTAAATGAAATTCCAAACCACATTATACAAGCATGGAAGAGTCTGTCAGTGAAATTTGAAATAGGGGACAAAGGGGCCACCGAGCAAATGGGTTTTTGTCGCTGCCATCCTTGGAGTTGTCTGGCAACGTGAATCTGAGGTAAAATACGGTGCATTAAGTTGAGCTCTGAGGCAGCACAGAGCAGGGACAGTGAGACATTCCCTATCTATTAAGTCTTACGTTATGTATATATTGTGTTTGGGAGGAATTCTACTGATCCACAAAAGCAGCAGGGAAAGGATAAGAGCGAGTCCCTAAGACCAGGCGGTAAGCAAGTGCAGCGCAGCATCTCCAGCAAGTTGAAAGTTGCTGTGCGCTTAAGGAGAAAGTCTGGCACAATCCTGCATGCCGGCTGATAACATGGATGGATTAAGGATGTTTAAGGGAAGTGAAAATTATTCATTTAAGATGGAAGAAAGCTGCACTTGTCAAAGTCTACCAGTCATGGACTTTATACATTTCATTTCCACTAGCCGGCATGCATAATTTCCCCTCAATGCAAATTTCAAACACTGAATATTGCGAGTGCGTTTACGCCGCTCCCCGACAGTAAATAGATAATCTCCGCCGAACAGGGAACAAAAACAATGCAATTTGGTGCGCAGAGGTGTGGGAATCTAATTTAGTGCAGGGAAAATACAAGTCAAACAATCGCTTTCATTGGAAATCCTGCTCGGATCAAAAGATTCTGCGTTTTCATGCTCATTCCAAAAGTAATGGTAACAAATGCTCTTGCGTCAGTACAGACACAGAGCATCATCACCATTTCAAGTGAAAGTCTTGGCCTCGGTGTCGGTACAGGAGCCGGTGTGTATTCACCCCCCCCCCCCCCACACACACACACACACAAACATTATGATCTGGGATGAAAATAAAATCTCCAGCCTGAATGGCCAATAAATTAGAAGCACGCTTCTCGTTTACTCATCAGAGCTAATGAGGCTGATAAAATTACCTCGAGGATCATAATTACAGGCTAGTGGCAGAGGCTTGAACCAGGGAAACACACACACACACACACACACACACACACACACACACACACACACA
>NC_056512.1:46462230-46465185 GCF_014905685.2 Nematolebias whitei | reverse complement strand
ACACACACACACACACACACACACACACACACACACACACACACACACGGGAATTCAGGGGCAAGAGCAGTCAACAATATTAAAATGATCACAACAGTTTACACATCATTAAACTGATGCACAGAAACTGTTTGGCATCAGATTTAAAAAATAAGAATTAAGAATAGCAATCTGAGCTGCTAATCCCACCGTCTCTGTCAGAGCAGCTCAAACTGATTTTTACCAGCCCTTCATAAAGATTAAGCACTTCATGGGTAATGGCATATTTTAATGAACGATGGCAGCCTGGACACGAGCGCTCACCTCTGAGGATTTCATGTCATCACATTCACACCATGAATTGTTTTACTTATGAATATTAATGGAGCTCTAATTTGAGGCTGTTGTTAATGCTTGTCGCTGGGAGCTTGGCAAATCAGGTCCCATTCCTGTTAAAACCCATGTATTAGACCCCCCCCCCCCCCCCCGACACTAAGCCCTCGCCTTTGATTCTTAATTGCAGAAGTGCAAGCATTTGCAGTAGATGGCTGCAAAGCCTTAATTAACTCTAATATCTCCACTGTCACGCGTCACGCGTGGCATTTTGCACCAAAACACACGCCGGCTCTGTTCTCGCCCAACTTCACCATCACAGACTTCGTGCGCCTCCAAACGAGCGATGCGTCGTTTTCTAAGCGACTGCATTGATGCCACAGAATTCATTTAAAAAATGAGCCACAATTAAAAGCATCAATGTAAAGCAGCTCAAATATTACACGGTTTCAAAATAACAAGAGCTTTTATACATTTTAAATCTATTTAATGAGCACATTTCAAGCTTTCATGATTATAAACAGAGTATATAACCTTAATAAAACTTCATACACAACATTCCTGAGCAACATGTTCACAGAACTCCCATTTGAGCAGCTCAGGTGTGGAGCTGCGTGTGATGCAGATAAAAAATGACTAATGTTTCATTAAAGCAGGTCTGAAGATAAAATTACAACCTATGGTTTGTAAGCTTTTCCTCGGCGAGGAACTCCAGCTCTTCCTAATCCTCTTTCACATATTGCATGAGCTGAACGTTTCTGCAGCATTTATAAAATTAGCAAAGACATTAACTGTGCTAAATTGGATTTGCAGTGGGGCCTGGTGATTCGGCGAGCCCAGGCTGCCACCTGCAGTACAGACGAGACGCCACGCTTCAACTTGGTGTCAAATCTCCCTCACTGGAAATGTCAAAAGACTTTTTTATTCAATACGGGAACAGTTTAATTTCAGACTGAGACTGTTACAAGGATTAAACTCGTGTTTTTGTATTTGCATATGAAGCAGCTGGAGCTCCTTTAATTCATGGAAGTAGGTTAAAGCAAACATAAGTTGACGACATTTTATAAATCGTTCCAAATGTTTTATGAACCGTTCAACGGGACATCATTTTCTGTAAATGTTAGTCATATGTCCAGCTTGGGAAGGTTTTACATTTGATACAAAAATAATAAAACTCGTGTTTTTTTAAGACGGTGAAACAATGATGAGGGAGACAAAAATAAAAATTCAAGTTTCAAGCTCATCAGATTAGAAAACATTCAAATAAATGTACGAACAGAGTTTAAGCAACGTTTCACCCGAGCATTTGTCATCCTCTGATTTATTTTACATTTGCACATCATGTACTGCATCAATAAAAAAAAACTGTAAAATGATGTTTAAAAATGACATTTAAGTAAAATAAAATCCTTCGAGCATCATTTGATTTTTCTTTTACTTCTCCTGAACATCTTTGAAATGGAAGATTTCCGTTTGGTTTTAGTTTTCTTCACTCCTGTTTTCCCATAAAAAAAAATTAAAAAAGGAATTACAAGTAATTTATTGATTTTTGAATGTAAATAAAGAAAATGCTTACCAAGGTCTTGCATCATTTTATTTAACTGCTGGTCCTCTTCTACTTCCCTGAAATAAAAAAAATAAATCATTCTCAGCTTAGTTTGTTTCTTGTTTTCACTAAGTTGAATATACAAAACTGAAATTCAGGATGTATTTTAATATTTTAAATGTTTAATAAAAATTATGGATGATCTTTTTTAATACCGCCGCCTGTCCTCGTCGAGAACCTCCACAATCACATTTCTGCCGTTCACGATCTCCATCAGTCGCTGCATCAGCTTCTTCTCCTGCTGCCGCTCTTCTCCGCATTTTAAATGATCTGTTACATCAAGACGACCGGGTTTAAAGATAAATACATTACAAAGTATACATGTATGAAAATATAAAAATGTGCCTCGTAAGCCCGGTCCAGACTGCTCCGTCCTGCATCATGAACAGCCATGTTTGTAGCAATCAGACATTTTGGAGATTTAATGACCAACATTCATTAAATCTGAACGATTTTATCCCGAACTTTGTCTCGACTCATTTTGATCACATCACGCGGTCCTGCAGACCAGCCTGCTCACCTCCCTGTTAAAAACCCCACAGTTGAACTCACAACAAACTGGTTTTGATGTTACACCAGAAACCAAACACACTTCTCCAAGTTACGCTTGTTGCACGTGAAACATTCACCGGCTGATCAATACACTTCATTCAAATCCTCAAAGTAGCTTAGAAGCCACATGTGCAGTACGGCATGACATTTTTTCCAGGAGTCCTGCGGGTCATGGGATTCCCGCAGGACTCCGGCAGGACAGGACTCAACTTTATTATAACTCACAGGATTGAGACGGGACAGGACAAAAGAAGTTAACAGGACCAGAGGAACTGGAACCAACCAATAGAACAAAAAATATTAAAATACTTTGGACAGGCGCCGCCATTTTCTAGTTTTCTTTGAAAAAGCTTCACTGTGGAACAGCAGACCTGCTCCAGTCTGCTATGCTGCACGACTTCCTGCTGCACGACTTCCTGCTACGCTGCACGACTTCCTGCTGCACGACTTCCTGCTACGCTGCACGACTTCCTGCTACGCTGCAC
>NC_056512.1:46461963-46462220 GCF_014905685.2 Nematolebias whitei | reverse complement strand
TACGCTGCACGAAATCCTGCTGCACGACTTCATGCTACGCTGCACGACTTCCTGCTACGCTGCACAACTTCCTGCTACGCTGCACAACTTCCTGCTATGCTGCATGACTTCCTGCTGCACGACTTCCTGCTGCACGACTTCCTGCTGCACGACTTCCTGCTGCACGACTTCCTGCTGCACAACTTCCTGCTGCACAACTTCCTGCTGCGATGCACGACTTCCTGCTGCACGACTTCCTGCTGCACGACTTCCTGCTG
>NC_056512.1:46461256-46461953 GCF_014905685.2 Nematolebias whitei | reverse complement strand
CTGCACGACTTCCTGCTGCACGACTTCCTGCTGCACGACTTCCTGCTATGTCACCCAATGTATAAGAATGACTTTCAACATTTTTATTCATTCAGTTCTGCTTGATGCATTTTTGTTCCTTTTTTTGTTTAAGCCATTTGAAAGATGACAGTGACGTCACTGTTTAAAGGAAACAATTGCTCAGTAAGTGAAATGTAACTTTATATGTTGGGTTTGGGTTCATGGTGTGACCCATGTACTGTTTTTTATTTTTGTTTTTAACCAAACGCCAAAAGAGCTCGAAACAGTCCTCCGTAGAAAAAACTATAGGAACCACACTTTTCACACTTTTCACACATTTCACATTTTCATATTAAGAAACTGGTCCAGATGACATGATTTAACCGTTTTACCAGCTTCAAAACATTTTTTAACAGGGACTACAGGCCACGTATTGTTTGTTTTATGACCTTTACTGAAGGTTTGTGTTTGGATCAATCAATAGACGTTTCCATATTTCACCACAAACTGTTCCTGTTGCCATATCTTCTGAAATAAAACTGCAGAATACAAAGTCATATAAAATGGAACGAGTAGAAAATCAAATCTAATTCAATGTATTTCCTGAAGACTAAATGGAAGAGGAAAAAAATGGGAGCGGTCCAGGAGCAGGAGTCATTCTGACTGGGAGCAGGAGTGGGAGTCATTCTGACTGGGA
>NC_056512.1:46459334-46461246 GCF_014905685.2 Nematolebias whitei | reverse complement strand
GAGTGGGAGTCATTCTGACTGGGAGCAGGAGTGGGAGTCATTCTGACATCTCTGCAGCGTTCACTCCCGGTAACTTTGTAGCAGTGGACAGAAGCAGTTTCCTCTCAAGTCGGGGCCTTCCAGCAGATTATAAACCCAGTTCAATGATGCGGTTTAAACTGGTTTTACCTGGTTTCTCCAGCAGCCTGCGCAGTTCTCCCTCCACCCCCGGCTGCTGGCGCTCCAGCTCCTGAGTCCGGGCTCTGCATTCATAAAAAATAAAAATGAGAGATGTGGGATAAGAATTTTTTTTTCAAACTCATCATGTGTCCTTAAACATGTATGTACTCACATGTAAACAAGCTCCGACTCCTTCCTCACGTACATCTGCTTTTTTCTGATGAGGTTAAACCAGTCGACCATCAGAGGGTCCATCAATAAATCCCCGTCCTGCTCTGGAAACAAGTCATTTACATTAAAAACATTATCTGTTAAAACCAAAAAAGTCCATGCTCAATAATCCAGGTATACAATCCAACATTTTTCAGTCAGCACAAAAAAAGAAATTGTCCAGATGACCTGACTGAAAAATGTTGGATTATCTGTTACGTTTCTGAAGACTGAGGCATGATTTGTATTATCAGCAGTCTGTTAAAAAAATAAGGCTAAAATGTAGATTATCTGTTGTGGATGGCTGGAACAACAGGTCTCACTGAAATGTGTCCATTAAATGAAATCCTGCGTTAGGATTAAAATTAGGATTAAAATTAGGCATTCCAAATAAAACGGTTAAACACAACTATGGGTCTGTGTACTTCAAATATTAAAGGCAGCATGCAAGAATGATTTCAATCCAAACATTAGCTCATTTTAATCTTCACTAAATGATCGTGCTCCTTTGACTTTATGGTTAAAAACATTGAAATATTTAGAATAATTTTATTTAAAGCAGTCGAGCCTTTTTCTACGCACTCATTTAAAAGTGAGGTTCATGAACCTGCATGTGAGCCCGGTTTGAATAAAATGAAAAAATAAGCTCAGCTTTACAGCAACATTAATGTCAAAGGTAGAAAATTATTACCTGAGTAAATTTACCATTTTTAACCAAATACACACGTGTGCTGCATAGACTCCAATTCATTTAAATAAAAATAAAACTGTAGTAAGGTTTAAAAGAACCGATTTTTTTTAAGTTTCAAAAACAACTAGTTTGAATAAAAATATTCGTGTTACAAGAACTAAATCTGCAGAATAAAATAAAATAAAGCAGTTTGATAAGGACAAAATGATCTATGAACGTGTGTGTGTGTGTGTGTGTGTGTGTGTGTGTGTGTGTGTGTGTGTGTGTGTGTGTGTGTGTGTGTGTGTGCGTGTGTGTGTGTGTGTGTGTGTGTGTTCAATACCAGAAAACTTTATCCACAAACAATATAGAAATGTAAAAACAGACCGACCCGTTCATCGTGGTTTACCCACAATATTCTTGTGATATGAAATGTAAAATATTGGTAAATTATAAAAGGACTGTATTATACAGCACCTTTCTGTCAAGATGCTCCAAGTGATTTACTCTACAGTGAGTTTGTCCATCCATACAGCGCTCTACTACTTCTCTACAAAGATGAATCAGAGCTTCATCACATTCATTCATCGATGGGACACAGCGGAGCAGCGAGGGGGTCATTGTCCTGCCCAGGGACACTTCAGCATGTGACTGCTGGAGGAATTGAACCCCCCACTCTTGCATTGGAGGACGACTGCTCTGACCGCTCAGACAAAAATAATGTGCAACATCAGAAATATCTGAACTGGGAGAATTCATTGATTTTAGTATTTTTCATCATTTCAGAGTGAATATTTGTCTCAAAATAAAGTTTAAATATACTTAAAAAGATGAAACATAAAAGAGTGAGCTGGTGAGAGGGGGGGGGGGGGG
>NC_056512.1:46454591-46459234 GCF_014905685.2 Nematolebias whitei | reverse complement strand
TGTATATATATATATATATATATATATATATATATACATGTGTGTGTGTGTGTGTACATAAGGCTCACTTTTGATTTTAGAGAAATTAAGTGCATCATATAGTCTAATACATACGGTATTTTCATGTCAAAAGTGCTCATTTGCAGATTTAATCTTAAACATGGAGGTGGGTATCCAGGTGGGTTTGAAACCAAGAGCTTTGCAAGTCGTGCACATGAAAACAGACGGTGATGTTTTAGGGCTGATGCACAAAACGTGGACTCTGAGCTTCTTGTCATTTTGCTAAAAAACACAATTCAGCAGGAGTGGCATTTGTTCTCGTCTCAGCTGTTGCAGCCCAGTTTGATACCACCTTACAGAAGAAGAAGAAGAAGAAGCTCAAAGACAAAGTCCTTTTGTTTTCTCCAGCAAGCGTGCAGGGATTTTTCATTGTGATGTAGTTTCTGAGTGAAAGGCAGCACTTTTCCACCCGCACATAAACGTTCTTAGCAGACACGGCTGATTTTTGGCAGATGGTGTTTGTGAGTGACGCCAGTTCTCCGTAGAAGCGGCTGCAGGGAAACGATCACAGTTGAGTCTCTGTAGAACAAAGCAGCTTGGTTACCTGTCGGCATGAGGCCTACACCTGCTGAAGGGCGGAGCTTACACCCCAGTCCCTGGACTCCACCTGTGAGAGTGCTGTTAATCAGTGTCACCACTCGCTCAGGCACTGTTACATCCAGTAAATAACTCCCCAACTAAAGCGGAGGCTCCTCACTTGGACTCAGCGTTGCTCCTTCTTGTTGGTAAAGTAGCAGACGGTGTTTTTGGTGCCACGTGTTTTACAACGTTTAGCAGAAGCTGAAAGCTGCTATTCTACTACAGAATAAAGGACGCGGCCCATTTTTTACAGTTTCACAAAGAGCTGAAGAAAATCCCAGCATGTTGGTTCTGTTTGGTTCCTCTTGATTTTATAAAATGAGCAAATTAAAGAGAAAAGCTTTGTAAAAGTTAATTACAAGCTTTAAATATTATTTCAGATTAAATGTAGGCTATGCTAACAGCTGCTAAATGAATGCATATAAAAATAAAAGGTCGCCTTTAAGCCAGAATTTTAAACCAAATTCATCTTATGATGAAAAATGACAGAGTTGTAGCTTTAAAGCATTTTATTTGAGACTCTCAGCTACTACCACAATCAATTTCAGTTTGAAATCTATAAAAGTCTGAAAAGATCAGTTAGCGGGGGCAACCTTCTTGAACTGGGGTGGCCCTGAAAGTTCATCTGTTGTAGATGGCCTACCAGTTATTGCTTTATGATAATTTTATTCAATCTGTTCAGTGGTTCACAACATATTTTGCTAACAGACACACAAGCAAGCCAAACTGTTGTCACCTTCTTGAGCCTGTGGAGCAGGGCTATTGAACAAACTGCTCAGGGGCCACAGCTACTGAAAGTCAAGAGCTCAGGGGCCACACATCCAACACTTACTGTCATTAAGGAAGTTGGTTTTAATGTTTAACATCTAGTTTTATTTTAAAATGAACCCATGGGAACGAACTGAGCTCACCTGTGGGCCTGATCTGGCCCCCGGGCCACCACTTGAAGAGCCCTGAACTAGAGAGAAACACTAAATAAATGTTGTTTTTGCAACTTATTTACTTTGACGTTTGAACAAATTGAATTAGAAGTTTAGTCCAAGCAGAAAGACATGTTGGTTTCTGCTATTATAACTGCATTCTTTACAATAATGACACTCCTGCACTGCCGGGCTGCACCGGGACAGGTAACGATCACCTGCTGTGAAGAAGTTAATTAGATGGACTTTTCCACACGGTCACATTAAAACCAAAGCTCTTGTCTCGTTTGAACTCTCAAGATCCATATTTGAAGTTGGTTCCTATTAAATATTGTTAATAAAATACCTTCACTCCCATTTGGTCAACTTGTGATTTCCATACAAAGTCGATTCCAATTCCAGGCACTAATTGTTCCTCCACTTTCCCATTAGGCACCTCCTTTATGTTAATGATGTGTTCACATTATGGTTGAGTGATAAATATAATCTAAGCAGGGATGAATTTACACTTTGCTACAAATGACAGACACGTTCTTACTCAGCCCAGTCCACTCTGGCTCTGAGAGTGTTTACTCCACACTGTGGTGCATTCCAGCCACACCAGCAGGGACTGGAGGACAACAGTGTCCACAGCCACAGAGATCAGTAACAGGTCTGCTGCTGAAATATGTGCAAAGTGTCAATAGTCTGGAGCCACTCTGTCCAACTGGAAGCCACGGAGCTGCTAAAATAGAAGTGGTGATTAGGACGCAGTCACCCCAGTCAGTGCCAATTCAGGCGTCGTAGCAACCCTGGGCACGACGGTTTGATCTGCCGCGCTGTCATTGATTCACAAGGCTTCCAGCTGGAGCAAAGATCCCCACTGAAGCGTGATATAGAAACCTTTCCATCTTGGCACATCTTGACTGGCTCAATCCCCTGCAGGCCATTACGGATAGAATATGTTGTTTTCTTTTTTCCACTCCAGGAAGAGAAATACAGTCTGTCTTCATGCTATAACAGCCATTACTTAATTGTGCCGGCTTTTCTGAGCAGAGTGTTGCTTTAATTAAGCAGCTAATTGCAATGTAGCTCTTGATTAGCTTTGGGGGATGGGACTGTTCAGACAGCCTGATATGTTGTGCACACTTCAGAATCATTTACAGAAATTGAAGCTAATTTCGCTCTCCGTCTATTGCTGCATTAATTTAATTTGGGTTGCTTTTAGCTCATTAACACTTCTAATTAATACGTTGACATCACTATTAAGATGTCTCTTTGAAACTGGTGTCTCCTGATAATCAGGATGGAGGAGGCTGACTGATGAAGTGAGAAGCTGACTGTGGAGACGGTTAAAAAAAGGAAAAGAAAAAGTCAGACAGAAGGAGGGGACGACACCACCCTCATTTATACCCCCCCCCCCCCCCCCAATACCTTATGATAGTGGACACTAACAGGAGACTGTGGCAGGTGAAGTGACCTAATTGGAAATGAAAGGAATGCTGATTGTTTTAAAATTCGACTCGAGTTATTCTGTGTGTGTGTGTGTGTGTGTGTGTGCACGTGTACGTGAGTGCGGGGCGCTCTTGGGAGTTGGGGGCGGAGGAGCATCAGGGCCAGATGCCATACACAGCTGAAGATCACGCCTGAGTAACTGTGTGTTTGGGATTGTCATTTTAATGAGCTGAATTTAGTGACTACGGGCTGGTGACGCCGGGCGAGAAGCCCCGTTGCATTACCATCACTTCAACCAACCTCCTCTGTGAGGTGCACGTGCAGCTTTCTCCCTGTGTGATCCAAGAAATAAAAAGTACATTTCAGCAAATGCATTTTTAAAAACTGGATTCTTTCATATAAACGCATAAATTCAGGTCTCTGTTGTAAACGAGTCCTGGAGGCTCAATGGGACTAACCTGTAGAAATAAAGGCTGAACGGATGAATAAAGCCAGTGAGTAACAAATGAGCTAAAATTACCGAGTTATTTACTGATACTTTGTTTAAAAACTGCCAAATAAAAAACATATTGTGAAGAAATGGGACAAAACCTCTCACTTACCCGAAGCAACATATCACCTCTGCGATTGACTTTCTCTCACATCGTCTTCTGCAAAAGTTGAGAATCAAGCATCGATCGAGGGAGGCTTCGGTTATTTGGAACGACAATCAATAGGGACCTTGTTTTCCTGTGAAGTGCTTTTCTTTGCAGAGTATTCCTCAGGACAGGCCACACGGCAGGAGAGCCTTCTGTTTAGCACTTCATTAAAACTGCCTCTAATAGGAGCCACTGGGGAGACGCTCCCTGCATCATGTGTAAAAGCGATCAACATCTGCATCAATTAACCTCCTCCTTCCCCCGGGGCCCATTAGGAAGAGAAACACCCTTTAAAGCTGCATATGGTTTTAGCTCACAATAGAGGGGGACAAATATAATTGCTTGTTTATTTTAGTGTGTGTGTGTGTGTGTGTGTGTGTGTGTGTGTGTGTGTGTGTGTGTTTGAGGATTTTTGTTGTCTAATATTTGTTTGCTCTAAATGAAACAATCCAACGTGTAAATTTGGTTTCATTAAAGAAGTCAGAATAGCTGGAACCCATATAAAAAACTTAAAGAACAAACATTTATTCATGCAAAATATGTTTAGTTTTTGCAAAAGTTATTATTGTTTGAATTGCATTTAGTACATGATGACATCATTTGTGAGGACTGATCTTGATCAACAACTTTGTTCCAAAAAAAATAAATTCTGAGTGACACACTTTGCAGTTCTCACATATTTAATGCAACAAATATAAAAAAAAACTATTTTTAATGGACAAACTTTAAGGTTTAGAACGGTGTAACGCTTTAGATAAAACCTTTAATAACATCTACTTACTGGATATAAACCTTTTTTATCTGAAGCAAACAGTTTCAAGTATTTATAATTTTTACACCAGATTTTTAGGTAAATTTGAGTTTTGGTTGGAGCAAACGAAAATTAAAAGTTTTGAGCATTCTGCTTTGCCTTCACATTTTATTTCCAATGAGCCGCGCGGTCGTGAATTTTGAAGTTGTGATAGTTCATCAGGAATATTGTATGTATATATATATATATATATATATATAT
>NC_056512.1:46449695-46454491 GCF_014905685.2 Nematolebias whitei | reverse complement strand
CACCTGGTTCGATCACCTGGTTCGACTACTGGTTCGACCACCTGGTTCGACCACCTGGTTCGACCACCTGGTTCGATCACCTGGTTCGACCACCTGGTTCGACCACCTGGTTCGACCACCTGGTTCGACCACCTGGTTCGACCACCTGGTTCGACCACCTGGTTCGACCACCTGGTTTGACCACCTGGTTCGACCACCTGGTTCGACCACCTGGTTTGACCACCTGGTTCGATCACCTGGTTCGATCACCTGGTTCGACCACCGAACCAACTGCATTTAGTGCAGATGGTTCGACAATTTAAAAAAACAATTTGGATTAGAAAGTGTTTTTCTGCACGGAGAAGCTGCGTCTGCTGACACAGCAGGAGTGGAGGAGTTTGTTGACACAACAGTCAAAGATCTGATCACCGAGGGGCCTACAGGTCTGAACAAGTTTTTAATGTGGACAAAATGGGCCTGTTCTGGAAAACGATGCCATCTCACACTTTTTTATTGTTGAAGGACGAAGCCAAAGTCCCTGGTTTCATCTCATGTTCATCATCATCACTGTACAGCCAATTCTTCATCTCATAATGTGACTTCCAGGAGCTGTAGTTTGAAGGTAACTGGTGCCTGTTGGGGTGGCAACCAAAGTACATGCTGGTGGACACCAGCGGTGAGGGAGGGGGTCAAGCTGAAGGAAGAGACCTTCAGGATTTGCTCCTGAAGCAGCTGACTGGTTCAGGATGGCCAGAAAGATTGTAGCTTCAGTGGTTGTGGAAGCAAAAACTTGGGCATGGGAAGAAATCGGGGAGTCTGTGAAGAAGGACTTTCAGTCAGCCTCGAGGAAGTTCTGGCAACTGAGGATAGGGAAGCGGACCCAATCCCAGCCTGTGCTTGGTTTGGGTGGGGAAATGCTGACAGGATATTGTAGAGTGGTGGAAGGAGCACTTTGAGGATCTCCTTAATCCATCCAGCATGTCCACCTTTGAGGAGGCAGAGTCTGAGAACTGGGGGGGGGGGGTTAGTCCATTACCATAGCAGAGGTCACCGAGGTCACCAAAAAGCTCCTCCGTAGCAGGGTGCCAGGGGTGGATGAGATTTTCTCCAAGATGCTGAAGGTCTCTGGAAGTTGTGGGGCTGTCATGGTTGACACGCCTCGTGTTTTGTTGCTATTAATCAGAAAACTTAATTTCCAAAGTTTATTACCGGTGAAGAACAGATGGATTTTTTCTCGTTATGTATTGATGCATCAAATCTGCTGTAATGAACCCGATTAAAGTCTAGACTTCAGGTGCACAGGATTCAGTTTACAAACATTATTGTGTCTTAATATTTATTATCTTATTGCCTCAAGCAGAAAAACTTGTCTCCGCTCATACAGCCAAGTTGATACGGCACAAATCAGCTTGCAGAAAACATTCTTGTTAACATTATAAAGCTATGGGTTTATGAAAGGTGATGCCAGGGAATTCTGAACTTTCTTATTCCCCCCTTCTCCCAAACCGCACGCTCTTGAGTTGCTATTCCAAATCTACAACATAAATAGGGCTTCATGGAACCAGCATGAATCCAACTAAAAAAATCCTTGAATAGATTTAGAATTTTAAAAACTAGATCAAATGAAAATCACACAAAGGCACCAGCAAGTGGAATTGAAAGTGTGATACAGATGAGGGGGGTGGAAGGGGTACGGATGAAAACAGGATTAGGCTCCACAGGCCTGGTTCCCACAGATTGCCTGAAATGGGGAACAGATTTAAAGCAGGTACTGTGTGTTGACAGGTTGGAGGGGTTTTGCCTCCACACAGGCACTTCCCTTTTCCCTTTTTTCAGCATGTCTTACACATTTAACTAGACCCATGTCAAAACCTGTTTACATGTCATGAAAAGAAGCGGAACATGTTCAAATCGGGTAAGCTATTGAGGGAAAAACTTGGATGATGTGACAGTTTGAATCTCTTTAATATTTCCCACTTTGAGGAGGCTGAAGCAAGTGATATGCATGTTTTAGGATTTCCACCATTACCAAGCATTTAAATGATGTCATTGGAGCTGAATAAAATAAAGCTGCTCCTGTGTGTAGACTTTGCTGTCATTAACTGGCGTGACCCTGCACCCTGCAGGTGCACGGCAGTTCAGAGGGCACGGCGCTGCACCTTCATTTCCCTCCACAAATCAAACAGTCGCTGCAAGCTGAAGCGTTTCTCTGCACGTCAGCAAGTTTTAAAGATTTAACACTTTCATGTTTAATGGGATAAGAAGGAACAGGAGCTTCTATCCAATCCAGGCCCAACTGAGTGTTTTTAATGCAATTTGTCAACTCCCTCTGCCACTGGGATTTGTTCCGTACCGTTCGATGTGGAGTCCATTACACACCATCTCCAAAGAGTGCTTTGCTGGAGAGATTGCTCATCTGGCAATATTAAAGCTACTTAGTATATGTTTGGCTGGAGTGACGGCAGTGCTGCTAACACGTCTGTCAAAATTCAACTTTATTTTTTTAAACCTTGATTTACTTCTTTTTTATCAGTCAATAATGAATTACTTTCAGACTTAAGATCCTGTTATTTTGAGACATGTCAGTGTTGTTGGTCAGACCTCATGCGATGTCACAAAATGTCACACTCAGAATATGATTTGTGAATGACTCTCAGTTACTACCACACCAACTTTCAGCTCAATGTGACATTGACTGTTTTTAGCAGTTGATGTGTTTTCAGATGCCAGTTGGCTCCGGTAGCCATCTTGTCTCTATAATGACTCTGTTGATGGACATTTAATGATTATTTCCATAAAAGTCCAAGAAAATCCATTAAGTGGTTCATATGATATTTTGCTAACAGACAAACAGAATTGACTGTAATAGTTAAAGGTGAAATTGTAATTAAGCATTTTATACTATCTTTGAGTGCTCAGAACATCAGTTGTAGATCAGTGTCAGCTACTACTACGACAAATTTTAAGTCATTATCTGTAAAAGTGACTAAGTTGTGGACAATTGTTATCATTGTTTCGGGCCACTTGGCTGTGTCAGCCATCTTGACTGCAAATATTAATCAATTATAGATCTACATACACTGTTACACAAACAAAAGCAAAAACATTATTCTTCACGTCAGCCTTTCATCGGTGGGCGATACAAATATTTGTGATAATAAGAATATGAACTTGTTCTCTCAAACCAGTGAGCAAATAATTTTGTACTTGCGTGTAAATGTGGCTCTGAAATGTCCAGTATGATTAATTATACTCCAAGCATTACACATGGCTCTCTGGTTAATGTTAACAAATATTCTCCCCCTTAAGGGGCCTCTATTAATTTCATATTCTCCCCAAATATTATTCTACCTGCTACGTGTGATCCTGTTCCCTCTACCCTCCCCCTTATTTAATTTATTTTATCCCCCCCCCCCCCCGTTTTGTGATCATAAATAATTGAGTTCCTGGCCACATCTAATAAATGATGTTGACATATGCTCTTGCAGAGAGCACTGCCTAGAAGTGTTGCTTGATAAGCTTCTTTGCATTCCTACTGGATCCAATTTTGTCCTATCAGTACAGGAGTGTGTGGCCCCCGCCCACACGGTCCACCGGGCCCCAGGACATCCCAGCGCTTATGATTAGTCCAAATGGTTTCAGGGTGTAAAGGAAGGTTTGTGTCAAATTCTAATTTGACACCAATCGTGTGTTTTTTGAGGAGCACTTCTGATATTTGTTTGATTTTACATTTACGTTTACAAGACTGTGTTTGAAAAACTCTTTATAACAAAGATCTTTGTAAAGATTTTATGTTTGTTGCTCATTTTTCTAAAGGGATGACTTTCTTTTCTACTTCATTACACACTTTATTCTGTGTTTAGAGTGTAAGGATGTGTTTTTTATACAAGCATTATTAAATGCGTTTAATGATATAAAGTCTGCAAGCGGCGCAACTGGTAGAGCTGCTGCCTCTCAGCGAGCAGGTCCCTGGTTCAAACCCCGGTCCAGGGGCCTTTCTGGGTGGAGTTTGCATGTTCTCTCCGTGCATGCGTGGGTTTTCTCCGGGTGCTCCAGTTTCCTCCCACAGACCAAAAACATGCATGTTAGACTGATTGGTAACGCTAAATTGTCCCTAGGTGTGAGTGAGAGAGTGAATGGTTGTTTGTCTCGTTTGTCTCTATGTGGCCTTATGATGGACTTGCGACCCGTCCAGGGTGTCCCCCGCCCCTCGCACAGTGATTGCTGGACATGTGCACCAGCGACCCCCGTGACCCAAAATGGAATAAGTGGGTAAAGAAAATGGATGGATGGATGGATGGAGTCTGCAAGCAGGTTTGTTTTTGTACTCTGCAAAATTTCAGAAATGTTCAAATGTAGTTAAGATTGTGTATAAAAAACAGATTCCTCCTCTTCTTTCCATCCTGCATAGAGCTCTTCTTCTGGTTTCACTTCCTGCTGGTTAACTGTACGTTTTCTGTTTAGTGCCACCTACAGTTCAGGAGGAGAACTGCAGCAGCGCTGCTGAAAACAGCAACAAACACTGGAAATGTCCTTTAAGCAACAAGACTTACCTAACGTTCAAAACACGTCTAACCTGTGTTTGATTTGTTACAAAGTTGCTGCTCACGTCAGAGTTACTAAAAGAGCAGTCAACACATCTACCTGCAGCTTATTCATTTTACAGTTAGACCATTTTTGTGTAATATTTATTAATTAGGGGTCAGGATTTATGAAACATGTACTATATGTACATATAAGTATATGTGTACAAATAAGTATATGTACATATATGTTTATATATATATATATATATATATATATATATATATATATAT
>NC_056512.1:46446732-46448170 GCF_014905685.2 Nematolebias whitei | reverse complement strand
ATATATATATATATATATCCATCCACCAGAATATACATTAGTGTACCCAAGACACGTTGACCTTGAGCAAAGCAATCAGTCTTCCTTCTACTAGCACAAAGGAGGCGACACCTCTGTGCCTCTCACCTCATTTGGCAGCAGTAGCTGTAACAAATGGCAGGTAATTTACCCAGCACCCCCCCCCCCCCCCCTCTGTGAACCTCTGAAGTCCATATGATTATAATTAAATTTGCGTGGACATTATTTGCTGCAGCCGAGCAGCAAGTGAGAACTGGACTGAGCTTTGGGCTCGAGTGAGCACATTTTTGGATCATGAGGGACTTTGGAGCCAAACACTTGACCAAGAGTGGACACAAGAAACAAACAGGTAAGAAATTTAAATTCAATTCAACTGACGGCTCCGGTTGTGTTAGTCTAATATTTGGAAGTTACAAGAAGTTTTGTCTAAGAAAAAAATTAAATAAAAATCAGCCTCTACTATTAAACTGTTCAACAAAGAATAATTTGGGGAGTTCAAACAACACGAAGTGGAAGAATCCAGCGGGGGGGGGGGGGGGGGGGTATCAGGTGAAACCTACTGTCCTCACAGCTGCGCAGTTTCTTTTCCAGCTCGACCCCCTCCCTCTCCAGTTGACCAAGTTTCAGCTCAATATCCTCCAGCTCCTCCTCGATCTGCTCCACCTGGACACCATGAGACTTCACCTGATGTAAAAAACAAGATTTATATTTTTAATTCAGACTATTGAGAAGAGCAACATCATTTTACTCTGGAAATGTGATGGAAGAACATTTGAAGAACTTAATTAATCTCTTGATGGAGGGAACTTACTGAGGACCTCCTTTCAGGCCTGAAGGTGTTGGGAGACAAATACTTTCCCTTTTTAGCAGCTAAGAGGAAGAGAACAGGATTAGATTGTTGTTTAAGGGCAGCTCTTCTGAAACTCTTCACATGTTTAATACATATGGAAAAGGACGTGGCTGATTATTCATCTTAGATATGTTTTCTAAAATGGGTGGAGCCTCACCTGATGGATTTCTAGAATCATCGAAAACACTCGAGGAGATGATGGACTCCTGAGTTGGAGATCTGAGTGCAGATTTCACAGGCAAACTTCCCATTTTAAAACCTAAAAGGAGTAAAAACTTTATTTGAATGGAACCTGGTGAAGATTTTAACTTGTGGCTGCACGTCAACAACAGTGTGTTCGTCTTGAGAACACGTCAACAACAGTGCGCTCGTCTTGAGAACACGTCAACAACAGTGTGTTCGTCTTGAGAACACGTCAACAACAGTGCGTTCGTCTTGAGAACACGTCAACAACAGTGCGTTCGTTTTGAGAACACGTCAACAACAGTGCGTTCGTCTTGAGAACACGTCAACAAGAGTGCGCTCGTCTTGAGAACACGTCAACAACAGTGCGTTCGTCTTGAGAACACG
>NC_056512.1:46446155-46446632 GCF_014905685.2 Nematolebias whitei | reverse complement strand
CACGTCAACAACAGTGCGTTCGTCTTGAGAACACGTCAACAACAGTGCGCTCGTCTTGAGAACACGTCAACAACAGTGCGTTCGTCGTGAGAACACGTCAACAACAGTACGTTCGTCTTGAGAACACGTCAACAACAGTGTGTTCGTCTTGAGAACCCATGAGATTCGTGCTGCTGCTGTTCGATCTATTGTTTGGCACCATTAGTGACTGGGATGCATCTTAGATCTTTCCGTTCAGTTTTCATTTAGTGTACCTCTTAAGTTTATATCTCAGATCCTCATTTACTGTTTCTTTACACTTTATGTGTTTGGTGTTGTTGGATGTAACTGGGACCCAGTGAACATAATGTCGTTCCACCACATGTGCCACATGTGGTGTGAACGACAAAGAATCTGACTCTGATCTTTTCCTCTACAACCGTTTCCTCTACAACCGTTTCCTCTACAACCATTTCCTCTACAACCGTTTCCTCTACA
>NC_056512.1:46437366-46446145 GCF_014905685.2 Nematolebias whitei | reverse complement strand
CAGCCGTTTCCTCTACAACCGTTTCCTCTACAACCGTTTCCTCTACAACCGTTTCCTCTACAGCCGTTTCCTCTATAGCCGTTTCCTCTACAGCCGTTTCCTCTACAGCCGTTTCCTCTACAACGTTTCCTCTACAACCGTTTTCTCTACAACCGTTTCCTCTACAACCGTTTCCTCTACAACCATTTCCTCTACAACCGTTTCCTCTACAACCATTTCCTCTATAGCCGTTTCCTCTACAGCCGTTTCCTCTACAGCCGTTTCCTCTACAACCGTTTCCTCTACAACCGTTTCCTCTACAGCCGTTTCCTCTACAGCCGTTTCCTCTACAACGTTTCCTCTACAACCGTTTCCTCTACAACCGTTTCCTCTACAACCACTGCGTGGTCCACACTGAAGTAGAAATTTAAACAATGGTTGCATTTGTCTTCCTCTCTTCTTTCCAGTGTTAAGTTTAACATTTGATACAGTGTCTTGATGTGGACCAGATATCTTCTAAAGAAAGAACGAAAATTATTTATTTAATTTGCTTCTTAGAGTCAAGTCTGCACATTTTAAACAAACTTTGGTGTAAAGTATGAAAATAAACTTTTCTTTATTAGCTTAATTTTGTTAAAGGCCTAAAAAGTAGAGTAAAACTTTTATACATCACTTTCAAATATTTTAAAAAGGAGATTGGGGGGGGGGGGGGGGCAACAAATCCCAAAGACACTTGAGACTTTTTGAAGGAGCACAGAGACATTTTGGGCATTTTCCAGGCTCCGTATTCTTCGACTATTACGTCTTTTAATTGAATCATTTCTTGCACCAGCATATTATTGTTAGTGTATTTATTAGATCCAGTTTAATTTTTAATCTGTGCATGTTACTTGTTTTGGGTGTAACTGGGACTTTGAGTACACAATTTAATTCCACCTCATGTGATGTGAAAGACTTCTCCTTGAACCAATCCTTTGTTTTTTGTCCATTTCAGACTAAATCTCAAAGCACATCAAGTGTCAGTTTGGCATGAAATACTTAAAATGTTCTACACTGACAGGTTCTAAGGCAGAGGAACATCTTACCTCCGTTTGCAGAAGCAGGCGGGGCTTTCAGGGGATGGACTTCCTTTAAGCCTCCAGGACCAAACGCAGCAAAGCCGAGTCCAGGTGCAGCAGAGGCTGGAGCTGATGGAGGCCTTGTACTGATGGAGACGAGGCACGGAGTCCTGGACACACCACCAGCTGCTCCATGTTCAGCTACGATGTCCGGGTCAGAGTCTCTGCAGGTCAACCATAAAAGCAGCTGCTTAAAGTGCAGCAGCTGCTTAAAGTGCTGCAGCTGCTTAAAGTGCTGCAGCTGCTTAAAGTGCTGCAGCTGCTTAAAGTGCAGCAGCTGCACTTTGTTCATGCAGAAAGGGGTTTTAAAGTGAAACGTCGGTTGCTGATGGCCTCACCTGGTTTTCTGTAACAATAAATTTATTTTAAAAGAAAAAGTGAGATCATCAATGTCGATTAGAATGAGGAAAATCTAGAGTTAGGTTTTGAAAGCGTTCAGGCGAGACACTCCTTGGGGCTCGTTAGGATGGAGAGCGAGCGGCGGCGGCGGCGGCGGCACCCTGGGCCAAGCACGAGAAACAGGGATGGAGGAAAGTCGAAGATTCGATGTTCTGGAGAGTGAACAAGCTCAGAGGTCGGAGCAGTAAAATATTCAGGTTTGTTTTTAACTTAAAACAGAATCACACAATGAGCCCTTTAACCTTAATAACTATTCATTCAACCTTTATTTAACCTTTAATTGTTCTTGCACACTTACTTGATCTTGAGATCACGTTTCACAGGTTTGAGCTTCGTTTGCCACTCGGCTGAATCTGCAGAATTACAAAAACCAAACGAATCAGTGGAAATGGGGCTGAAGTCTTATTTCTAACATTTGTACGTGTTGATTGAAATTTCAAACATGCTCTTGAAGCCCAAAATGATGCACTTACCGTGTTTTTCGCCGTATAAGTCACACCTTTTTGCAAGTCCTGCGACTTGTATACACCAAAGAAACTAATGTTTTTTCCCATATTTATAACCAATTTTTGTCTGAGATCTGATGATTTCATTTATTCTGACATGGAAAATATTGAGCACTACCATTTTCAGCCACTAGAGGGCCCTCGAGTAATATGTCAAGCCAAGTGTCTCATTAATAGGTAAAAGTGGCTATTAGTGAGACACTTGGCTTGCCATACCTGGCCACCTTCATCTCACTCCAGAACTCCAGGAGCAAACATCAAATCAGCTTCATTTCACCGCCCAGGAGAACTGCAGCTGACCATTAAAGTGCATTTATTTAGGAAAAGTTCAACTGAGACGCACCTTTACTATAATTTCTTGCAAACAAATAATTGTTTTTAAGTGTTAATCTTGTTAAATTCTTGTTAAAGTCCTCCCGTGCACGCTCCCACAGCTGCATTTGGCAGCCAATAAATTGTGGGCACAACACCAGCCCATGTTTCCGGGTGGTCAGCGGTGACACATAATAGACGTGACTTATACGGCGAAGCGACATATTGCTGTTTTTTCCCACTTTGTTAGACATATTTTGACAGATGCGACGTGCGCGGCAGCAAGTACGGTAAAATGACAAAGCCAAAAAGGTCAGGTGAGATTCCTGCGAGCAGCCAAGAAAACACACTTGGTACATTTTTCCAAAGTCTCAACGCGCCGTACAAACTTAGTTGGCAAATGGAAGGTAAAATCAAATACATTTCAATTTCATCTGGAAGTTGTTTGAGATTAACTTCTTTAAAGAAAAATGTGGTCAACACACCAATACAGTTAAAGTAAAAAATAAAAGAATTTATACCAATAGCTTTGCTTAATTTGTCTTTTTCCCTCCCACTGCCACTGAAGAGACGTGTAAATCAACGTTATGTCTGTTTGAAAGATGAGGACATAGTTCTGTAGCCTGCAGTCTATTTTAGCAGCTAGAGAGTTCATTTCAGGCTTGTCAGTGCAAATAAATACAAATAACTGGCCTGATATCGCTCACAACAGAACCCAGCAATAATTGCATGTCTGTCTTCCAACCCACCGTCATTCATTCATATTCATCCTTGTGTGAAGAATGACAGCTTCAGGAATGTTCATTAGTTGGAGGAGAAAATTAAAATGTCAGACAAATGGCTGAATAAATGGGACACAAAGGACAAAGCAGCTTTGTTTAGCTCTGAATGTGAAGCAGACAGGAAGAACGGGTCAGAGGGGGCGGGGCTACATGTCAAACAGCACATCGAGCTCAAGCTAAAATATTTCAGAGCTTTACCTTTGGCAGGTTTGTGTTCAGTTGTTGGCCTGGTGTCCTTGCCGATAGGCCGAGGTGACTTCCTGTTTGGACCCTCACAGCTTCCTGTGGGGTCTTGGCTGCTTTTGTCCTTCCTCAAACTTACGTCGACTGAAGCTGCGTCAGCGACAAACCTGCACAAAGGTGTTCACGCTCAAACTTGCAACATGCATAAAATCAGCATCTGGAGACTCAAAGCTCACCGCCTCGCCGCGGGTCGGATGGTGAACTGGTGTCCGTTGTTATTGTTGCAGTTTTCCTCTGCCAGTTTCCTCCCAGTCATCAGTCTGGCAGAGTTCTTATCAGAACCCAAATGGGCCTTTTGAATTTTTACTTGTTCAACAGGTTTTCTGATTCCCGCTGAAGCTTCGGTAACTTGTGGCGCAGCCTGGAAAAACTTCTGCCGGGCCGCCTGCGTCTTCTGAGCCGAGGTCGTCCAGGACTGGGACTGTGGATTGGGACTCGACGGCTTCAGAACTGCATTAACTGGGGCGGACAGCACTGAGGAGAACCGTTGCGCCTGCGGTTCCTGAGGTCTTGGCTGCACAGCTGAATGAGAAACTCCATTTTTCACATCTGACTCCAAGGAGGAGGTTTTGGAGCCGTTGTGGTGGGTGTTGCAGACAAACGTGTCCACGTTCTTCCCTGGTTTGTAGCTTCCTGCGTGAAGCGTGCTCGAACACTCGTTGCACCTGAAAGAATTTAATTTGGTTTAAGCCTGTCGCAATAAACAAGAAATCAATCAATCGCATGATAAATGAAAATTATCAACTTCATTTTAATTTATCAACTTTATCATTTCTTTGTGTCTCTCTTTCTACTGAAGACACCGGATGATAAAAGGTTCGACTCCGGTTCTTCACCGACCTTTCTCTTTAAAATCTGTTTTAACGTCCAAAATCACGTTTTAGGACGTTAAAAGCAGCTCAGCTGAGAAGCTAAGCTACGAGCTAAGCTAACAGGCCGACCTCGGGGAAAAAACCTCCGTCTTGTCGAAGCTCCAAAATTCACGGTTGAAACTCGTGTCTTTGTGTAAAAAGTTGTTTTTCTCTGGAAGCTGAGAACTTGTTTACTGATTATTTATTAAAAGCTTCGTGTGAAAAATGCTAAAGAGCTCAAACCACACTGAGCATCCGCCATTTTGAGAACTGAAGAGAGACAGCCCATGTCACATCAAGAGGCCTCCCTCCCATTGTTCTTAAAGAGACACGCTGCTCGCTCCCTCACTATCCATCCTTCGGTTTAAACAGTCTTATACTGCCATCCAGTGGTCAATAAAAGTACTTCACACCAAATTAACCAACATTTCTTCTTAAAATTGACAATATCTACTAATTATTGTCAAATTTCAAACAATATTATTGTTTATCGCAATAATTTGAGACAATTAATCGTCTAGCAACATTTGTTATCGTGACAGGTCTAACTTGGTTCAGTGATTAATGAATCTTAAATCTTTTATCATAAAGTTTGGCAAATGTTTAGCATATCTTAGATCCTTATCTACAGTTTCTTTTTACACTTCATCTGTTTTGTCATTGTTGGGTGTAACCCTGAGTACATGATTTCATTCCACCTCATGCACCACGTGATGTGAGTGACACTAAACTTGACTTGAACTTGAAGCAAACCTCACGGTGTTGAATAAATGCAGGTCTTACTTGAAACAGCTTCTGTGATAAAGCTTCCCTTCCACAAAGTGCCGCTGAACCAGGTGGACGTGGCTCTGACACGCAACACATTTGCTGCTCAGAGTCCCACTTTTGTTGGCAGTGTCAGTCAAAGGCACCTTCTGAGAAAGAGAACATCCTGAGAAGTCACTTCTTCTGATTAAAAATGGACAATGAAAAATATGACACTTATTTCAAAAGGACTAATCTGTCATCTTTGCAGTGTTGATCAGTCAAATGAGTGGCTTTTCATCGTCTTAGCACTACAAACACAATGTGCACGGTCTGTGCTCAGCACCAATACATTCACTAAAGGCAGACGCTGTTGGGTTGAGGAAACAGGAAATAAAAAGGTCGTTTGTGTCTGACGTGTCGCCTGAACGAACATTTCTGCCCTTTTTCCTCCAGACCTGCTGCTGCATGGTCACCGCTGACAACGTCTTACTGATCAATACGACAGACTTCACAAGTGACCAGTTTGGTGCCAGACATGAGCACTGACCTCTGCAGCGTTAGGCGAGCGAACGGAAGGAGAACCCCTCTCAAAGATTTTGGCAACCACTGGGTGGTTTTTCTTCTCCGATGGCTCCTCCTTGGAGCCCTCTGCTGGCCTTTTCATGCCTCCCACTGAAGACAAAACCAACCACTGCCACTGAGCACAAAATAAAACGACAAGTGTCTCTTTGTGGCACACACTCACCTGGAGGCCGTCCCTTGAAGTAGTTGTGGTACTGGGACACATAGGTCAGAATGCTCAGCCTGTCGGGGATCCTTAAAGCCACCATGTCTTCTGCATCCAACAACGCTGGAATGCCCAACGTCTCCTCTGCGATCTGAAAGGCCTGAAGACAATTTCACCATTTGAACTGATCACCAGTTGTAGACGACACAACGGGGCCGACATTTCAACTCAGGAAATAACACACAGTGAAGAAAGATGATGCCGTTCATTAAATATAGAAGGGTGTGGATGGCTACGTTCTCACATTTCAGCTGGGGGGGGCACTTAGAAGCAGCAAAACCTGATCAAACACGCTCCTCTCAGGGGCCAAAATCCATTTGTCTTGTTCAAGAACTGCACATGAGATGTGCGCTCGAGTAATCCACCAGTTGTGGATCGAATAGCTGACGACAGCAGCTTCATTCAAAATGAAGAGGCTGGAGACGGTCTCCTCTGAGACGGACTCCTCTGAGACGGACTCCTCTGAGACGGACTCCTCTGAGACGGTCTCCTCTGAGACGGACTCCTCTGACATGGACTCCTCTGAGACGGACTCCTCTGAGACGGTCTCCTCTGAGACGGTCTCCTCTGAGACAGACTCCTCTGAGACGGACTCCTCTGAGACGGTCTCCTCTGAGACGGTCTCCTCTGAGACGGACTCCTCTGAGACGGACTCCTCTGAGATGGACTCCTCTGAGACAGACTCCTCCGAGACCGTCTCCTCTGAGACCGTCTCCTCTGACATGGACTCCTCTGAGACGGTCTCCTCTGAGACCGTCTCCTCTGAGACGTCTCCTCTGAGACCGTCTCCTCTGAGACCGTCTCCTCTGAGACCGTCTCCTCTGAGACCGTCTCCTCTGAGAACAGGTTTGTCTCCAGCAGGACCGTCCAGGACAAGGAGGCATCTGCAGGGGTCCGAACCTCCAGGAGGAAGTGGGCATAATGGTGCAGGACTAAATAATGGAGGAGCTAGTTACATAAATGAGTTTGTATGAAGAGCAAAGAGTTAGTTTTAGCAGCTCAAATGTTATAAAAAGAATAAAAACTGTGCTGCAGCTGGAAGCATCAGTGTTTAGTGATAAATGTAAACTTTGCAGCTTGAATCTCTGAAGTCTGTTCCTTCCTGAAAGCTGAAGGTTAAATAACTCGACATCTTACCAGTCTGTTGTTCTCAAACACATCCTCCTTTCTGAGTGAGTCATAGTCTCTGGAAACACACACACACAGAAAAGTTACATTTAAAAATAAAGTGTTTTTCTTACACACACAGTGAAGCTGGTTTGTGCTAAATTTTTGATCTGTCACTAAAATTTGTCAGTTTCGACGAAACTTGGAGTCTAACTTTTAGAAACAACTAAATTCAAGATGGCCACCAAAACCAAGTCACATGAGAAAACATAGAAATGACAGTAACAGGAAGTTTTTGCATTAAACTGAGCTAAACGTTGGTGTGGTAGTAGCTGAGAGTCCTTCACAACATCTTGCAGCAGAACTCCATCAGTCATCTCATGCCTCAACATGAATTTAAAGCCAAGCTGCTGAGCCGAGCATCAAGTCCTCCTCACATGAGATCCGGCCGGTGTTTGTGGATGAGCGCGCAGAAAGCCAGTCCATTCCTGAAGGAGGTCGTCATGTTGGAGATGGCCACATCTCTGTAGCCCTCACACTGAACCTTACACCACTGCTCCAGAGCCTTGATGGCAGCCATGCTCACTCCAAAGTGTCCAACAGGCAGATCAGGAGTGTGAGCTGCAGAGGAGGAGGAGGAGGAGGAGGAGGAGGAGGAGGAGGAACACACCAACTGCAGGCTTTGTCCCTGAACTACAGAGCTGTGGCTGCATCCTGTTTCCTCCTTTTCACCTGATTGTGAGCGCACACACTGCACCACCAGCTGGTGTGTGTGTGTGTGTGTGTGTGTGGGGGGGGGGGGGGGGGTCATTACACTAATTGGCACCGACTACTAATTTGTCGTTGATTAAAACTGAGTAAAAGAGCAGTTTGCAGTGTCATGCAGCTCCTGCTGAACATTTTCATTTATTTACCTCAAACTCACGAGCAGCTAGTCGTACGGATCATTTTAGGATTTAAACTTTAAAACAAATGTACAAGGGAACAAATGTTGATAACTGTGTTACCATTATTATTCTTATTTGGTTTGATGAAAAGATTAAGTTTTCAAAATTCATCCATGTGTGTCACCAAGGGGCGGCGAGTGGGGGACAAGTCCCTCCTTGACAAATTTGCTACTCCGCCCACTGCCACTCCTGAACCTAACAGTCTTAAATGTATAATCTGTCTGTTAGCCAAATATCTCATGAACCTCTGGACAGATTTTAAAGAAACCCCCAGTATAAAATTATTGATTAAACCTGAATAATGTTAGAAGTTAATTGAATTCAAGATGGTCGCCCCAGCCAACTGAAATTAGAAAACACAAAAATAGCTGTAACTTAATATAACTTTAAACTTGGTGTGGTTGTAGGTGAGAGTTGTTAACAATATCTCATTTGAGCACAACTCAGTATGTGAAATATTTACTTAAAACCATCATTATGTGTTGGACAGTTCTTAATTTGTAAACCAGTCGATGCTGGAATGCAAATAGCGGGGGGTTAGAAACTTTTGAGTACAGCAGATGCCATTTCCTGCATTTTGGTGTATTTTAATAGGTTGTTAAATATCTAGCTGTGTTTCTCTCAAGCATCCTATTTGGCACTCACCCACACCACTCGCTCCTGCTCCACTAGCTCCAGTAGCTCCATTAGCTCCACTATCTCCAGTAGCTCCAGTAGCTCCACTAGCTCCAGTAGCTCCAGTAGCTCCACTAGCTTCAGTAGCTCCAGTAGCTCCAGTAGCTCCACTGGCTCCACTAGCTCCAGTAGCTCCACTAGCTCCAGTAGCTCCACTAGCTCCAGTAGCTCCAGTAGCTCCACTAGCTCCAGTAGCTCCACTAGCTCCAGTAGCTCCAGTAGCTCCACTAGCTCCAGTAGCTCCAGTAGCTCCACTAGCTCCAGTAGCTCCACTAGCTCCACTAGCTCCAGTAGCTCCACTAGCTCCAGTAGCTCCACTAGCTCCA
>NC_056512.1:46436260-46437266 GCF_014905685.2 Nematolebias whitei | reverse complement strand
GATGTCCATCCTGGTGCATTCAGGGACGCCTACAGAAAGTTTTAAACAGGTGGCCAGATGGGGTGGTTGATCTTGGGGCGTGACGCCAACATCTGTTGCCTCGAACATCAAAGTTTTAAACAAAAGCTTTCAATATCAGTTAACACTCTGGGTACGTGTTGGGGATAACTCTTAGCTACTACCACACCAAAGTTTAGCTCAACATCTGGAAACTGACCAAAGTTATTCTGTGTTAGCTAAAGTTTGTAAATCAGTTGTTTATGCACATCTAATAATGACTTATTGAAATCAAGCCAGTGACTTTTGAGATATTTTGCAAACGAACGAAGTTTGATCCAACACCAGGGCTTAATTTGATCCAGCTCCTGCCAGAACAGGACCCAGGAACCAGGGTGTGTTCCAGTAGCTGTTTGCTTGGATCCGCTAACTCTCAGGCTTACCAATAATAAACTTATGAACAAATTTGACTCCCTTGAATGAATAAAACCTATATTGGATATGCAATCTGAAAATAATTACATAAACACTCGTTTTAAACATAACAGCCACTAACGAGCGTCCTAATATTGCATAAGAGCTTCCCCCTCAATAAGCATTTCCACGTCTACCCTTAAAAAATCTCTGCCCCTAAAAATCATGGGCAATTTAATTAAAAACACAAATATAATTAAACAGCACAACTAAATTTCAAATCAGTTTTACAGTTTAAGTGGGTCATTAATAAGATTTTGATTATATATAGAAAATATGAGAGAAATGTTTGATGGGTAATCATGTTCAAAACAATGGTGCCAATTTGTCAAAATAATAACCATAAAAATGTTGAAAAGACAGTTTAATTTACTTTCATTTAAAAAGTCTTCTCATTGTCCAACTAAACAATCAAGAACTGAAGCACATGAAGGCAGTGGTGATGGAGCTACTGGAGCTAGTGGAGCTACTGGAGCTAGTGGAGCTACTGGAGCTACTGGAGCTAGTGGAGCTACTGGAGCTAGTGGAGCTAGTG
>NC_056512.1:46429478-46436160 GCF_014905685.2 Nematolebias whitei | reverse complement strand
AGAGCACACGTCAAAACACCCGGCCACTGTCTGTTCACCTGCAAAGAACATGACAAAACACAGCAACAAAATACATATGTATAAAGAACTTAAAATATTCATGGCTTTGCAGTAAGTTTCCATAAATATATATACCCATACCTACGCCTATATACATACATACATACATACATACACATGAATATACACTCACATACATATCTATATATCTACATATAAAGCCTACATAAGCATCCCTGCTTCTATTTGTGTGTGGTTGTGAGCATGCATAAGTGTATAAGGCTTCTCTAATAGAACAAATATATAGATATATATAGATATTTTTATATTTTTAAATTACATTTTACCCAGTTACAGTCAACTTTTATTGATTTTATTTGCAAGTAATTTTTGAATTACTACTAGAGACACTAGCCAGATAGCTAGTCTTTTTATTTATGTATTTATTTTTATGATGCATTCACACAAATTAGACAAAGTTTAAAGGAGATAAATCCATGAAAGGTCAAAACGGCTCAAATTTATCAGCAATTGCAAAACTTGACAAGATAAATAAAAACCGGACCCCCAGAACTGCCACAATGAAACATAATCAATGAAGCACTAACTGAAATAAACATCAGTGACATTAGCTTATTAAAAAATCATAAAAAACAGAATTACCTTCAAACTAAACAACAAGAGTTCTGTATTTATCAGATGTTACGTCATGTTTTTCTCTGTCTTCTCGTCATGCCAGTCAGGACGCTGTGAGTTAATAATGTTAGCACGTAGCGGTATGAAAAATAAAACTTAAAGATAAATGAATCACATAAAGCAACGTGCACTAAGTCAATAAAAGGAAGTAAAAACACAAATAAAGTCACAGTTTTGTGACCCGCTGAGTTTGACTTGGGACCTGTTTTTCTGGGTCTTGTTGTTTCTTTTCATGCAACAGAACCAAGCGTCACTTTCTGTGACGTCTGTTGCAGCATCTTTGTGATAATTTCAACTTTTCAACTGGTCCGGCCGTCGAAACACTCGCTGGCGTTTGAGCGGCGTAAAGGTGTTGCAACTTGTCTTTGGGTGCACGTCTGATGGAGCCTTTTCACAAACTGATTAATGATGATGCTGCAATAGTGCACACCTGCATTCCCATGAAGCAGGTGTGTTTGGATGTGACCAGGTAGGAGGAGGGAACTAAGGTGAGACCACCTCCTTGACTTGAAGGCAACACCTTGTTGGTGCCTCAGAAACATAGAACAGGTCCAGAAGTGGACACACACTGTTATTCTGCTGCCTGGGAGGGTAGGATGCATTTTGTCACTCCAAAACTACGCCTTTAGAATCCAACCGTTACATTCTGGACTCTTTATCTCATGGACATGTTTGGTCCAGGGCAAATGATTTCCACTCTCTTTCCGGCAGTTTTTCATTCACCTGCTCACTTCTTCCCTGCGTTCCCAACCAGACTGGGCTCACCGCCTCCAATCCTCATCCCAGGGCCGTTTTTCAGCTACGAATCTCTGAGGAGTTACCTTCAGCCAGAGCCGTGCAAGGAAGCTTTGCTGCTGGCCACACAGGCGGCTGGGACTGGGCCCCTAACAGAAAGCAAAGGTGAGTTCACACTCTGCCAGTGAATATTGGCTGATAATCCTGGGACTGTTCCGACTTCAGCCAAACAGGCACTTACAGCTTTAACGTCTCTCGGCATCAGAGTAGATGTTTACAGAAGACTGACGAACAGCTTGTAACTAACAATCAATTTTCACTCCGTGTGAAAATGTGTCTAAGCATCGCGGCGCTAATTATCCAGTTTAGAGCCATTAGTTTCCTGTCACCCAGTGGCGATGGTTTAATTGGTGCTGCACTTTCCAGATGAACAGAGGCCAGTGAAGCAGCGGCGGGCACGAGCCAACTACAGCAGCTGGCAGCTGGAGGAGCTGGAGAAGGCGTTCCACAGCACCCACTACCCAGACGTCTTCATGAGGGAGGCCCTGGCCCTCAGGCTGGATCTGATCGAGGCCAGAGTTCAGGTGGGGGGGGGGGGACGGGGTTCCTGCTGGACCTGTTGTCTTCACTTCACTAGTGTTCACTTTTTACAGTGAAAATCAAACTGTTCATCTCAAACGTCTGTTTTCATGCCAACAAACACAAGATGAGTAAAATTATCCTCTGGCTTCTCAAACGTTTGGGGTTCAGGGACCCCTTACAGGGGAGAAAAGGTTTCAGGGACCCCCTCATAACCCTAAGGTTTATTAAATTGTTTTCTTCAGCTTGTATCAGTATATATATATATATATATATATATATATATATATATATATATATGGCATCCTCTGTGGCTGCTTTTAAATCCTCACGTAAAATTCCTTTTTATTTATTTATTCATTTTTTTGGGGAGGGGTGGCGCAGAGGTTAGAGAAGGTGAGCCTGTGATCGGAAGATCGCCGGTTCAAGCCCCGGTACTGACAACATCAAAAATGTGGGTGGGGTAGGTGAAGCACCCACACCTGCCCCCACCCTCATTTGTCCCACTCTGGTCCCATGAGCAAGGCACTCAACCACCATCTTCTTCTCCCTGAACAGGTCTCTCTTGAAAATGAGTTCTCGTGGCTCAATGAGACTACCTGGATAAATAAAGGCTAAATTTAAAAAAAAAATCTATTTTAGCTCTCACTGCCTGTTAACTTGTGATTTTTATGGTTTTATAATTTTTCTTTTTATCTTTATTTCTAGTGTTCTTTAATTAATTGTACATTCATTTGATTGTAGTGTGTTGTGTTGTACAACACTTTGTTGCATTGAAAGGTTTTAAATGGATTTATAAAGTTTACTTACGTTGATATTCTTAAAATAAAAGACCGTATTTTATGCATGAGAGAAAAAAAAAATCTATTTAGACAATGTTGTTTATTATCTTGAATGTTTTTGTTACAATTTATCATAAACTTTTAGAAAATTCAACTTAAAAAGAAATTAAACTTTTTTAGATTTTTCTACCTGGATTATTGAGCATGCATCAGGATGTTAAAAAGAAACATTTTAGTTTTAACTTTACTTCACTTTAACAAGTCGTGCCAATTAGTTTATGTATTTAAATTTAATTATTTTTAGTGTAAATATCAGAATATTTTCCATCATCTTTAATGAACTTCCATCTGCTCTTATTTTGAAATCCTGCAGTATTCATGTTCTTTATTTTTTATATATTTTCTTACCAGGGCTGTAATACTACTTCATTCTTAACTTTTAAGAACAGTAAATTTGAACAAATATTAAAACATTTACATTTTAAATTCTTGTATGAAACTGTTTTATTTAAACAACTTTATTATACGGTGTATTTTTCTACTTGGTGAATTCCGTTATTCGGATATTTTCTCTTCAGTTTTGTACTTTGTCTTAACTTTTTCACCAGAAGTACCTTGTCAGTATTTCAGAGTCTTCCCCTTTATAATCTAATTCATCTGGATTATTTCCATTTGCTTGAAGGTTTGGTTTCAGAACCGTCGAGCCAAGATGAGGCGGCAGCTGAAGCTTCAAGGCCAGCTCGCACGGCCTCACGTGACACGAGACCACAGGGACATTTCTGAGAGCAGGAGCAAACAGACAGGAGGTTGTGACGGCGAGGCCTGGGGGGGGCAACAGGAAGGAGACGACTACCCATGGACAAAAGCTCCAGCTCCTCCGCTGAGCGTGCAGAAGCAGCCCGTGGTCCTGACGTTGGGGAAGTGGGAGAGGCCCGAGGGGTCAGAGGGCTTGAGCTCGGAGCAGCTTCGCTCCTGCAGCATCGCCAAGCTGCGGGCCAAAGCCAGAGCGCACGAGGCGGAGCTCCACAGCACTGTGCACGTGACGGGCGGACACGTGGAGCCACAAACACTGTGCACTCACTCATCGCCTGCTTCCTGTTTGTACTAAAATAAAGTTCCTCATAGTCTGCAGGTACAGTTGAAACTCATGGGATGAGTTTTATGTCTTCATTTACTGGATTCTGTGTTTATACATTTTATATTTGTTTTTCCCACTTATTCAAAAGTATTATGTGTAGCCATAAAAAAGTTTTTTATTTTTTACATTTTTTACCATATGCACAATTTATATATCCAACAAAGTTCAGTCGGGTCCTCTGGACAGTTTCTTTTTTTGTTGAGACGTTTCGTCCTTCATCCAAAGGACTTCATCAGTCCGACGAGCCACAACAAAAGTGGCTTACTCACATAGTGGACCAACCAGTTTGCTGGTGATAAGATGGTTTCTGGAGTCCGCCCTCTCCCCCGTCGACTCCTCTGAGGCAGCCATAGCCCAAGTGGTTCAAAACATCAAAGTCCATGCTCAATAATCCATGTAAAGAAAATCCAAAAGGTCAAGTCACGTTCTCTGGGCGGTTTCTTTTTTTGTTGAGACCTTTCGTCCTTCATCCAAATGATTGGATACTGGATCATTATCATCGGATTATTGAGCATGAACTTTGATGTTTTCAACCACTTTGCCTCAGAGAAGTTGACGGGGGAGAGGGCGGACTCCAGAAACCATCTTATCACCAGCAAACTGGTTGCCCACTATGTGGGTGTGCTGTTGTGGCTCCTTGGACTGATGAAGTCCTTTGGATCAAGGACGAAATGTTTCAACAAAAAAAAGAACCGTCCAGAGGACCTGACTGAACTTTGTTGGATTTTTTTATCTGGATTATTGAGCATGAACTTTGACACAATTTATGTACATTTCTAAAACTTCACATAACAATTTCACTGATTTTTTTTAAATTTAAACTGAATTTTTAAAGTTGACTACACTGAAGAAAAATATTTTGAAAGGGGGGTTGAATATTATTCATTTAAATTATTGAAAATCTTCTGAAATAGATTTAATAGCATTGCTTAATGCTAAGCTTTTTTTTTCCTTTTTATATATTTTTGTTTACCAACAGCTACAAAATGAAAAAACCTGACAGTGTTGGATAATTCTAAATATATTTCCCTCTGCAAACTCAAATAGTCAAGTCAGATTTATTCATCGAGCACATTTAAAACAGAAACTGTTACCAAAGTGCTTAACAAAAATATCACATCATCAGATAAAAAGTAGCAAGATATATTTACAGCACATGGAATAAAAATATAAAACCAAAAACAATTAGAAACCATGAAATACTAAATCAGATCACGTTGTGTCAAAGGTCAAGGAATAATAACAAAAAGCATAAACTCAGTCAGAAACAATGAAATACTAAACGTCTGCACAGGAAACAGCTGAAAAATGAAATCATCAACACTGACTCTAGATTTTATGAAGACTTGAAAAAAGCAGCAAACACAAAAAGAGAAAATCCACAGAAAACGTGACTAAAGAATTAATTCATTATTAAATCAAAGGCCTTGCCGTCCTTGAAGGAATGCATATCGCCCGCTACCTTTCATGTCACAGTTGATGTGCTCAAACCTTGAACGTAACATTATACATAATTTCATGAGTATATATGGAGATGACTCTCAGCTACTACCAGGCTCAACATTCATAAAAGTGACTGAGTTGGAGCCATTTCTGTGTCTTTAAGGTCAGTGGCAGCCATCTTGAATTGTGTTAATCACTTGTAGATTTTCATCCAGGGACTTTTTTTACTTTTTAAAATCTGAACAGGCAGACACACGAACATATTTTCATCTTCTCGATCGCAGCTGATTCTCATCATCGGTTACAATAAATGACCAGCAGCTGTTTTCCTGCAGCTTTGGGAACTACTTTTGTCTTTGTTGTGTTTAACATAAACTCACACATCCCAGTTATCCTCAAGCACCACACATGTAATCTGAGTACATTAGTAACTGTTGTGGATACTTTGGTTGTTCTCTTCCTGTAAATAAGTCCCCCCCCCCCCCAGAGCCAATGAGCCAGCAGAGCAGTGTGACACTGCCCCCTTCTGGGTGTGAGGACGCCCCCCAGGACTGAAGCAATGAAACGGTTTCATGTGCAGAATCTGCATTTTCTGAACAAGCGTATTAAAATGGTACACGTCCAACACTTTTAGACGCTCAAAGGTTCTGCTTCCATCGTGTGAGCTCCAATAATCAATAATTGACCGAAGCTGCGGCCTGGTCACATGAACCGGCTGCGTGTGGGTTACTCACGCTCAAACACTCACTGTCAGCTCGGGCCTCTCACTAATTACACTCTCCGTGTCACACACGTGAACTCCAGCTGATGACGTCACTATAGGCTCACTTTTATATGGGACACTTTCCAAAACAAGACGCACGACGAGTTCTTTTGTTTCCTGAAGGACTTATCCTTCATTTTTTAAATATTCAAGTGTTCATGTTACTGGAAAATAAAGTTTGTGCTGAAACATTATGGCTGGTCTCAGTTAGGCCTTAACTTAGCAAAAGAACATGGATTAGAAACAAGGCATCTCTTTCATACTTGTTCTCATTTATAGATGGCAAATTTTGTTTTATAGATTAAAAAAAATCCTGCAAAATATGTCTTAAAGAGTATCTTCTCGGGGAGTTAAACAATATGTTTATTTCTATAAAATATATGTCATATTAGGCCAGCAACATGCAGTGGCTTAGTAATAAACTGTTGTAAATCATCAACATTAAAATTCAATTAAATGTTTTTACAACAGCTTGATGTCCATCCTGGTGCATTCAGGGACGCCTAGAGAAAGTTTTAAACAGGTGGCCAGAAGATGTCCATCCTG
>NC_056512.1:46415281-46429378 GCF_014905685.2 Nematolebias whitei | reverse complement strand
TTACAGGTCCTTCTCAAAAAATTAGCATATTGTGATAAAGGTCATTATTTTCCATAATGTAATGGTAAAAATGAAACTTTCATATATTTCAAATTCATTGCACACCAACTGAAATATTTCAGGTCTTTAATTGTTTTATTGCTGATGATCATGAAAACCCAAAATGCCTGTTCCAAAAAATTAGCATATTTCATCCCACCAATGAATTCATTGGTGAATCAACCGAAAGCCTTACTCACTCAGCCTTATAACCTGAATCTCTCACTCTCTGCTCTTTGAACTGAGAAAGCTCCTCGTATGAGGAGCGAAACGTCTTCTGTTACAAATAAAGTCCAGTTGTTTTTGTATTGAACGTTTTGTTGACTTTTTTACAAGTTATTGTAAAGTACTGTCTTCTTTACAAGTTATTGTAAAGTACTGTATTCTTTGCAAGTTATTGTAAAGTACTGTATTATTTGCAAGTTATTGTAACGTACTGTATTCTTTGCAAGTAATTGTAACGTACTGTATTCTTTACAAGTTATTGTAAAGTACTGTATCTTTATAAGTTATTGTAAAGTACTGTATTCTTTGCAAGTTAATTTAAAGTACTGTATTCTTTACAAGTTACTGTAAAGTACTGTATTTTTTACAAGTTATTGTAAAGTACTGTATTCTTTGCAAGTCATTGTAACATACTGTATTCTTTACAAGTTATTGTAACATACTGTATTCTTTGCAAGTTATTGCAAAGTACTGTATCCTTTACAAGTTATTGTAAAGTACTGTATTCTTTACAAGTTATTGCAAAGTACTGTATTCTTTACAAGTTATTGTAAAGTACTGTATTCTTTGCAAGTTCTTGTAACGTACTGTATTCTTTGCGTTATTGTAAAGTACTGTATCTTTATAAGTTATTGTAAAGTACTGCATATTTGCAAGTTATTGTAAAGTACTGTATTCTTTACAAGTTATTGTAACGTACTTTATTCTTTGCAAGTTATTTTAAAGTACTGTATCTTTATAAGTTATTGTAAAGCACTGTATTATTTGCAACTTTTTGTAAAGTGCTGTATTCTTTGCAAGTAATTGTAACGTACTGTATTCTTTACAAGTTATTGTAAAGTACTGTATCTTTATAAGTTATTGTAAAGTACTGTATTCTTTGCAAGTTATTGTAAAGTACTGTATTCTTTACAAGTTAATTTAAAGTACTGTATTCTTTACAAGTTACTGTAAAGTACTGTATTTTTTACGTTATTGTAAAGTACTGTATTCTTTGCAAGTCATTGTAACGTACTGTATTCTTTACAAGTTATTGTAAAGTACTGTATTATTTGCAAGTTATTGTAAAGTACTGTATTCTTTACAAGTTATTGTAACATACTGTATTCTTTACAAGTTATTGTAAAGTACTGTATTATTTACAAGTTATTGCAAAGTACTGTATTCTTTACAAGTTATTGTAAAGTACTGTATTCTTTGCAAGTTCTTGTAACGTACTGTATTCTTTGCGTTATTGTAAAGTACTGTATCTTTATAAGTTATTGTAAAGTACTGCATTATTTGCAAGTTATTGTAAAGTACTGTATTCTTTACAAGTTATTGTAACGTACTTTATTCTTTGCAAGTTATTTTAAAGTACTGTATCTTTATAAGTTATTGTAAAGCACTGTATTATTTGCAAGTTATTGTAAAGTACTGTATTCTTTGCAAGTTATTGTAAAGTACTGTATTCTTTACAAGTTGTTGTAACGTACTGTATTCTTTGCAAGTTATTGTAAAGTACTGTATTCTTTACAAGTTAATGTAAAATACTGTATTCTTTTCAAGTTACTGTAAAATACTGTATTCTTTACAAGTTATTGTAAAGTATTGTATTCTTTACAAGTTAATGTAAAATCCTGTTTTCTTTACAAGTTATTGTAAAATACTGTATTCTGTACAAGTTATTGTAAAGTACTGTATTCTTTACAAGTTAATGTAAAATACTGTATTCTTTTCAAGTTACTGTACAATACTGTATTCTTTACAAGTTGTTGTAAAGTATTGTATTCTTTACAAGTTAATGTAAAATCCTGTTTTCTTTACAAGTTATTGTAAAATACAGTATTCTTTACAAGTTATTGTAATGTACTGTAAGTTATTGTTTCAGGAAGTGCGGTGCATTCACATTCTTGACACAAAACTTTAAGACTTTTACCCAAAGCACCAGAACTAAAAGTGATGCCAACCCCTCAGTAGATATTTCCACCAATCCTCTCCTAATAAAGTTTTGATTTGAGGGAAAGTGTTACCGAGTCTTTCAAGGATTTTTCTGTGTCAGATCGAAGCATGCACGTCAACACATTAACAGACGAGACAGGAAGATTATTAACACGTTTTTTGTGTGTGCGTGAGACAGCTGCAGCTTAGCGCTGATGGATCGCTGATGAAACGATCAGCGCTGTCTGTGTGAATTAAACCCAGGTGTGTCAATTAATGCAGACACCCATATTACCCCAACAACGCGCCTCTCTGACGTCTCATCAGTTCAGATGGTGGTGAAACCATCCAGCTGTGTGTAACATGCACGTGGAGGTGGCTTTGATCAGCAGGCAGCTGGCCTCAGCTCAGGTGAGTCACAGGATGGTCATTCCTCTGTCACTTGCGAGGCCCTTTCATCTGCACCTGTCCAAACACCAAACTCTGGCGAGGCAATAAGCCGGTAAGCAATTTGTACTTTTGTAAATCCTAAGCCGAGTGCCAAAGGGGATCTAAATGAGTGTTTGAGGGCACAGATTCACAATTTTTCTACTAAAACTGACACTGCTGACCAGTTCGGCTGCAATGAACTTGATTTATTTACAAGCTCAGGCTACTACTTTAAGAAAAACCCTTAAAATAAACATTTCTACAAATATACATATTTAACGCCCTGCATTCCTTCATTCCAGAATTTTAAACTAAGATCATTTCTGGTTGAGAAGTGACAAACAAACCTTGAAGACAACGTTATATGCTCGATCTCATGTTATATCGAATGTGTTGTGAATGACCGGCAGCTACTACCACAACACATTTTAGTTAGAAAATCTGTAAATTCATTGAGTTATAGTCATTTTTTGTGCAGGTCAAATTGATGTGGCAGCCATGTTTAATTGGATTGTTTCCAAAAGTTGATTGATTGCAATAATACAGCCAATAATCACTTTCTGAGAGTTTAATTAAAATGTGTTGTGGTGGATTTTCTGAATTAAGGGTTGACTCAACAATTATACAAGACAGCTGTTTTTTATTTATTTATTTAATTTATTTTGTTTACCATATTTTCCGGCATATAAGTCAGTTTTTTTTGCATAGATTTGTCAGTTCCTGTGACTTATACGCTGAAGCAACTTATTTACATTTTTTTCCATATTCATAATATTTTTGTCTTCCCATGGGCTCACCACCTGTGGGAGGGGCCAAAGGGGTCAGGTGCAATGTGGGATGGGTGGTGGCTGAGGGCGGGGACCCTGGCGGTCTGATCCTCGGCTACAGAAGCTGGCTATTGGGACGTGGAATGTCACCTCTCTGGTGGGGAAAGAGCCTGAGCTGGTGCGTGAGGTTGAGAGGTTCCGGCTAGAAATAGTCAGACTCACCTAGACGCATGGTTCTGGCTCTGGAACCAGTTTCCTTGAGACAGGTTGGACACTCTTCCACTCTGGAGTTACCCCTGGTGAAAGGCGCCGAGCAAGAGTATTTATATAATTACTCTATTTGTTGCCCCCCATCTTGGTGCCTATACATTGGGGTTCACCCCGATGAACAAGAGGGTAGCCTCCCTCCACCTACATGTGGGGGGGCAGTTTCTGACTGTTGTTTGTGCTTATGCGCCAAACAACAGCTCACATTATCCACCCTTTTCGGAGTCCTTGGAGGGGGTACTGGAGAGTACGCCTCCTGGGGACTCCCTTGTTCTGCTGGGGGACTTCAACGCTCACGTGGGCAATGAAAGTGAGACCTGGAAGGGTGTGGTTGGGAGGAATGGTCTCCCTGATCTGAACCTTAGTGGTGTTCTGTTATTGGACTTCTGTGCTCATCATGGATTCTCCATAACAAACACCATGTTCAAGCATAAGGGTGTCCATATGTGCTCTTGGCACCAGGACACCCTAGGCCGCAGTTCGATAATCAACTTTGTTGTCATCTCGTCTGATTTGCAGCCACATGTCTTGGACACTCAAGTGAAGAGAGGGGCGGAGCTGTCCACTGATCACTACCTGGTGGTGAGTTGGCTCCGATGGTGGGAGAGGATGCTGGTCAGACCTGGCAGACCCACATGTATTGTGAGGTTCTGCTGGGAACGTCTGGCAGAGGCTCCCGTGAGACAGAGCTTTAACTCCCACCTCCGGGAGAGCTTCGAACATGTTCCAGGGGAGGCAGGGGACATTGAGTCCGAGTGGGCCATGTTCCACGCCTCTATTACTGAGGCGGCTTATCGGAGCTGTGGCCGCAAGGTTGTCAGTGCCTGTTGCGGCAGTAACTCTCGAACCCAGTGGTGGACATCGGCAGGGAGGGATGCTGTCAGGCTGAAGAAGGAATTCTATCAGGCCTATCTGGCCTGTGGGACCCCGGAAGCAGCTGATGGGTACCGACAGTCTAAGTGGCATGTGGCTCAGGTGGTCGCTGAAGCAAAAACTTGGGCATGGAAGGAGTTCAAAGAGGCCATGGAGAATGACTTCCGTATGGCTTCAAGGCAATGCTGGTCCACCATCCGGTGTCTCGGGGGGAAACCGGTACGACGCCCACACTATTTATAGTGGAGGTGTTGTGCTGCTCACCTCAACTCGGGATGTCATGATGGGTCGGTGGGCAGAATACTTTGAAGACCTCCTCAATCCCACCGGTACATCTTCCACTGAGGAATTGGAGCCTGGGGACTTTGGGTTGGGCTCTCCAATCTCTGGTGCTGAGGTCACCGAGGTGGTTTAAAAAGCTCATTGGTGGCAGGGCCCCAGGGGTGGATGAGATTCACCCAGAGTTCCTTAAGGCTCTCGATGTTGTAGGGTTGTGTTGGCTTACACGACTCTGCAATATTGCGTGGACTTCAAGGGCAGTTCCCCTGGATTGGCAAACAAACTGGGGTGGTGGTTCCCCTATTCAAAAATGGGGACTGTAGAGTGTGTTCCAACTACAGGGGGATCGCGCTCTTGAGCCTCCCTGGTAAGGTCTATTCAGGAGTTCTGGAGAGGAGGATTTGTCGGATAGTCGAACCTCGGATTCAGGAGGAGCAGTGCAGTTTTCATCCTGGTCGTGGAACACTGGACCAGCTCTACACTCTCAGCAGGGTCCTGGAGGGTGCGTGGGAGTTTGCCCAACCAGTCTAGATGTGCTTTGTGAACTTGGAGAAGGCGTTCAACCACGTCCCTCAGGGAACCCTGTAGGGTGTACTCTGGGAGTATGGGGTACCAGGCCCTTTGATACGGGCTGTTAGGTCCCTGTTTGATGGTGTCAGAGCCTGGTCCGCAGAAATATAATGTTATAACAGAAAATAAAGAAATAACAAGAAATGTGAAATAATGTTATAGTATGGTCAAAATGAGTCTGTAGTAATTGTAGCAGTACTGGCATCTATTAACACAAGCAGGAAGTGTATATTCAATATCCATTCTTAACTATCAGTAGCCATCACACATTTATTCACAAAGTATGACATGTGCTTTCGATAACATAATATTGTATAATTTAATTCAACTGAATTCAAAAATACTTTATTAATCCCGAAGGGAAATTATTTGTTGTTGTAACTCTTTATCTTCATTTCATTAAGAGATGTTATAGATACTGATGCTGTAGTCAGGAAGGATCTCCTGCAAAGGTCCATCCCACAGTGGATCCAAGAAACTGGCTGCAGATGCCGTCCCATCCGTCCACCCAGACTCAGCTGGCCTCTCGGTTCCCCCGGGCTGTAGGACCACCCGAATGCCAGGCAGAACTCCTCCCAGAGCGATGGCCACTCCTCCCAGCAGTCTGCCAAGCTCCTTGCCACTGTGGACAGCCAACTGTAGGTGCAAAAGGACAATCCTGTCCTTCTGCTGTCATGAGCCGTGTTTCCTGCTAGTTCCAGGATCTCAGTGGTCAGGCACTTGAGCACAGCTGGCAGGTAGATGAGAATGCATCCACAGAACAGCCTTTCAACTCATTTGAGATTTGGGGCTGTAGCTGAGATATTATTTGAGCTTTTGAGATGTTAATCAGCTGATGGATGTAGAAAACTGCCTTGTTGCCATGGTTACGCATCATAACAAATGTCCAAAACTAAAAAAAGTTTCAGTAAAAATCCTTCCAGCTGCACAGCATCTGATACCAGAGGAAACAATCGTCCAAAAAATGTGATTTACATCCAGAAAAAGAGGAATTAAAGTTTCCAAAAGCAAAATCTCAGAATGAAAGTAACAGCTGCTCCAACATGCAGCCACCTGGAGCGGTGCTGTTCTAGAATAATCACGCCCCCAATCATAAAATTTTCCTGGAACCAGTAACATAAAACAACATTATTCTACATGAGTCATGAGCTGGTTTGCTAACAAAGCAAGGTGGACTCCAACAGTTAAAGTCAAGATTTTTGTGCTTCAAGTGTGTGATGGGGACAACACTCAGCTACTACCACACCAAATTTTAGCTCAAAATATGTATAATTGATTGAGTTCTAGACATTTTTGTGTCATTTAAGGTCAGTTGCGTGTGGCAGCCAACATGTAGTGGGTTAAATCTAAAATCACCAAGTGATTGCTTCCAGAAAGTTTTGTTAAAATCAATTCAGAGGTTCATGATATTTTACTGCAGCACGGTGGCACAACTGGTAGAGCTGCTGCCTCTCAGAGAGCAGGTCCCTGGTTCAAACCCCGGTCCAGGGGCCTTTCTGGGTGGAGTTTGCATGTTCTCTCTGTGCATGCGTGGGTTTTCTCCGGGTGCTCCGGTTTCCTCCCACAGACCAAAAACATGCATGTTAGACTGATTGGTAACTCTAAATTGTCCCTAGGTGTGAGTGAGAGAGTGAATGGTTGTTTGTCTCGTTTGTCTCCATGTGTCCCTGTGATGGACTGGAGACCTGTCCAGGGTGTACACCGCCACTCGCACAGTGATTGCTGGACATGGGCACCGGCGACCCCCGTGACCCAAAATGGAATAAGCGGGTAAAGAAAATGGATGGATGGATGGATGGATGATATTTTACTAACAGATTTGACTCAGTGGTGGGTGATTAATAATTTCTAACCTCCTGTTTGTGTGCGTCTCTCTAATATTTACTTCTGTAATCAAATTCTCCATCTGCACATGTGGGTAAAAGAGTCAGGCTGATTGAAATGAACAACTTTGTGGGTTTTAAAACAAATGGAAAACTGATTCAAAGTGTCCAGTTTGAGCTGACGCCAAATAAACAGCTGGTGTGCTGTGATACATGACTGATGAGCTGTCTCCGTTTGTCCCCGTCACACCGATTGTTGTAGAGATTTCTCTGAAAGTACAGACCCCCAATTTTCACCAAACTGCTGTGTTTGTGGGCCTGGAGCCTTTAATACCCATTGATCCAGATAATCAGGGACACAACTGGTGAAAACCAGTGGGGGAGGTTCTGACAGTAAAACACCTCCTTGTGGATAATTGAAGGAGGCATTAGGACAACGTTGTTAGCGGCTAACGCTGGGCTGTTGGTGTTTCTAACGAAACACTGGATCAATGCACGGCAAAAACAGCATCATGGAATCCCTCGCAGTCCCTCGTCTGCAGCCACAGAACGTGCATTATCCGTGGAGTTGGTGACACCGATGTGATGTCCCTCACACGTCTTTCACTTGCTTTTAACTTATTTGAACTCGTTCTCCTTCACTGCAGAGTTGCAAAACGTGCACATGCAATTTCCTCGATATGTGAGGTTATGGAGATCAACAAACGGGGGCAACTTTGTTGCATTGACCTTTGTCATGTACAGCAGTCCCTCGTTACTTCACGGATCGACCTTCTTGGACTCGATCTATTGCAGTTTTTCAAAGTGAGAGTGTGCGAGAAAAAATAATGTCCATGACGCATGACTGTCAGTTTTCATATTACTCACGTGACTGGGACAGTACGGGATACCGTACAGTAAAAAGTTAACGACAAAATAAAATACTTGGGACAGGTGCTGTCATTTTGTAGTTTTCTCTCAATAAGCCTACACTTTATCGCCGCTCATAACGACTACATTTCCCAGAAGCCAGCAGTGCCCGGCCCAGAAGTCCCGTTGCCTTCTGACGAAATACTAGAGGGAAAGTTTGGATCTGATCAGTAAAAGTTTGGTTCTTATTCATACAGTGACTTTGGCGCCCAGTGGATGCAGAGAGCTGCACGGAACCCACAAGGAACAGGATCAGAACCGGATCAGAACGGACTTCCAGACCCATCGGCGAACTTGAGGGCTGCTTGCCGGCCCATGAGGACCTCCGAGGGGGGGGACGCGCTGCCGTAGGTCCTGCGCTCCCTCCAGAGCCCGCCACCACCACCCCGAGCCAGAGAGCCGACCAGAAGCAGCAGGTTAGGTCCACCGAAACAGAACCAAGTCGGACCGGAACCGAGCCGTTGCTGTTCTGCTAGCTGGTGAGGAACATTTAGCAGCTACATCTACAGTACTTTACGTATGTTGTTAAAATGATGTAGGTTTAAGAGACATCGCAAGAGCGTGGGAAGAGTTTCTAAAGCCTTAAAGTAGATTTAAATCCTAAAATAGATATAACGTCCCTACTTCACGGTTTTTCACTTCTTGTTGGGGCCCAGAATGTAACCCCCACAATAAACGTGGGACTAATGTAGTCGACTGGTGTTCCAGGTTATTTTATTTGTAAAGACATTGTTTTAATGAGACTGTCCTTAACTCTAGGGGTCAAGGGATATTACGATATTTATCCACTAGTTAAAATATGCACCTTCTAGTGGTCATGATAGAAAGTTCATCTAACGGTGATCATAAACAGCAGATTATTATTCTTTCTCATCTCCTGCGATGACACTCGAGCTCATAAAACAAGCGTTCTGCCAAACGTCACACAGAGATGGATGATTATTGTCAGCTTTGCTGTCATGGGAATTTATCTACACGGTGTAATTTTCAGGCTGGAACAGCAATGAGCGCATATTCAATATTTAATGAAAGTATAAGTGAGGCTTGAGGCTTGTCACTTATGCTTCTGCTGTTAATGACACGTCACATTATACTTATCAGATTGGGTCAATCTTAACTGCAATCACAAGTCTCATTTCTTTTTAATTAATCGCAAATATGGGATTATTTAGTCAATTTCTCTGGAAAAACACTGGCCATGTATTTTCCTGTAGCTTACTGTCAACTGTGTGCACAAAGAAATCTATTAGTTGCTGAACAAGTTGGTATAATTCAATCAACACGGCTAAATGTGTTTGTAAGTTGGACAAAAAGTGTATTTCATGGCTGATGAAGCCCCTATGGCTGGTTCCTTATTCTCCCTGGTAATAGTATCCCACAGTGAGCAGGTTGATTGTTTTAGTCCTGGATCACTGACCAGGAGATAAACCTGAGAGCCCAGCCTGCTTTTCATGTCAAAACCTTCAAGGGAAAGCGGCCACAATCCAAGAGCAATCACACTTGAGACATCAAAGTGCCAGAGAGAAGAGAGGCGAGAGCCAGTCCACTTTTTTCCCCATGCAAGCCAAGTGCAACTGAAGCGTGGAGGAAGAGGAGATGATCTAAGACGAGGGTGCCATTGAGAGGAAGACAAAGAGCAGACAGATGTGCAGGGGCAGGTAGCGGCACATCGGGGCCCCTTCTGGAGACATTGAGAAGGCTTCGCTGGTCGCATTCCTGCTCGCTGCTCATTCACTGTCCATTTGCACATGACACAGACTCTTACAACCGTTTCAAACATTTGACGCTTGGTCCTAAATGTTTCTCAGTGGAGTCAGATCTTGTGAGATGTGTTGGCACTAGAGGACGACCGTCAGCATCTACCACACCAAGTTTAGCCCAATATCTGTGAGAACGACCGACTTACAGCCAACGTTGTGTTGCTAATGTCAGTTAGCTGTGGCTGCCATTTTCCATTGGGTTGACACCAAATATTAAAGAGTTGTAGATGTGCAGCCACTAATCATTGTCTGAGACTTTCAATAAACTCTGTTCGGGGGTTAGAGATATTTTGCTAACAGACAATCAATGTTGATTCCAAAAGTTAATGCCAAAGATTTAAGTAAAGATGACAATGTAGTACTTGATGAGCACAATTCTCCGCTACTTCAAATTTTAGCTCATTATTTGTAACAATGAGTTGTAGGCCTGTCGTGATAAACAATAAATCAATAAATCACTTGATAAATGAAAATGATCAACCTCATTTTCATTTATCGGCTTTATCATTTCTTCATCTCTCTCTTTCTACTGAAGACACTGGATGACAAAAGATTCAACTCTGGTGCTCTTAAGTGACTCCTCACTTTCTCTTAAAATCTGTTTCAACGTCTAAAATCATGTTTTGGATCGTTAAAAGCAGCTAAACTGAGAAGCTAAGCTACGAGCTAAGCTAACAGGCCGACGTCGGGGACAAAGCTCCGTCTTGTCGAAGCTCCAAAATTCATGGATGAAACCCGTGCCTTCGTGTAAAAAGTTGTTTTTCTCTGGAAGATGAGAACTTGTTTACTGATTTATTTATTTATTTTTTTTTATTAAAAGCTTTGTGTGACAAATGCTAAAGAGCTCAAACCACATCAAGTGTCCACCATTTTGGGAACCAAGAAACAGGAACGACAGCCCATGTCACGTCAAGGGGCCTCCCTCCCATTGTTCTTAAAGAGACACGCTGCTCACTCCCTCACTATCCATCCTTCGGTTCAAACAGTCTTATACTGCCATCCGGTGGTCAAAAAAAGTACTATACACAAAAAGTAACCAACATTTCTTCTTAAATTTGACAATAATATAATTATTGTCAAAGTTCAAGCAATATTATCGTTTATCGCAATAATTTCTAATCGCCCAGCAACATGTATTATCGTGACAGGCCTAGTAAGTCGTTATTTATGTGATGTATTGTTGATTAGCTGTGGTAGCCATCTTAAATTGGGGTTCAGTTCAGTTTAATAATAAATCACCAAATCACAACAAAGTTGTGTCAGGAACTTTACAGGAACATTCAAAAACATAAAAGCCAGTTAGTAAAGTTCTCTCTCTAAGGAATCCAGCAGACAAGTTGAATCTTGGCTTCGTTGCAGTCTCCCATCCTGAGCAAGGGGTGACTTTAAAAAACAAGTATTTATTCAACCTTTATTTCAACAGGTTAGTCTCACTGAGCCTCGAGGACTCATTAACGAGAGAGAGCTGACTTAAACAAAGGACACGTGAGGTACAGACAACAACAGACAATCATATAAAAAACATGTACAATTTAAAGTAAATAAAGAAATTATGTAAAACAATGAAACAAAAGCAGCAACATTATCCATCCATCCATTCATCATCTTCACTCGCTTCTTCCTTTTTGGGTGCGGGGGTCACTGGTGACCATGCAGCCATCACTGTGTGTGTGGGGGGGCACACTCTGGACTGGTTGCAAGTCCATGTCAGGGTCCAGCTACATTATGAAAATTAATCACTTGTAAGATCCATTTATTGCTTTGTGATATTTAGATATTGAGCTAAAGTTAAATATGTTAACAGCTGAGGGTCATTCTAACTCATTCTGTGAGATCAAATCTTATATTTATTTGGAAATTTTCACCAAAATGATTCCAATTCAGACATTTTTTTGTCTTAAAATAAGATTTTAACTTCAAAGTCTAGCATGAAAGCTGGCGGGCGATATGCATTCCTGAATGCAAGAACGGTACTTTGCACAACTTTTCATGGTCATCTCAGAAAATGTGCATTATGGAACTTTTTATTACCTTGAATAAACATGTTAAACGTCAGCTCTGAGCAGCTGCATTTAAAGACATCCACACAAGTGAGATGAATAAAGGCAAAGGTTGTTGACTTGTCAGTGGTCCGGCCGCTCGTCCTCGTTAGCTGTCACTCATCTCCGTTCCACCTCACTGCCAGCCAGCCAATAGCATGCTGGCGCCCGACCAAGAGCCCAAGCTGCTACAACTTGTGTAGTTGGTTGATTGATAACCATAAACAGAGCTTTCAGCTGGTTATAGGACACCATACAGGTGCAATTAACACATCACACGGAGCAGTGAGCCATGAGCACATACCACAGGATGTGAGTACAATTATCTATGAGCAGGTTAATTACAGTCATGGATCTGTTGGTTGAATAATGAGAAACACACAATGATCACTGAAATGACTTGAAACTGGCAAAAGTAAAAAACGATAATACAGAAAATCAACTAATAAAAGTGATTGTTGCTTTTGAGTCAGAGTCAGAGTCAGAGTTTCTTTATTGTCATTCGCACCTCATGTGGTACATGTGGTGGAGCGAAATTATGTCCACAGGGTCCCAGTTACATCCAACAATAAAATGTATAAGAAAAACAGTAATAACTTCTAAGATATGAACTAAGAAAAACATCAACTAAATATACACTAAGCACTCATAACATAAAACATTGAACATCAGCACAAACATGAACATGAGTCTGTGAGCAGATGTGCACGCATGAACACATCAACATTGAAACAGATCAGCAGCAACATGAAACAGATCAGCAGCAACATGATATGGTTTTTCACAGTGATTATTCTAGTTAGAGATTCATGAGTCTAACAGCCTCAGGGTAGAAGCTGTTCCTCAGTCTAGTGGTTCTACACTTAATGCTCCTCAACCTCCTTCCTGAGGGGAGTGGGGCAAAAAGTGTGTGTGCTGGGTGAGTGTGGTCCTTCATGATGCAGGTAGCCCTCTTCCTGCATCTGGAGGTGTAGATGTTTGTGATGGTGGGGAGGCTGACTCCAACATCTTCTGTGCAGCCTTCACCACTCTCTGCAAAGCTTTTCTTTCTGCAGCTGTGCAGCCTCCATGCCACACGTTGATGCTCGAGCACAGGATGCTCTCCACTGCACACCTGTAGAAGGAGGTGAGGACTGAGCTTCCAGACCAGCTCGTCTCAGCCGTCTGAGGAAGTAGAGTCTCTGATGAGCTTTCTTGATCAGGCTGGTGGTGTTGTTGCTCCAGCTGAGGTTGTTGTTCAGGTGCACACCCAAGTACTTGTAGCTGGAGACCACTTCCACCGCAGATCCTCTTATGTTCAGGGGGGTGTAGGTGTTTTTGTTCCTTCTGAAGTCCACAATCATCTCCTTTGTCTTCTTCACATTGATGTGAAGGTTATTCTCTCTGCACCAGCTCTCCAGGTGTTCCACCTCTTGCCTGTAGCTGGACTCATCATTGTTTGTGATGCATCCCACCACCGCTGTATCATCTGCAAACTTTACAATGTGACAGCCTGGATGGGTAGCTGCACAATCATACATGAGCAGAGTAAACAGAAGGGGGCTCAACACACATCCCTGAGGAGAGCCAGTGCTGAGGGTTATGGTGGAGGAGGAGAGGTTGTGGATCCTCACTAACTGTGGTCTGTTTGTTTTGAATTGTGGTTCAACAGAATTTGAAAGAAAAGTACTTATTTATCCTGAAGACAAAAGGATTTTACCCCTAGAAATGATGTAGAATAACTGGACCACAGGGACATGTTAACCTGAGACGTGTCCTGTCACCAACACCACGTGTGTCTTCTTGACATCAGTCTGAATACTCAGAGGATGAAAGGTAGTCACTGTGCTGTTTGGGACCATGGTGTGTAACACACTGGACATGGACCACAGGAAGATTAGGACAGAGTTGGATCAGGATCTTCAAAAGAAAATGATTGACAAGCGTGTCAACAGTATAGGAGCATCTCCAAGCAGCTTGATGTTCCTGTGACCACAGGTGCACACATTATTTGGGATTAAGTTAAGGTCCACAGGAGTGTGGACTTAGACCAGTGTGGCATGTCTTCACCATGTTCATGTCTTCACCATGTTCACATCTTCACCATGTTCACGTCTTCACCATATTCACGTCTTCCACATGTTCACGTCTTCCCCATGTTCACGTCTTCACCATGTTGACGTCTTCACCATGTTCATGTCTTCACCATGTTCATGTT
>NC_056512.1:46393336-46415271 GCF_014905685.2 Nematolebias whitei | reverse complement strand
TCTTCCCCATGTTCATGTCTTCACCAGCTTCATGTCTTCACCATGTTCACGTCTTCCCCATGTTCACATCTTCACCAGCGTCATGTCTTCCCCATGTTGTGCTGCGTCCTCGTCCAGACATCCTGCTCTGTAACTCAACACCAGCAGCAGCTGAGCGTCCACCTCAGGCCTTCAAAGAAACCTCTGGTCTAACTGAACTTTTATCTCCAGTTTGTCGATCACCAGTGGAATCATGAACTTTCTTGTGGAGCAGCAGCTCACACCATTTGATTTATTCCTTTGGCTCCTTCAAGACGTTTGAGTTGACGTCCAAACAACTCGCATGTCAGGACGGTTTCCATCACGGCTCTCCTTTCGTTTCCCGTACGGTGACCAGCGAGCGTTTGACGGACGTCTCAGGTTCATCACAATCCGGGTCTTAATGGAACAGAATGGAACAATTTACTCTTGGACTGTTTTTTGCTCAGTGGTATTTGACGCGCTGAATATTATTCTGAGACATTTGAGTTTCCTGTTTTTAGTTTCATTATTAAACTGATTCAAAGGTTTTCTAACAGCAAAATTAACTTCTGAAACGTAAAGAGTAAAAAACTCATAAAAGTATAATTTGTGTCCCACAAGGCGGCGCACCAACCGTGCTCAGTTTTTATTCTTTTAAAGGAATTTGTTACTTTGTTTTGGGTGAAAATGTATTTTGACATCTTACTTTTAAAGATTTAAATACAAAAACTTTATGTAATATGGTCAAGGATATTCTTTCTAAAATAAAAACAATAAAAAAAACGGTTAATTTAACAAAATTACAAAAGATAAACGTATCCATTTATTTTAGTAATGTGGAGAAAATGTTTAATGAAGTGTTATAGTTGCATTTACACATGAATGTAAACTTTTAATCAAACTTTGAAACATCTGAGGCCAAAACAGTTTTTAACTTTTATTACATGACGTGCAATTTAATGTCATATGTTTTTAAACTAACAATTGCAGGAGCACAAATGCAGCCTTCAAAATTCAACTTCCAGCAGTCACTGTGTTCAAGAGGTGGGGGACACCCTGGACATGTCTCCAGTCCATCACAGGGACACGCAGACCTGGGGACAGTTCAGAGTTACCATCAGACTAACATGCAGGTTTTTATCTGTGGGAGGAAACCGGAGCACCCGGACAAAACCCACGCAGCACGGAGAGAACATGCAAACTCCACACAGAAGGGCCCCCGGCCGGGATTCGATCCGGCAACCTTCTCGCTTAGAGGCGACGGCTCTACCAACTGATCCACCGTGCCGCCCGGTTTAGTTTTGAATAGAAACACTAAGAAAACTTCTCATTCTGAATGAAATTACAAAACTGTCACACATAACTATGAACGTATGAATCTCTATGTTAGATGTTTCCCCGGATGAATGAACCTGTTGAGATAAAACTCCAGTGGAAATCATTTATTGCTGTAGCTGTTTACGTGTAAAGATTGAACAGGACATGTGGCCACGTGAGGAATGCAGGAAGTGAGGACAGTGAAGGAGACGCGTCTTCAAGTTGTTGCTTCCATGTGAAGGACCTTCATGGACTCTGAGATCACTGAACTGGTGTCCATTTGTCCGTAGATCCCGACCAGAAACGCTTTGTGGAGTAAGATGTCTGCATGTTCTGCAGAGACAACAAAAGGCAACACTGTCTCAAATAAATATGGACGACTCCATATTGTCGTGGAGCAGAATAATGTGAATCGTACCTTGACAAAGAAGAACATATTCTGGAAGATTTCTGAGCGCAGTCTGCACCACATCAAAGTTCCCACTGCCCATACAGTACATGAACGTTGGCAGGAAGTGTGTCGCCAGGCTGCAACACAAGAAACGAGGTCAGTGAAGGAAACTTAAATAATAATGTAATCTGACTTCTTTATTTGTCGTTAATCTACCTGGGATTATTCTGGATGCAGCGCAGAGCCAAAACGAAGGCCATGTTCCGACTCAGCTCCTCCGACGAAGTCATGAGTCTCTGCAGGTCGTTCTGCAAACAGCCGCACAAACCGGTGAGTGAGGCGTTTCACGGCAGCACGGATGAACCAAGAGCTTTTCTTGTGACTCACAGTGAAGTGCTGGATGATTTCTGGGCTCCTCCTCGACTTCTCATCCACTTCTGTCAACACTTCCAACATATCTACAGCACAAAGGGAAAGTCGGCATATTAGTCATTTGACATAGTTTGAAAAATCCTGCAGGTGAGCCTCGTGCACGTCTTACCCTCCACGGCCTCTCCTTTAGACATCTTCTTGGAGTACGTGGTCAAATCTGCAGCACTCAGAGAAAACGAGGCAGATATGTTGACCAGAGGCAGAGACGCAGTCGACACATCGTCTGCAGAAACATTTATTTAGGATGAACGTCCTTCTTGTAGAGACAGTTCTCCAGAGGAAAACAAAACAACCCACACATTTCAATCCACAGGACACACGTGGGAGCTGCCAGCTTCATTGTTTGAAAACTTCATGATATTTTGAACAAACGAGGTTTTGTAACGACCTCCGTGTGCCAATAGAAACAAAGGCTAAGAACTAAACGGTGCTTACCATCCCTCTCTTCTGCTGTGACCTCTGCACAAGAGCTGCTCACTGGCAAAGTGAGTCCAGCAAGCAGAGACTTCAACTGAACCAGGTCGGGATTTTCTGCACACAATCTCCTAAAACATTAAAACGTATTTTATGAACACCACGAGTATTTTAACATGTGCTAACCTCAAGCTGCGTTCATGAGGCACAGCTCTGACTTACTGTAAAACGTCTGAATGTTTCTGTAGAAAAGGAACGGCTGCTGCTGCGTCGTGCGTTATGTAGTTTTGTGTAAACTGCAGGAACTTGTTCATGAAGACCAGCGGAGAACGACTCCTCTGAAAGTTCTGCACAATAAAATGTGGACAAACAGTCAAGCCCAACTTGGATTTGTGGCTTATTAAACACTGAAGTGAAAGGCAAAGCACCTGCAGGACTTTCATGAAGGACAGGAGGCAGTCTTGCAGCGCCCTCTGGTGGTTGCTGTGGAAAACAAGCGGCTGCAGCAGCTCCAAGATGGCGAGCACGTTGCTGAAGAACGTCATGTGGTTTTGCTGCCGAAACTCTTGCATGTTGAGGTGGATGCGGCCGTGAAGGAGCCCTGCAATCATGGGCAGGTGTCTGGGGAAAAGGAATCCATCATCAGTGATAGGAGACGTAACTGTAGAAGCCTAGAAAATACAAAAGTTAATACCTGAGTAAAAGGACGGGGTGCGACACAGCCAGCTTCCTACAGGCAAGGTTGGCGTCAGAAGCACGTCCCTCAGCAGATTTCGAGTCTCCGACATCAGCGAGCAATGTGACCAGACGATGGACGAGGACGTCCAGCTGACAAGCATCAAGATGTTCACGCTACATTCTGCACTGTGCTGCTTTCAAATCAATCCTGTTCCTTCCATGCATCCAACAAGACTAATCATTCCCACTAAAGCCCTTTCTCTTTGCATTTAGTGTTTCAGGTTTGCTCTGCAACACTTAAACTCATATTTATACACGTAATGCATGAACACAATGGCAGCTACAGCTTTTAATACATCACCTCGATCATATTTATATCTGTCAACGGTACAGTTACAGCAGGTACGGCATCTTCACCTTGCAGCTGCTGCCATCTGCAGCCCCTCCACTGCTGAAAGTGCCTGCAGGCAGGGTGACGTGCTGGATGACCTCTGGAAAGTGCAGATAAATTTGCAGCAGCAGGTTCTGGCACCGTTTATTCATGGCACTGAGGGACAAATTAAAATAAAATAAAAGTGAGCGATGCCATCTTCACCCTAATGACACAAGATGAATGGGAAGTAATCAAAACTTTTATCTTTAGTGAGCAGGGTTGTGGAGCTGGAGGCCATTTCACTGATGGGAGCTGGCTTAGTGTTGCCATAGCAACCCTCCCAAAGCTGATCAGCTGAAGCGAGCTTGGTCTTATTGTTGCACTGACACTAAGAATCAGTTTCAGAAACAAAGCTTTTGTGTATTTTACACACTTGTGCTGAATTAAACTGTAGCAAAGCTGACGTGTAATCAGAGCTTATAGATCACATCAAGCCGCCTCTATTGTTTCTGTGCACAAGCAACAACATTAACGTACATTATTACAAACTAAAGATGAAGAGCATTATGTCATTCAGACGTATCTGCATTGAAGTCACCGCAGCTTCTCAAATCTTCTTACTGGTTCAGGCTCTTGTCGTGTGAGGAACTCCAGAAATTAACGAGTTTATTACAGATTTACTTTGAAACAAATCAGAGCGACCTTGAACAAAAGTGAAGAGTTTGTTGAGTTGTTCCAAAGTTTGTGTGCAAGTGGAATAAACAGCAGCTTATCTGCCAGCGAGCTCTCGCAGAAAGAGAGCTGAACGTAAACTGGGATGTTCATTGAAGCCGAGGCCCAAACCTTTGACTTGCAACATGTTTTCTCTCACAACTATTTGAGCAGAAAGCTTAGCGCTACTTAAAATACTGTCATTGTGAAGCTAATTTTGCTTGACCTTGTCCAAAGTTCCTCATTAAAGTGGTTTAATAAGCAGAGACATGTTCATGAAAGGAGGGTTTGCCTCCACAAAGAGTTGCACGTGATCTCTGACAGCTCAGTGAGAGCACAAACTCTCCACACGGGCGAGTTTAGAGCTCCAGCCTTAATCCTCTCGCCTTCATTAAAATACACTGAGCTTTTAAAGAGATCACAGCACACACGACTTCTGCTGGGTTTAATTTCACACCAATAGACCTAATTATTGAGCTTTCCCTGCTCCAAAGCATTGTGGCTGACGGCAAGTCTAAAAAGTTCATCTGTGCTGGAAGAAAAGTGTTGCGACCGAGCCGAGTCATGAACGACAGAAAACAGAAAAATCCTTCAGAGTTTGAAGACGTGACAGAGACGAGAAGAGCGAGCACAAACAAGAGAAACCTTTCCACTTTGCTCAACACACACGGACCGAGTTGGGAGAAACATGATGTGCATGAAACACGTCGACCCCCCGTTGGATTCTGTCCTGCAGAGAAAACTTACAACTATTGACACGAAGCCTCAGAACACATTCACTGTTTTGTTTTAAATAAAGTGAACGTTACTTTTTACAGGCGAGTCTTGATTATGAAGCTGCACGTGCACTAACTGTCAGTAAACTTGATCATGGACGTTGGACACGTGGACGTGACTTGAAGTGTGTGCAGTCACATATGTTAAATATCACAGAACAAGAAGAATGTAACTGTGCACAAGACAATGATGTGAGTGAAACAACGGCTGCAAAGAAGAACGAGAGTAAATGAGGCGTGAGTCTGAACAGAAGGTAAAATGTCAGTGAAGTCACAGTTTACCTGTCGTCCCACTTCTTTGTGCAGCTGATGAGGTAAACAGACACTTTGTGGATGTTGTGCAGAGCTCCATCGCAGTACGAGTGCAGGAGGGGCAGTCTGGACTGGATGAGAGAGCAGGAAGCCTGGTCCAGGCCACTTTTATCATCGTGTGAGGAGTTGAGCTCCGACTCGGACAAGATCAGGTCCACCAGGCTCACGAGTTCCTCTGAGCTCAACCGTAGAACAAATTTCTCTGTTTTCTTCTGCACAAGCAAAAACAAAACCGCCACAAATCAGCTTCTGTCTTGTTCTTTACCACTTTGTTGTCCTCAGAAAAGATTCGATTAGAGGACGCGAGGAAAGGAAGCAGGGTGTTCATCCTACCTGGAGGATCTTCTGGTCACGTCCTTGCCAGATACGAGGAATGTGGCTGCACGCCCAGAGGAAGTCCAGAGCTGACGATGGATCGAGTCTGACAAGAGTCACCAAACATCTCAATCACTGTCAGTGTACGACACATTGATACAAATATCATCAATATGGCAGTTTTGAGATCATGCACTTGTATTCTCGGTGCTTGCTGAGAAGAGCGCTGATGCACTGCAGCAGGGTGGACCAGTTGGACTGATGTGTGAGCAAAGCCAGAAGATAGGGTCTGTAGGCCGGGGGGCCCCGAGCCTGAGAGCAGCAGGAACAAGGTTGTGACATTAAATACATTTGTTCTGCAGCACAACAACACACTGACACGTGTTTTACCTTGTTGAGGGAAAAGAGCAGCTTCTGCTGAAGCTCTGAGCAAAGTGACGTAACCTCAGGGTCCAGGTGCTCCAGCCAGTCCACCAACAGACCAGAGCTCAGACCAGACCTTGTGACCTCCGAGCTACTGGAACAAACAAAACCTGCGTCAGTATTTGATCAGTTCAAACAGCCACGTCTGAATCAGCACAAGAACCCTGCACATGTTGGATGCTGCAGATGTTGGACGCTGCAGATGTTGGATGCTGCAGATGTTGGATGCTGCAGATGTTGGATGCTGCAGATGTTGGATGCTGTCTATCATGGTGCACTAAGATTCATAACTGGCTGTAACTACCGTACCCACCACTGCACCCAGTATTCACTGGTTAACTGGTCACCATTAACTCCACACAGACTCTCCCACTGGTACATTTTCATCTTTAAATCACTTCCTGGTCTGCTGCCTTCATACATCTCCTCCTACATGTCTCTGTGTGAGTGCAGCTACAGCGTGCGCTCTCAGGACATCATTACCTGCAGTGTTCCCTCAGTGAGGACTGAACTAGACAAAAGGACCTTCTCCTACTCCGCTCCTGTTTCCTGGAACATCTTGTAAAAAGATCTGAAACTCTCGACCTTTGACCTCTCTAAGTGTCTTTAAGAATCTGTTGGACTCCTGGCAGGGACCAATGCAGACATGTTCCTGTTTTTAGTTTTCTACATTCACCTCAGAATCCAGCTGTTTTTGTTCCTTTTCTTTTTTTAGCCTTCCTATTTGTAAAATAAAATAATAACAATAATTGCGTATGCTTTTTTATGACCGTTTATTGTTGCCATGATTGTTTGAAAGCAGGTCTCTCTTGTAAAAGAGTCCTGGAGGCTCAGTGGGACTAACCTGTCTCAATAAATAAAGGTTGAATGAATGAATGAGGATCAGGAGCTTTAGACATGTTGAAATAAATTGAGAATATTGTGTCCATTGATCCAGCTGAGTCTCTTTAGAGTAAGAAAATGAAATGTGCTTCATAACAAAGTGCTGGAACTCTGTTTGGATGTGGTCCTCCAACAAATGTTTCATCTGAGCAGCTTCAACAACAAGTGACAACATTTAATTTCCCTCTGGGATTAATCAAGTATTTTTGAATGGAAGTGAATTCTTCGTTGCATCAGCTTTCACTGGCGGACCGACGCAGACCATGAGATTTTCACAAGTTGTGACTCTGACAACATGAAGCTGAAAAACTACAGAAACCCTGCAGAGACTAATGTAATGAGGGTTTGTGGAAAGAAGAGGGCACAGACAGATGCTTCAGTGCCAGCACGGCCTGCTTATCATGACGTCTGCTAAATGAGAAGCATTTCCTCGTGAGCCGAGAGGGAACCAGAGCTGCAGCGCTCACCTCTTCACATCTGCTTCCTTCTTCACTGCTCGCTCGTCACGCTCCTGAAGGAGCAGGGATAAGACCATGGCAGCAGGACCAGCGGTCCCAGTCTGGGTACTGACAGTCATCAAAAGAGACAGCAGCTCCTCCAGATATGGTGACTTGACCTCCATCAAGCCTTGTAACACTGACACATGGAACAGAAACACTTAGAAATTTGACCATGAATTAGTTTCTTTTTATGCTTCGTCACAACACTGTTCTTTTTAAAATTAAAACCATCCTTTATCACTAAACATTTAAAAGAGCATGAATATTGATCTAAAGTGGGTATGTACACCCATATGACTCCATTAATCAACACTTGTGTCTAAATCTAATTGTGTGATTGAGCACAATATGTGAAGTATTTAAAGCATCATCGTGTTCTGCTTCACTTCTTCACTCCACAAATACCTTTGCCAGTGAGCTCAGCTTCAGCATTGCACCTCTCTCTAGCTTTAAGCATCCTTATCACGGCTCTTAGCGGCACCTCGGTGTCTGAGCGATACGCCAAAGCCTCAGCCAGGTGGATGAAACCTGTACGCACTGCAGAGCACACGCACTTGTCATGTCACTTGTGATTCATGCTAAAGCCAAAGTGCTGCTGTGCTCACCGTCACTGTGCCTGTGCTTAAGAGTACTCTGACCAGCAAAGGACTTGAGCAGAGTCTTCAGCGGAGATACATCCACAGCTGGGCTGTCTAACCACGTTAACATCTCAACAACGACTTTGACGAACAGGGAGGCAAAAGCCACATCCTGGGACACAAGACGCTAAAAAAGAACGGTGGTAAAAGTAAAATATTCCATCCAGATGTTCATTAAAGCAGGATATGTGCTTTTGCACCGACTGTTAGTACGTTGAACCTGGTAGAGGTGAAGTTGACGCATCAGAGGACAGGAGAGTGCGTGGCTGCGGTGCATTGCCATGACAACAGGCCCTGCATGGGAAGATGTGAGCAGGGCGGTGATGGCCTGCAGCAGGTGAAAGGCCAGACCCCCCTGCTGAATCGGGCCTTGCTTGGCTCGCATCACTTCTTTAGCCATGGCCTGCTGCAGGGCCAGGGCCAGCTGACTGGGTGGAGGTCCGGGCCAGCGAGGGTCCACTTTAGAGGGGAAAATCTAGGAAAGTGAGAAAAAAACATTTTACAAGAAGATTGAATTAATATGATTATTTAGATACATTTGCACAGGCATGAATCAGCTTTTATGTCAAGAGGCCGTTCCAAATTGTTCCAAAGCAAGAGAACACACCTGAAGCAGCATGCCAGTCAGATCATCCTCAGGTCCCACTGCAGGAAGCTGAGTGGCTGTTCTCATCCTCACAGAGCCATGGGGGGGTTCCACTGTAACCTTGGCTTTAGTAGTTTCCAGTGAATCTGTCAAATGGGACACATGACTCCTCAACACTGGGACATGCACTCAGCACTCCAACAACAAGTACAAGGATAAACCAAAGAAAAGCAGCTTCTTCGTGGGTCTCTAGCATGATGTAATGTCACGAACAGGTCACTGACCTCTGCGAGGAGGAAGAGACGAGCTGAGTAAAGTGTGGAACGTGTGCCCCCCAGTGGCACCTCGCTCGTGCTGCACCTCCACCAAGTGAGCCATGTAGTCTGGTGCAGAGGAGACACAGGAAAACACATTTTACCACGAATAACCCGTAAATAAGGCTAAAGTTTCCAAACAACTATATTTGCATGTAAACCCTACGTTTATCCATGATGTTTTGCTCCAGGGACTCTGGATCATGAGAGACTGCCTGATCCAGGTACTGCAGGAGTTTACTCATGCTGGAGACAGGAATACCAAAAGACTGAACAAAGAGCAGCAGCTGCTGAGGCTCCAGGTCTTGTAAAGCTGAAGCAAACACATTCACTGCTCAGTTCTTGTTTCAGTCCAACTGTGTCCACAGCAGAAACATTCTGTGCACAGTGAAGAATTGTACCTGCATCCACTAATCGAGAGACCTCTGATCGAATCATTCGCAGCTTCAGCCAGTCGGGCAGCAGGAGGGCCTCCTCTGAGGTGTCGACCAGAAAGGCAGTGGGCAGAGGTTTCTTTTCAGGAAACCAGATGTTCAAGAGAGCGTGAAAATCACTCTCTCCTGTAAAAACACACAGCGGTCAAAGAGTTGCATGAAAGAACTTAACAAGACAAAGACTGGAGTGAACCTTTGGGTGGTCCCAGCGTCAGCAAGATGACCATGGCATGAACCACGAGAATGTGCATCGTAGCAGTTTCTCCTGTGGTCCAGCGCAGAAACACCTGGTCCTGTGATTCTGACTGAAAACAACATTTCAAGTTTGTTTTTTTAAGTTTGAAACTAAGACGAAAGCAGCTTTTCAGCCTGTAGTTGAATGATAAAGGTTCCTGGACAACAACCCACCCAGCTGTACAGATCCTCGCCCTCCTTCGTCTTCCTCATCCTCTTGATGTAGGTGGAGAAGATGGTGAGAAAAGCAGAGAGCACAGCGTCACACTCGGGCCTGCTCGAGTGTTTCGAGAACAAACTGTTCATGATTGTGGAACGCTCCACAATCAGCCGGGCGATGTCCTACAGGAAGAATAGAAACTGTCAGGACTGCTTTGTGAAAACAGAACTGGTGCACTAAAACTGCAGCAACTTGCTGAATTTACCAGTACAAGATCATTATGAGCAGCCTGCTCTTCCACTGGTGCATGCTGGGAAAGGTAGATGAGGTAGGCGCTGATGGTCTGTGGGTCTGTTTCCATGTGAATGGCCTTGAAAAGAGCAGCTACGTTTGTAATTATGTCCACGGTTTTATAAGAAGCTCGTGTTCCTGACAGCTCACTGCTGAGACCGACTGACCTGCTGCAGAGCCGTGGACGTCATCCCCCTGACGCTATCAAACAAGGGAAGCTTTGGGAGGTCTTGCAGCAACCACTGGTAGCCTGGCAAGAGTTCTGCATCTGCAGAGTCCTCCTCCATGGGCTGGTCTCGCTCCTCCCCATCCTTCAAGCCTCCTTCACTGAGTACCAGTGACAAACCCTAAAGATCAAACAGGTTCGCATGAATCCACAACACAACCAAAGAACATGTTGTTTTCCACAGGACTACCTTCATAGCTAGAACTCTTGATGCCACTTGGGAGGAGCTGAGGCGACGCAGGAAGTAATCCAGAACTTCACACGTTGTCTGTTCGTCAGCTGTAGGACCCAACAGAAGATCCTGGAGCCGTCCGAGTAGCTGCCTTTGCTTTTGCTGTCTCTATCAGAAATGAATAATAAATCAGGATCAGTTTGTAACTTATTGTTTTGTGCTCACGTTATTTCACTTATAGCATGTGTCTGTGGTCACTGGAGACAAAAACCACATGAATTAAAAAATGGTACTTGTCTCCTCTTGGCCTTCTGCTCTTTGCTCCCTCCGTCGTCCTCATCGTCTACAAGCAAGCTGTCGTCCGCAGCATCGTGCAGAAGGAACTCGCACAGGCACTGCACCGGCAGCACATCCAGGGACCCCTCACTGGACTGAACCAAGTCAGCCAACCAGGGCATGGACTGAGAAGAAGCCTGTCAACAAGAGAACATGTGAAACATTAACAAGATCCACACAAATACTTTAAAAGCTCAAAAATCCAAATATGAATGATTTAAATGTTGAGTATCTCAAGCACTTGGAGCACTTGAAGCTTGTCTGTTTGAGTTTTTATGAACATGCACAGCAGTCCCTCGCTGGTGTTTTTTCAAAGTGAGAGTGGACATGACACACGGCTGACTGAAGGAAGAGCCACACGAGCAGCACGGACTTTTTATTTCAAGTAAATGATTTGAAACGATTTAGCAGCTGCTGCTCCTGCGTGCAGCCTGTCATGATCTCTGCTCTCTGCCACCTGCTGCTCTCTGCCACCTGCTGCTCTCTGCCACCTGCTGCTCTCTGCCACCTGCTGCTCTCTGCCACCTGCTGCTCTCTGCCACGCCCACATTTCTCCTCCGGATGCAGCAGCTTCGTGAAGGTTAACCCTTTGCTGTCCAGCTGCACCGATCGACTTTTGTCTTCCAACTTAAAATTCAAAGCATGTTGCACCGTAAAATCATCATAATCGCAAAATATAAAAGTGCTAAAAGTTATTTTTAATTATTTTAGAACTTCTATGATCATTTGTTACAGTATAAATGATCAACAAGAACATTTCTGCTGCGTGAAGAGTTAACCCTTAGCTGCACTTCTCTTCTCTACAATTTAAATTTAAATACTAATATTTTAAAGACACAATCCATTTATTTAAAATGTTACTATTTCAATCTAAATGGTTTATTTACACAGAAGGATGGAGATGTGGAGTGACGTTTCTCACTTATCGCGGGGGCGCGGTCCCCTAAAGCCCGTGATAAACGAGGGACTCGTGTACGACAGCAGGACTCAGTGACTACGACAGAAACAAGAAAACTTTGAAGGCACGAGAAGGAAAATTCAGGTCATGAGGTTTTGGCAGGAGCAGCAGAGGCGTGTCAGGGTGGAGCACCTGAGTGTCTGCTCCTCACCTGTCTCTGGATGATGTTGAGAAGGAAGTCGGGGTTGCGGCTGCGACAGAGGAGGTGACCGAGGCGCAGGGACTGGTTGAGACTTTTGACCTGCTCCTGAACCTGAGGAGGAGGTCGTCGAGGTGGACCCCTAAACCCAAACAATATCGATGATTGTTCCTAAAGTGCAATGGATTTCCAAGCATGTGCTTTCAACACAGGGATTATTTCAGTGTGGAATATTGTTGGAGTCTCACTGTGGATCCAGGCTGGTGAGCTGAGACAGCAGCAGGCTGTTGCTCTCGGTGATGGTCTGTTTGGTAGAAGCTGCAGCCAAATGACTCTCAAAAGCCAAAATCTCCTGCTTCTCTCTTTGGGAGATCTGAAGCTCCCTGTTGATCATCTCTGTCTTTGTGTCCTCATCAGTGATGGTACACGGAGGGAATGTGTAGTTACTGCCATGCAAAAGCACAAGCAGTTTTAAATGTTCATACATTTAAAAAAAAAAAAACTTTAATTCCCTTTCATAACTTCTATAAACCGGATTCCAAAAAAGTTGGGACACTAAACAAATTGTGAATAAAAACTGAATGCAATGATGTGGAGGTGCCAACATCTAATCTTTTATTCAGAATAGAACACAAATCACAGAACAAAAGTTTAAACTGAGAGAATGTTTCATTTTCAGGGAAAAATCTGTTGTTTCCAAATTTCATTGCGTCAACAAATCCCAAAAAAGTTGGGACAAGTCCATTTTTCCCACTGTGTGGCATCCCCCCTTCTTCTTCCAACACTCAACAGACGTCTGGGGACAGAGGAGACCAGTTTCTCCAGTTTAGAAATAGGAATGCTCTCCCATTCATGTCTAATACAGGCCTTTAACTGTTCAATCGTCTTGGGCCTTCTTTGTGGCACCTTCCTCTTTATGATGCACCAAATGTTCTCTATAGGTGAAAGATCTGGACTGCAGGCTGGCCATTTCAGTACCTGGATCCTTCTCCTACGTAGCCATGATGTTGTGATTGCTGCAGAATGTGGTCTGGCATTATGGTGTTGAAAAATGCAGGGTCTTCCCTGAAAGAGATGACGTCTAGATGGGAGCACATGTTGTTCTAGAACCTGAACGTAGTTCTCTGCATTAATGGTGCCTTTCCAGACATGCAAGCTGCCCATGCCACAAGCGCTCATGCAACCCCATACCATCAGTGATGCAGGCTTCTGAACGGAGCGTTGATAACAACTTGGGCTATCCTTGTCCTCTCTGGTCCGGATGACATGGCGTCCCAGTGTTCCATAAAGAACTTCAAATCGTGACTCATCTGACCACAGAACAGTCTTCCATTTTGCCACACTCCATTTTAAATGACCCCTGGCCCAGTGCAAACGTCTGAGCTTGTGGAGCTTGCTTAGAAATGGCTTCCTCTTTGCACTGTAGAGTTTCAGCTGGCAACGGCGGATGGCACGGTGGATTGTGTTCACTGACAATGCTTTCTGGAAGTATTCCTGAGCCCATTCTGTTATTTCCTTGACAGTGGCATTCCTGTTTGAGGTGCAGTGACGTTTAAGGGCCCGGAGATCACGAGCATCCAGTAGAGTTTTACGGCCTTGACCCTTACGCACAGCGATTGTTCCAGATTCTCTGAATCTTTTGATGATGTTATGCACGGTTGATGATGATAACTTAAAAGTCTTTGCTATTTTACGCTGGGTAACACCATTCTGGTATTGCTGCACTATCTTTCTGTGCAACAATGGTGGAATTGGTGATCCTCTTACCATCTTGGCTTCTGAGAGACACTGACACTCTGAGAAGCTCTTTTTATACCCAATCATGTTGTCAATTGACCTAATTAGTGTTAATTGGTCTTCCAGCTGTTCGTTATATGCTCAATTTCCTTTTTCCAGCCACTTACTGCTACTTGTCCCAACTTTTTTGGATTTGTTGACACTGTGAAATTTTGAATCAACATATTTTTCCTTTAAAATGTTACATTTACTCAGATTAAACTTTTGATCTGTCATCTATGTTATATTACGAATAAAATATTGACATGTGCCATCTCCACATCATTGCATTCAGTTTTTATTCACAATTTGTTTAGTGTCCCAACTTTTATGGAATCTGGTTTGTACTTACTTTGTCATAACCATCTCCATGAGCATTTTTAGAGTAGGATAGCCATCCCACGCAGCCAAGCCTGAAGGAAAGAACATTTCAGAATTTAATATTGATGACTCAAATGCATAACAGCTTACTTTATGTATCAATGAGTAAATAAATGTGGCTTTAGCACCTATTTTCTGAGGATTAAAGGCAGCCACCACCAGCAACAAGAGCCATGCCTTCCAGTAAAGCGTGGATATCGCCAAATTTGGTGGTTGGTATCTTCAAACATTAAACATCATTTGTTAGTTTGAGTCTTTATGACCAGTCTGTGTTTTTAAAAGTCATTCAGGAACAATGGCTTACCCTGCTGGCAGCTGAATGTTCTCTGGGTGGTGGTATGTACACAGATTGAGCACAGCATCAAGGAGTTGGATCCTCTCCACTTTCAGGACCTCCAAATCTGTTGAAGAGGAAACAAAACAAACCTCATCCCCTCTGCTCATACTTTCCTGTCATGATTTACCTCAGGAGCAAAGATACAACACGAACGGGAAGTTTCTTCTTTTGTGCACTGAAGTGTTTATAAAATGTCCAAACATTCTGCCAGAGCGTAAAGCAAACAGCAGTGGCTGGAACAGCCGGAGCGGATGCTCACGCACCGTCAGACTGAACGGCAGCGGCTCTTTTCACCAGGTGGTCTGCGAGCTCCATGGCGTCTGCCGGGCCCACAGGCAGGTCACGAGACAGCCCGATGACCAGAATGCGCATCAGCGTGTCTTCAAGCAGAGGCACTTCAGAACAAAGGCGAAGGAAGAAACTGAAGAAGAAGAAGAAGAGTTTATCACATCCCTCAAGTGAAATAAGCAAATAAAGATTTGTATTTTAAAAAATAAAATACAAATCTTACTTTCTGTCGCTTTCTGGAGGCCAGTTGTCCCACTTGTAATAAGTCTCAGGCTGCTCGGTGAAAAGCACTTTGTGAAGGCTGCAGACAGAGACGGCAGCATGAACACCTGGGGTGTCAACGGTTGGTCAGTCAAGGATCAAACGCTGATGCTCACCAGTGAATGTAATCTTTTGCACTGATTTTGCTGATTGTAGAAACCACGGTGTGAAGCCACCACACAGCGTCTCTCTGGATGGCAGCAATCTGATTCTGAAACGACCTCAGGACCTCCAGGTCTAAAAAAGAGCTCAGATGAAGAAAACAGCGTTGCAGTTTTAAAGAACACGTGACACAAACAACATACTCTTCTTCTCTCCTTTGTCCCATGCGATGCCAGCTTCTTTAACTTGTGCTGTGATGCCTAACATCATGGAGACGGTGAGCAAATCTGTCACCTGGATCACAAAGCGCTCCTGCAGGACACGTTCCAATAAAGAGCAGAACCAGTGTGAACACAAAGAAGACCAGCGAGGAACTGGGACTGAGCCAAGACAACGTCTGCCTACTTTAAACTCCATTTCCACGTAACTCGTCTCCTTTCTCTCTTGCATGAGGCCAAAACAAAACGACTGGAAGTTGATCTCATGTTTGGTCTGCTTGATGATCTCTCTCAGCAGAGCTCGAGACGCTCGGAGGTAATCGTCTTTATTCGTTAGCAAGTCCTGAAACACCATGGCCAAGAACTACAGATGCACAGGGACGAGACAGAAGTTACTTTAGAGAAGGAAAAATAAATGTTCTTACAAACCAAGTGCATGTAAATGTGATCGAATGGTTTGTTTAAAGGGGCCCAGCTTGACCTTGGGAGCTTGTTCGGGGCTGTGCTGCAGCACCGTGTGCAGGACCTGCATGTTGTTGGGGTTCCGGGCATTGGACAGCTCGTTAAAGATCACCAGCTTCACCATGGTGCCCAGGTTGTCTCTGTGCGCGTTGAGCAGCTCCCTGAAGAACAGCACGAGTTAACAAAAGGAAGAGTGGAGAAGAGGAAGGAGCTGCACTCCACACACCTGACACACAGCATGTAGTGGTTGAGAAGGACTTTAGGCTTCAGTCGGATCTTGATGAGGCTGGAAATCACCTCCATGTCTTCGGCTCCGTGCGTGTTGCAGTTCATGCACAACGACATGAGGAGGTCCTGAGCTGGTCGAGTCAGCTGTGCACACACACAAAGAGCTTCATGATCACTGCGCTGTTGTAAAATCAACCACTGTCCCAGGATCAAAGTCTTGGTTTTACATTTTACTGTCACTAACAACATGTTCTGGAGGAAACGAGTCTTTAAATAAAAGTGTACAGACAAAACTTTATTATGTTTTCTTGTTTCTTTTACATTCAACAAAACACCTAAAATTTCAACCAAGATTAAAATACTTTCTGGAGGTTACATTTTTAAAAGCTGCACGAGAGTTCGTCTTTGCACGGAAAATGACCGACGTGTTTAAATCATCATTTGAAATCAGGATGAGAACGATCTCGATTCAAGTCTCGACCTGAGACGCCTGATTCGATTCTCCACTAAAATCAGCTGTTTGATCTGTGGATTAAAGACACTAAAAACATTTTGGATCCAAGTGATGAGTTCCAACATTCATTTTTTATTCACTCTTTATTTATCCAGGGAGTCTCGTTGAGCCACGAGAGCTCAGTTTCAACAGAGACCTGTTTAGGAGCAGATGGTGGGGGTTCAGGGCCTTGCTCATGGGCCCAGGGTGGGGGCAGATTAAGAACGATTGAGTCGGAGGGCACGTGTCTCTTGTAAATGAGTTCCTGAGCCTCAGTGGGCTCTAAAAACAGGTTGAATGAAAAAAGTTACATTTCCACAGCAATGTTAAAAATAGTCAGAACTAGATTGGGCTGGATTATATACCTGGATTATTGAGCATGGACAGTTTTGGTTTTGACTCAGAACTCGAGCATTTGTGGCACAAACAATTTCAACGGTGCCAACAACCAAATATAAACCAGGAACAATGTTTGATGTTGAGACGCGTATGGTTGTCACCTTGGGGTTCTGGAGCCACATCTCCAGCCGCTGCACGGCCAAGTAGCGCGCCTCTTTGTAGCCGCACGTGGCCGTGAGCAGACGAAGCAGGTTACGAGACACGTTGTCCATGGGCTGTCTCCGGTTCAACTGATCCCTGAGGACATCAAGCACGTAGTCCTCCACACTCTCTGCCAGCTCCTCATACCTGCAGTTTCCCAGCGGATTAAGAAAAAAAATCTTCTTATAAGAAGGAATACAGATTGCACGGGCACTCTACAACTGCTGTTACATCTATACCTTGGCATAACCTGCCCTTCATCCTCCGGACTTAGCTTCTCTTCAGCTATCAGCAGTTCAGCCTGACAGTCGTCTTCATCTGGGATTGAGGGATGAGGGCTGTTACCTAAAGGATCCAACAAGAAACTAACTAACAAGCACTTGTTTAAAATGCCACAAATTCAAGCCAGAGCAAGTAAATGAAGAGCTCCACCTGCACTGAGATCTCCAGCAGTGCGGCCAGTGTCAGCTTGCAGCAACATGCTCTTCGGTGGCATCTTTGTGCCAAACGCTGTCTGGATGTTGTCAACAAAATTCTTGCAGTGAGAGCTGTCGACCCAGATCCGTTCACCCAGTGAGTCCTCAATGTACACCTGAAGACACATTTCACATGAAGATTTCTAATACACAACTGTGATATTTTCAAGGACATCTTCATTTCTGGATGTTCTCACTTTGACAAAGATCTCTGGCCAGTTCTCATCCTCTTCGTAGGCTGCCATGAGCAGATTGCAAGTCAAAACCGACACCAGGCTGTTGCCTTTTGCTTTAAAGTTGATAGAAGCGTCCCGACGCAGGAGGCTGCACAAAGCCTTTGGAGTGACACACATTCAGAATTTCAAAAACAGTCACATTTAATCAAAAACAGTCACATTTAATCAAAAACAGTCACATTTAATCTGCAAGACTTAGTCAGCAATAATATAATAAATAACTGAATCTTACATTTAAACTGTTTTTCATGCATATGTAGGGATTCATCATGTTAATGATGATGGATGGATGCTTCCACAATTGCACAATTTTTCAAGTGTATTTAATCAATTCTGTCAATGTAATCTGAGTAAAATAAGACAGATGAGTGCTATTCTATTGTAAAAGTGTTTCTTTGGAGTTTTAAATACATCAGAACATTATAATACACATATATTGACAGTGTCACCTCAATAATCCCTTCAGTTGCAAAGACGTTAGGCTTGATTTTGGCTAGAAACATGAGGCTGAGGTACAGCGTGGCATCGGGTTTGGCTCTGTTCATCTTCAGCTGTTTCACTGCTCCACACAGCAAGCCCTCGACGCGATCATCGTTCCCCTCCGACTCTGCAGCTTCGATCTCATCCAGCAGAGCAGCTGGAGACACTGTCAAAGAGCATCGTCTGTCAAAAACTGGGGGGTTGTAGTCATCTATCTGAGAAGTACACACAGCACTGCTGATTTACCTTCAATAGGCACCACTGACGGCTCCTTTATTGAGGGCGATATCGCCCGCTTGTCGACTGCTGCAGCATCAGCCAGGCGTCCCAGAGCACTGACAGGAGGGGTGCTGGACAGTTTGGACCGTTTGGACAGACCCGACGAGGAGGGCAGAGCGGCGGTGGCCTCTCTCTTGCGGTCAGCAGGTAAACTTGTGGCTGCTGGCTTCAGAAGAGCAGGGGGGGCTTTGGGCTCTGCAGCCTGGTTCTTAGAACCAAGGGCGATGAAGTCTCCAGGTGGAGGATGACCTGAGACACGGCCACACTTACATTCAGCTCCATGTTCACAGGACAATGAAGCAAGGAGTCTTTGTGAAAGAGTCAGACCTGATGCTTTAGCAGAACTAGGGCGTCTCAAAGTTGGAGGTTTTGTTCGATTCATGTTTCCGGGCAGTTGATCAAAAATCACATGACTTGACTTGGAAGAAGGAAACAACTGGTAAATGATCAAAACACAAATTACCACTAGTTTGTAATAATTTTAGTATCTCGGGCTGATCAAAACAACAAATATTTAGTCTTATTAAAAAGCCTGTGCACAGTTTATTACATCTTTATTACTTACAGATGTAATAAACTGACCATCCACAAAAACATGCTAGCAGCCGCTGTTAGCAACCGAGCTAACAGCACCGGAAGGTTCAACAATGTTTTTTTCTGTAACGTTAACGTATAGGCATACTTTAACATGTATATAACGTTTATGTAACTAACCGAGGCGGACACAAACCATCACTTCACAGTAAAATTAACATTTACCGTCTAAATACCGACAACGGCGGCGCTGCTTCTTTGTCTCGTTGAAACGCCGTGAACGCACCACACCGCCATCTTGTGCCGCGGTGGAGTCGCGTAAACTAAAAAACATACGAAAAGAACCTTTTTCCCGCTCGTCTTGTACTAAACTTTACTTAACCTACTAGATATTTGAGTATTACTTCTCGCTATCATGTGAGGCTGCTCGAGAATGGATCGGCTATGTGTTTTGGTGCATGTTTCCACGAACGGAAGGTTTTGTGTTGAAAATCTGTACCGGAAATCTGTTTGCCGTTACTCGTCACGATCAGCAGCAGGAAGAGACACGCACGTTCTTATTGACCCAAAAAAAAGAACAATTGTTATTTTGAGACAATCAGACAAAAATGGCTACGTTACTGAAACGTTATGTATAACTACACCCAGGGCTCTGACTACACCTGCTGAATACAGCAACCGTCGCGCGCACCCTGACCTCGGTGACGTCTTCCGTTTTGTCAAGTTAATTTTATCTGTGTAAGCGTTTCCGGTGATTGCCTTCAAAATAAGATGCACACGTAAAGTACTTATTACAACCGCTAGAGGGCAGTAAAACTACATGTGTGTATTTTACGAACGTGTTACTTTTTGAAATCATAAAGTATTAGGTTCAAATTTAGATTTTTTTGGTAAAGTTCATTTTAATTAACTGTCACTGGCTAAATTTTAAATAAAACAGTAAAGTGCAAAAAAAAAAAAAAAAAAAAAGAACAGTTAGAAAAGATAAAAAAAACCAGAAAAGATAAAAAAAAAAAAAAAAACATAATTTGTCAGTGCCGGACAAAACCAGAAAGTGATTACTATGTGAAGTGTTTGTCAAGTTTTACAAGACAGAGGTATAACACAAATATAATTTAAAACCCGCTTTGTTAAAACGCTGCTCTGGACTGACCATGGAAACGTGCTTTTTCAGTTGCCATTTCAAGAATTTCTGTATAATACAAAAATAAATAAAGATGATGAGAACATTTGTAAAATATAATGTGTTTTACACTGTCTTAAATACAAAACAATGTAAGAAATTTGACTTTTTATAATTGTCTGATTAATCCAACAATGTTCAGTCAGGTCATCTGGACGGTTTCTTTTTCTTGCTGAGACGTTTCATCCTTCATCCAAAGGACTTCCTCAATCCGAGAAGCATTATTGAACATTGATAAATTTATTGAGCATGAATTTTAGTGTAAAATCAAATGAGCTCAACTAAAATTGTGAGAACTAGCTGATTCATGAAATGACTAAAGATATTGTTTCATAGTATTTATTTAATATTATGTGGTACAAATGCATTTTATCTTTTTGGCTGCATCCCCACCTAAAATTGTCCTTATTATCTTCTCCATTATAACCCTCAGCACCGGCTCCCCTCAGGGCTGTGTGTTGAGCCCCCTCCCGTGCACTCTGCTCACATGTGACTGCACACCTACCCATCCAGGTTGTAAAGTTTGGTGGGATGCATCACAAACAACAATGAGTCCAGCTACAGGCAGGAGGTGGAACACCTGATGAACTGGTGCAGGAAGAACAACCTTCACATCGATGTGAAGAAGACGAAGGAGATGGTGGTGGACTTCAGACAGAGCACCCCGCCCCCGAGCACATGAGGATCTGCGGTGGAAGTGGTCTCCAGCTACAAATGCTTGGGTGTGCACCTGAATGACAACCTCAGCTGGAGCATCCTGTGCTCCAGCATCAATGTGTGGCATGGAGGCTGCACAGCTGCAGAAAGAAAAGCTTTGCAGAGAGTGGTGAAGGCTGCACAGCTGCAGAAAGAAAAGCTTTGCAGAGAGTGGTGAAGGCTGCACAGAAGATGTTGGAGTCAGCCTCCCCACCATCACAGACATCTACACCTCCAGATGCAGGAAGAGGGCCACCTGCATCATGAAGGACCCCACCCACCCAGCACACACTTTTTGTCCCGCTCCCCTCAGGAAGGAGGTTGAGGAGCATTAAGTGTAGAACCACTAGACTGAGGAACAGCTTCTACCCTGAGGCTGTTAGACTCATGAATCTCTAACTAGAATAATCACTGTGAAAAAAAAGATAAAACAATCACAGCAATTCCACTTTAATTGGTGATATGTGACTTATTTGTGCTGCTGATTATCCATGCTGCTGATTATCCATGCTGCTGATTGCATGCTGCTGTATTCATTCATACCTATCTGCTCACCAAAGACTCATGTTCAGGCTGCTGTTGTTGCATCGTATTGTTTTAGCGTATTGTCGTTCATTTAGCCATTTCTTTTTACACTTTATATGTTGCTATTTTTGGGCGTACCCGTGTAAATAATTTCGTTCCACCTCATGTACCACATGTGGTGGAAACAACAATAAAGTTGACTTGAACTTGATTCAGAAACACTCGATGGTTTGAAAAGCTCATTTCATCGTTTTGTGCTGTAATGTAAAATCTTTGTTTAATTCTCTCACTTTCTTTTCTGCAGCTCTTTATGAACAGCTGATGTCACGTGCATTCTTGGCCTTCGCTGATGTCATGCTGTCACGTGCATTCTTGGCCTTCGCTGATGTCATGCCGTCACGTGCATTCTTGGCCTTTGCTGATGTCAT
>NC_056512.1:46392249-46393326 GCF_014905685.2 Nematolebias whitei | reverse complement strand
TTCTTGGCCTTCGCTGATGTAATGCCGTCACGTGCATTCTTGGCCTTTGCTGTTGCAGTGATGCTTACAAGCAACATTCCTGACGTGCACAACTTGAGGACTCACAAAACAGAAAAAGCAAGAGGTCTAAGATTTCACAATTAACGAGACTTTCAGGGATAAGAGGAAGGCGTTGTGCACATGAAGCTCATAATGTGTGAACATGCTCTGCTTCATTTCTGCCTCCATAAAGGAAAGTTTACATTTTTATGAAACTAATGCAAGAAGAATATAATCCAGAAATGTTCTTGTCCACTCTGAGCTCATGAAATGGACCAAACACAAACTGTCAAATGATTTTAAAAGTTTATATTTCCTTTAAAATTCCTCCCATGAAGCTAAAACCAAGCATTTGGTTATTTTCTGTACAGATGACATGAAGCGGCACTGACTTCACCCAAGGTGCCGGCAGTCTGCCTCTTATTTGAAAGGCATTTCCACGTCTTGCTGAAACAGAACCAAAGCCTCTGAGTCTTGTTCCTCTTTAATTATGTCCATGTTGTCCCACCCTGCTCAGTGGCACTAACTGTTCATTCCTTGGACATTACTCAGCTGTGACGAGACCGTGGACTGTAGAAAGATCTCTCCACGTCCACGAGACAGAACAAGACCAGCGATAATAAAACTTGATTCCTTGTGTTCTTTAACTTTACTTCGCTCAGTCAGAGGGGTCCAGTTTAGTTCAACTGCAGGGGAACCTGCTGCTTCACGTCGCCTCTCTGAGCTGCTAAAAGCTCTGAATGAAACCGTGTGTCACACGGGACGTGTAAAGTGCAAAACCAGTTCCTCAGCGTTCAGGAAGATGCACGGCTCACAGCGATGCCTGCAGCTACTTGAGTTAGAGATGAGGTCATTCGTTCAGGTGGGGATCCTGAGTGAACTCTTGCTCCTGAAGCCAACGCAGAGCTCTAGTCTGCTTGTGTTCACTTGTCTGTACAGTTAGCAAAATATCTTGTCAATCCATCCATCATCCATCCATCCATCCATCCATCATCCATCCATCCATCCATCCGTCCATCCATCCATCCATCCATCCAT
>NC_056512.1:46385138-46392239 GCF_014905685.2 Nematolebias whitei | reverse complement strand
ATCCATCCATCCATCCATCCGTCCATCCATCCATCCATCCATCCATCATCCATCCATCCATCCATCCATTCATCCGTCCGTCCGTCCGTCCATCCATCCATCCATCCATCCATCCATCCATCCATCCATCATCTTTACCCACTTATTCCATTTTGGGTCATGGGGGTCGCTGGTGACCATGTCCAGCAATCACTGTGCGAGGGGCGGGGGACACCCTGGACAGGTCTCCAGTCCATCACAGGGACACATAGAGACAAACGAGACAAACAAACATTCACTCTCTCACTCACACCTAGGGACAATTTAGAGTTACCAATCAGTCTAACAATGGATCAGTGTGCTAATGATCCATTGTTAGGCTGATGGTCCTTCTTGACCATGTGATCAGCTGGTTCTGGTTGTCAGCAGCAAACTGGTTGATCCACTCTGAGAAGGTGCTATTTAAGAGACTGAGCTGAATACAGCACCTCAGACTGAGGAAGTCCTCAGGATGAGAGACGAAACGTTTCTACATTTTTTTGTTGATTTGCTTTGTTTTGTTTTTTTGAATGTCCAGAGGACCTGAATTAACTTTTTTTTTTCTTCCTGGATTTTTGAGCATGCATCAGGACTTAGGATATATATTTAAAACTGACTAGATTTTAGATATACCATATTTTTCAGACTATAAGGAACACTTAAAATCCTTGAATGTTCTCTTAAATTGACAGTGAGCCTTATAATCGTCACGCCTTATATATTAATTCTGTTTGTGTTTACTGACCTCAAACTGATTTCATGTGGTACAACTGAACAATGTTGAGCGTTACTGTGAACGAGTTGAATAAACTTTGACTCCTCTGACTGTTTTGTTTCACTTAATGCCACTTATAGTCCAAATGATACAGTAATCCAATTCAAGATGGCTGTCACAGCTAATCATCCAACCTTTCTTCAGACAGCCTTAGTCAACATAACAGTTGATATAGATGATGTGGTAGTACTCGCTCACAGCACATACTCTGAGCAAGAACCAAAATCACTAAAAACTTTAAAAAATCACTTTTCGTTTAAAACTTTGATATGAAAGGCGGCGGTTGGTATCCATTCCTTGGAAGAGTGCTCGGCCTTTACTGCTCTTAGATCAGTTTTAGGGATCTGGTGTCATCAGTGTCAGCGTTTTGCTCACTAACAAGTGAAAGCACTTGGCAGAGAAACTGCCCCCCCTGCACCAGGGGAGGGGGCCTCTTTGTTCCAGGTCACATTTCTGTGTTCAACAGTCTGACTCAGAAACAAGAAGAAAAGTTTAGTGACTCAGACTTACTTCCTGTAACCAAAGCCTGCCTGCAGAGAGCGTGGACCCCACAGCAAGAAGAAGCCTCCGTGAATTTGGTGCACGCTGTCGGGGGGGGGCAGAAAGACTGTGATTACTGTAGGGGGATCAAACAGCTGGACGTCTGACCTGTTCAGAATATCAAAAATATCCCCACAGATCTTTGGTTTCATCGTTTTCAGACAGAAATGCGTGTCAGGTTTATCACATGCATGTGTTGCATGTGTGTGTCAGTGCATGAGTATGCATGTCTGTTAGCAAAATGTTTCATGAACCACTGGAGGAACTTTAATGAAACTTGCAAATATTGACTAAAATCGTGTTGTGGTAGTAGCTGAGAGTCATACACAACACATATTGTGAGTGCTAACAGTTTATAAGATCTTTCGCTTCACATGCTAATCTAAAACGTTGAACTTCAGGCAGGAGCAGAGGTTCTCCACATCCATCATTATGAGACTCATCCTCTGCACCGCCAGTCCAGGCTCCTCCCACCGGGATGCAGATGTTTGACTCCCAGATGTAAAACCAAGTGGTACAAAACCAGTTTTGTTCCTGTTGCCATAAGCTTCCAAAATTTCACTTAGCATTCATAGCATTTATTTTTATCCTTATTGTGTGTTTATGTCAAGTTTCCTGTCTGGCAAGAAAGCTGACTCACCTCATTGTAAAGGATATAAATAAAGTTCACTGATTGATTGATTGATTGATTGGTTGATTGATTGATTGATTGATTGATTGATTGATAAATGAACTTGACAGCCTACATATTGATTTAATCTAGAACTATTAATTTTCCATTTGTTGTTTTTCTGGACTGATGTCATCACCTTTGACTTTAGGTTTGCAACCAGCTGACAGTAAATGTGGACCAGTTTAGCATCGATGTTCTGAGGAAATGCTGCGTTGCTGTTTGTGGCAGCGATGCTCGTTAACGCCAGCTCAGAACACAAAGCCACTTGTTCATCTGGGCTGTTTGCTCTCGGCCAGAACCGTGGTGCAACACACATCAGGCCCGCCATCTTTTGTAAACAACCGATTCCACATGTGATTCACATGCTCAACTGCTGAGTCACTTTCCACTGAGGCTCGCCGTAAATCGAACAGCCTGCTAAAAACAACAAACAAGAACTAATGTAAGAAACTGGTAGATTTATTTGGAAGAGGTCTTTATCAATTGAACAAGACTTTAAAAGTGACTCAGCATCTTCCGGAGGCGCTGGTTTAATAATGGACCATATCCAACAACCTGAAAGTTGCAAAGAGTGAATCCACGTCACTTGATTACTAATCAACCACGAGCAGTTGTGCACGTCACGATCAACGTCTCGTCATGCATCTGATCCCGAGGGCTTCTGTTTGTGTGGGCTTCCTCTTTCGCCTCTCACTCTTTTTTATCTCAACTAAAACCAAAAATAGCATTACGACCTGCAGCATCACAGAGCAGAAGGCTTTCAGTTCTGAGGCTCCTTGGAACCTAAAATGGACAACATGACTAAACACTCATGGGGCAAATACAGTTCATGGAGTTTTAACAATCAACTGAGCTTATCAATCAATCCAGTTCAATAAGGCTTAGTTGGCACGAATTACAGCCCATTTCACAGAAATGGAGCTTTAATTGAGTGTAGCAGCTGAGAGTCATCACATGATTGAACCAAAACAGCTCCAAGTCGTCGTTTCTCAGCACAAGATGAGCTCTGGTGTGAAAGGCAGTGAGCGACATTCCTTCAAGGATTAACATGCCTCTAATTTAATTTGGAATATTTCATACATTTTTGTACAATCCATGAACAGAGCCCTGACGTGCATCCGTTTGGGGACTTTTTCAACAGGTCTTGTTGGAACTGCACTCACTCAGAAGGTTTAAAGTGCACCCGTCCTGAAACTTAGACCCAAAAATGTGAAGTGAAATCAATGAAAGTCGAGGCCTTTTAAGGCTGAGCACATTTACCCCCCCCGTACTTAATTACTCAGAATAACTTGTGACGCTCCTGCAGTTAAATGAAGAGAAATCCTGTGACTACTACTCTGCATACTTCTCTCAGGAATGGAATCTGCTGCTGCTTCCAAAGGCAGCCGGAGGAAGAGGGGGGGGGGGGGGGGCGTCTGTGTTTCCTTCTGTTGGTGCACATTCTTCTGTGCCTTGCAGGGCAGACCTGCCTATAAAAGGGTCCACTCGCAGGAGGGGGGGGTCAGTGGACTGAAGGAGCAAAAACAACCAGAGAAATGACATTTCCTGAAGTGCAGCGTGTAAGTGAAGTGCTCAGTGACTTTGGTGAAAAAGCTAAAATTGAGTTGTACAAGTTAAAAGAAGCAAAACACTAGCAACAATAAAAAACAAAAGATAAATAAATAATGGACAGAATATTAAAGCAGCAAATAATTAGAAGAGTTAAGGCTGCACTGGACGACTGCTGAAAACTGCTGAAGAAGCTGTTCAAACAAAAACAAGAAAAACACTCAAGGAGCAAAATACTGTCTAAAAGCTAAATGCTACCTAAAAGCTAATGGTAGTAAATTGTAGCTGAAAGAAACAAACACTAGCATAAAGCTAAAGAAGGAGCAAAACGCAAGCTTAAGGTAAATAAAGCAAAATACTAGCTAAAAGCCTAATGAAGCAACAGTCTATGCAGTGGCTAAAAACAGGACAAGAAGACAAAAACAGATTTGATAAAGCAGAGAGAAGAATTCTTCTGAAGAAATTAAAGCGATCTCAAACAAAACTTGTGTAAATGTTTTTATTTTTTCATTTATCTTTATTTATCCAGGTCGACTCATTGAGCCACGGGAACTCATTTTCAAGAGAGACCTGTTTAGGAGCAGGTGGTGGGGGTTGAGTGCCTTGCTCATGGGCCCAGAGTGGGGCGAGTGAGGGTGGAGGCAGGTGTGGGTGCTTCACCTACCCCACCCACAATTTTTGATGTTGTTGGGGCCGGGGCTTGAACCGACGATCTTCGGATCACAGGCCCACCTCTCTAACCTCTGCGCCACCAATCCCCCAAAATAAAGTTAAAAAGTTTTGAAGAGTATCAAAGTTACAAAATCCAGAAGACAGAGCCCTCATTTCCCGAATAAGCCGAACTTTTGACATAAATCTATTCAGTTCAGTTCAATTTATTTCTATAGCGTCAGGTCAGAAGTCGTCTCAGGGCAGAAGTTGGAGTCAGTCTCCCACCATCACAGACACCTCCAGATGCAGGAAGAGGGCCACCTGCATCATGAAGGACCACACTCACCCAGCACACACACTTTTTGCCCCGCTCCCCTCAGGAAGGAGGTTAAGGAGCATTAAGTGTAGAACCACTAGACTGAGGAACAGCTTCTACCCTGACGCTGTTAGACTCATGAATCTCTAACTAGAATAATCACTGTGATGACACTTTAATTGGAGATATGTGCTGCTGATTATCCATGCTGCTGACCTCATGCTGCTGATTATTTCATGCTGCTGACCTCATGCTGCTGATTATCCATGCTGCTGATTATTTCATGCTGCTGACCTCATGCTGCTTATTTCATGCTGCTGACCTCATGCTGCTGATTATCCATGCTGCTGACCTCATGCTGCTGATTATTTCATGCTGCTGACCTCATGCTGCTGATTATCCATGCTGCTGATTATTTCATGCTGCTTATTTCATGCTGCTGACCTCATGCTGCTGATTATCCATGCTGCTGACCTCATGCTGCTGATTATTTCATGCTGCTGACCTCATGCTGCTTATTTCATGCTGCTGACCTCATGCTGCTGATTATTTCATGCTGCTGTATGCATTCATAGTAATTCGTACCCATCTGCTCACCAAAGACTCATGTTCGGGCTGCTGTTGTTACTCCGTATTGTTTTTCATTATTAGTGTTTAGTGTATATCTTAAATCTTATATATCTTAGTTTATATCATAGATCCTTAATTCCTGTTTCTTTTCACAATTTATATTTTTGTTGTTGTTGGGTGTAACTGGGACCCTGTGTACATACTTTTGTTCCACCTCGTGTGCCACCTGTGGTGAAATGGCAACAAACATTCACTTACATCATCAAAGCTAATTATAAAAAACGTAAATATGTAAGGAAGCAGCAGCTGGAGCTGAATCTTCACTTGGTCGCAGTCTCCCACCCTGAGCAAGAACAAAGGAGACAGTGGAGAGGAAAAAGTCCAGAAAGTTCCAGCAGAACCAGTATGAGTGTAATGGGATGACAAATAAAAACACAGAGCATCCCAACAGATTGGTTTTGTAAAGTAAGCACAATCAAAGTTCTATTTCTGGCCCCTCCGTCCTCCTCCCGGACTGACGTCAGCAGAAAGTTATTTTCATGAATGGAGGGGGCGGTCACGAGGACGCGGTGACGTCAGCGCTTGCGGAAGCAGAGCGTGGAATGTCGGTACATTGTTGTTGTTGTGTAGTTGAGGAGCGCGCGCTGCCGCCGTTAGTCCACCTGTGCAGCTGGACTCGCGCTCCCGCACTTTATTTCTTTCATGTATACTTTAAACCCGCGCGCACAGAGGTGAGGCTCTTTCCGGTTTCTGTCTCCTCTCAAGATGTTCCCACATTCCTTTGAAACTGCTCCGTTCTCACGGTGACGTGCTGGCCGCGCGTCCGTGACCGTGCACACCTTTATCTGATTTTACTTCAACGTTACTTTGATATCTCGTGTCGCTCGTGCGGACACGTGACGTGTCGGAGAAACAACACAATGTCCAGAAATGTGGCGCAAACCCACGGAGTTGTCGCGGGTTTAAAGTGAGTAGCTCTTTGTTTCTTTGAAGATTCACTTAGGAAACTAAAGATCAGCTCGAGTTGTTTAATATTTGGCGAAAGTAGAGCATGTTAAAATACTTTGACTTGTTCTCCAGCCAAGTTGTTGGAGCTGCTTTACTTTCAGCCGCGGGAACTTCATCACTGCATTTGAACGCGTCAGAAGGCGGCGCCTTTGAACCCCAAACATAAAACATTTATTCATCAGGATTTCTTTCTTTGAGCTTTTTGGACGAGAAGGAAATTGTGAAATAAGTCAAGAATTTCCCGCTTTCTCTGTTGAAACTAAGTTCGCTCGCATCCTTTTGATTTTACTGTTGTGCAAAATAGCAGCTGTGCTTTTGACACGAACCAGCACGCGCTCTGAACTGTGGACATGTGGGACATGTGGACATGTGGACATGTGGGACATGTGGACATGTGGGACATGTGGGACATGTGGACATGTGGGACAACGCGCGCGGCTCAGTCCACCAGGGCTCACTGAAGGAGCACATTAAACTATAAATCACTTTTATTGCTTTCTTCAGCTTCAGGTCTCCATGAGGTCTTTGGAGTAAAGATAATTAAGGCATGTCCAGAAAGTGCTGGTTTCATCTTTTGCATAATTTTTCATCTTTTGCATAGAGGCGGCTGTGGCTGAGTGGTCAGAGCAGTCGTCCTCCAATACGAGAGTTGGGGGTTCGAACCCACCAGCAGGCACATGCTGAAGTGCCCCTGGGCAAGACACTGAACCCTCATAGTCTCCGATGTGTGTCCATCAGTTTATGAATGTGATCAGTCTCAGAATGATTTGTTCAATTATCTTTGTAGAGATCTAGTATAGAGCTGTGTGAATGAGGCACAGATTGTTGTAAAGAACTTCGAGTGTCTTGAATTAAGACAGAAAGCTTCCATTCAAGTATTGACCATAATAACTTGTGTTATTTTTAATGCCAGTGGAAAATATTACTGGTCCATTGGAGACCAGGAGGCTTTTCTTAACACACACACACACACACACACACACACACACACACACACACACA
>NC_056512.1:46383686-46385038 GCF_014905685.2 Nematolebias whitei | reverse complement strand
GGGGGGGGGGGGGGGGCTGCAGCAGCTGAGTCATTGGGAGAAATCCCCTCCCCATGGAAATAAACAAGTCAATAAAAACAAACGTTTAAAGTCAATAAAAACAAAAGTTTAAAGTCAATAAAAACAAACGTTTAAAGTGTTTAGTCCGTTTCACTGGACTGTGGCGGCTGCAAGAAAAGAGGCGGAGTTGTGCAGAAACTATTTAGTGGTGAAATGTGAAAGTTGTGGCTGACGGGTGACTCATGTTCCCTGTGATGTGTTTTTGTTCTTATGGGGGAAAACAGAAAAAGATGTTGATTATTGATTATTGACTTGAAATCAGTGATTTTATTTGAAGTGTGTAAGCAGACGACCTGAGGCGCATGAACAGCTTCAGCTAATTAGACCAAAGGTAAATTAGGCAGAGGTTGAGTCATTTAGAGGCAGCTTGAGATGAGTTTTTATCCGTTTGACCAACAACTGTTTTATTTCTCAACATGAAACTGTTTTCAGTTCAAATCTCGGGGGGGGGGGGGGCTGCATTCCTTCATGGAATGCCAGGCCTTTAATTTGAACTGGGACTGAAGGCGGTTGCTGAGTCCGTGTGACTCAAATTGAAAGTGGTCAGCAGGACAAACAAACATGCAGTCACACGTGTGCACGTATCATGCACTATCACCAGATGTTGCAGTAAACACCTGTCTGGATGTAAGTGTATTTTTATTCCTCTTGCATTCTTGACATTTTTCGACACCAGCTACTGGAGAGCATCTTGTTTAGGTGGTCCTCCTCCCTTCCTGTTTCAAAGGTTCTGGTCGGTCACGCCAAACGTTTCCAAGGTTCTCTGGACTTTCCTTCCTCTCCTGCGAAAAAACCGGGATTTTCCAGGAAACGTTAGATCAGGACGGCCTCTGGCCGCCGCTTTTACCCGTAAACAGCGTGACTCACTCCACAGACATGCTCTGCATTTCCTCTACAACTATCTCACCAAATGTGCTGCGCTGGAGAGAGAGTGGCACAACAAAACTCTCCTCACTTCTAAAAAAGTGCAAGAAAAGCGTTGCCAGAAGAACGTATCAGGCTGCCAGGGTGTGCTTTGTTGCTGAAGTCATGCTCCAAGGATGAGGTCACACACTGAGAGCATCACAAAGACAAGTCGCCAGAGGCACCAAGCTGTTGGCTGTCGGTGAGTGGCGCCGTCAGAAACACGCTCGCTGTAACTGACGCACAGACGTCATCACAACTCTGACACTTGTCCAGAAATACACCTGCCAATACTCTGCAGTATGCTGTAGGAGTATGCTGTAGGAGTATGATGTAGTAGTATGCTGTAGGAGTATGATGTAGGAGTATGCTGTAGGACTATGCTGTAG
>NC_056512.1:46381938-46383586 GCF_014905685.2 Nematolebias whitei | reverse complement strand
GGCCTCCAGCTGGAATCAGGGGGTCACCTCCTCTTTACACCTGGGGGCCTCCTCCTCTTTACACCTGGGGGACTCCTCTTTACACCTGGGGGCCTCCTCCTCTTTACACCTTGGGTCCTCTGGCTGAAATCAGGGGGCCTCCAGTTGGATTTAGGGGCCAGGTTGTTTCCTTGAAATTCTTGAGGCACGTGCTCATGTTTTGGCAACTCGCAGAAAGACGAGGCATCATAATCAGGATTGTCCCGTCTCCTCAGAGAAAACTCACAGACGACACGATGAGTTCCTGACGAGTCAAGGAAACAACTTGGGCAGTTTTTTTTTTTTTCACAACAGCAACAACGAGCGTCTGGGTGAATACTTGAAAGGAAAGCTGAGACGGCGGTAAAAGAACAAAACCAAATTCCAGAGTAAAGACACACGAGCAAAGCCTCACGTGGACTCGAGCAAATGTTGGGAGAGGAGAAAACATGCCTTGTGAATACGTGCGTGCTGCCAGATGTGGGGGGAGGGCTCACATGTTGCAAAAAAACACACAAAAGTTAGAAAATGTCTGGAATTCAGAAGCGTCTCGTCCTCTGCTTGTCCAAACAAATCTCGAGCAGCTTGTGTGTAAAGAGGAAGTCACATGCGTCTTCAAGAGAGGAATCCTAAATATACACTTAAAACATAAAATACGGTTTCATTATTCAAGATGCCGACCAACGACTATTAACTAAAGTTATTTATATCAGGAGAACGAGTGAACTTTGTTCTCACACTTTAATGGATGAGCAAAGAGTTTTGAAGACTCCAAAGTTCCTGCTCAATAATCCAGGTCAAACTCCAACAATGTTCAGTCAGGTTCTATTTATGCTGAGATGTTTCATCCTTCATCCAAAGGACTTCTTCAATCTGAGGAGCCACCAAACAAACTGACTCCCACAATTCACTTCAGTTCAGCTTATTTCTAAAGCTCCAAGTCACAACAGAAGTCGTCTCAGGGTCTGAACAGAAACATTCATGTATAAAATAATAATTGAACATTATTTATCTGAGGAGCAGCTTTGAGTTTAACTCCATCACTGAACTCTCATGTTGAACAAGCATGAAGGCGACAGTGGAAAGAAAAACTCCCTCATGAGGAAGAAACCTTTAGCAGAACCAGGATCAGGACTAGAGGACCATCTGCTTCGACCGGCTGGGTTTGGTAGGAACAGATACACAATGGCAGGTCAAGAATCACATGTTAAGATAGAAATAGTCTCAAATGAAAACTATTAAATTTTAACAAATAATTTAAGGAAATGAGGTCAGTTTGTCCTCTAGTAGTCTAAGTCTATAGCAGCAGAACAAGCCTAACTATAGGATTTATGAAAAAGGAAAGTCTTCAAACTGGACAATGTGTCAGCCTCATGGACAGAAACTGGAAGTTGGTTCCACAAGAGAGGAGCCTGAGAACTGAAAGATCTTCCTCCCATTCTGCTTCTAGAAACTCTAGGAACCACAAGTAAACCTGCAGTCTGAGAGAAAAGTGCTCTGTTAAGAACATATGGAACAAAAAGATATGTAATATAAGATGCACCGATGTTGTTGAGAGCTTTGTAAAACTTACAAACAGCACACTCCTACAGCACACTCCTACAGCATACTCCTACAGCACACTCCTACA
>NC_056512.1:46381486-46381838 GCF_014905685.2 Nematolebias whitei | reverse complement strand
TGACCCCCTGATTCCAGCTGGAGGCCCCCAGGTGTAAAGACGAGGAGTCCCCCAGGTGTAAAGACGAGGAGGCCCCCAGGTTTAAAGAGAAGGAGTCCCCCAGGTGTAAAGAGGAGGAGGCCCCCAGGTGTAAAGAAGAGGAGGCCCCCAGGTGTAAAGAGGAGGTGACCCCCAGGTGTAAAGAGGAGTCCCCAAGGTGTAAAGAGATGACCCCCCCCAGGTGTAAAGAGGAGGTGACCCCCTGATTCCAGCTGGAGGCCCCCAGGTGTAAAGACGAGGAGGCCCCCAGGTGTAAAGAAGAGGATTCCCCCAGGTGTAAAGAGGAGGAGTCCCCCAGGTGTAAAGAGGAGGA
>NC_056512.1:46374442-46381476 GCF_014905685.2 Nematolebias whitei | reverse complement strand
GTCCCCCAGGTGTAAAGAGGAGGAGTCCCCCAGGTGTAAAGAGGAGGTGGCCCCCTGAAGGGCAGTTCCTGATATTTAAAAGTAGCAGACATAGCTGTTTTCAGTTTTCGGCCAAATGAGCAAAGAACTGTCTGTAAAAGTGGACACACATGACAAACACGTGAAACGGGACATCTACAGCCTCGAAAGCTTCAGCTCAGAGACAATATTTGTCCTCTCACCGCGGTATCACTTATACTCACCTAAAGTGTTTAGTTGGCAGAAATGTGTCGTCAGCGTGAGCTAAATATATCCAGGCAGTTAAATAAGGGCATTGAGCAGCTCAGGGAAGCCCAGCGTAAGAGGATCCCACTGGAGACAGACAGTCTAAAATCGATGGACGGCATTGTCTCACAGTAAAAATACACGAGTGACTATAAAGGAAAGTATTTCCCTGTGACACTGCAGCTCCTGGAATGTTCCACAGGCGTGTGCTCGGTGAAGTTCATCATCACCGTCAATGTTGTTCTCATGTTTTGATGTGTGGTGAAGAGGCCGAGGGTCCGAGCCCGCGCAGCTCTGGATCCAGGTTCAAGGTGCAGTTTAGGGATTCATCACATAAACCAAGTGATTTGAAGAACTCGCGCTGTTCCACGTCATGAACAAATGACTTGTTCTTATTCGGACTAGATCTGGACTGCGCTGTGGTTCTGAATGAGACTGGTTTACCCTTTGGGTGACCATGTGACTCACGCTCCCACGCCCATTGTCAGGGTGTTTCCATGGTAGCTGTCGTGCACGGAACAGTGCACGGCAAGTCAAGCTGAGGGGACGTCGGCCTCGCAGCGTCCAGCTCTGGATGTTTGCTTCTTTTCATTGGTCATTGCAGCAGCCTGCACGTTGTGGCACCAGGACGATTCTGTATAAAATGACTCATGAGTTTCATGATTATTACAAATATGACACATTTGTCATTTGAGTCTAGTGAAGTGGAGTGGAGTGGAGTGGAGTGGAGTGGAGTGGAGTGGAGTGGCCCACCTTCCTGTGTTAAGGAAAGCTCAGAGTTCAGTTGGTGTTTAATGGTTTCATACTGCCACCTGCTGGTGTCTTTGGGACTTGCACAACAAAACACTAAAAACACTGCATGATGCAACTCCAGAGAGATTTGAGCTGAAGTGTTTTTCTTTATATTCACTCCATGAACTGAGTTTTATGTCTGACTTTACATACTTTTTGTGATCATGTTACTTTGTTTAGGTACAGACTGTAATTCCAAAAGTCTCAACTTAGACATGACTAGAGTGAAATGATACAAAACACCCTCCAGTGTGATTATTATGTACATATATATATGTATATATATATTTGTGTTTGATCCTTCAGTGCTCCTTCAGTGAGGTTCTGGTCCGTTTTCTGCATGCAGGGAATGACGACTCCTTTCAAGCCAAACAAAGCTTTAAAGGTAAACGTGGGGAGTTTCAGAGAAGCTTCACAGTTTCTCCGTGCACTTCTTCATTTATTCCTCGTGTCTTGCAGGTGAAGAGGGAGACGGGCGAGAATGCCCCGGCGCTCAGTGACGATGAGTTGGTGGCCATGTCTGTGCGGGAGCTCAACCAGCACCTGCGTGGGCTGACCAAGGAAGACGTCGTACGGTTGAAGCAGAGGAGGCGGACCCTCAAAAACCGAGGCTACGCCGCTAGCTGTCGCATCAAGCGCGTCACCCAGAAGGAGGAGCTGGAAAGACAAAAGATGGAGTTGCAGCATGAGGTGGAGAAGCTGGCTCGGGAGAACGCCAGCATGAGGTTGGAGCTGGACGCCCTGCGAGCCAAGTACGAAGCCCTGCAGTGTTTTGCCAGAACTGTGACCCGAGGGCCGGTGTCACCGGGGAAGGTGGTCACCACCAGCGTCATCACCATTGTCAAGTCCACCAACCACAACAGCACCAGCCCAACCTCGTTCTCTGCTCCCTCCTAGTGCCTGACAGGACCGGGCTCCTCTGTGTCCCCCCCTGCTCCTCCTTGGTTCTGACCCGCCTGCTCCTGTACTGAGAGGATGCTCGGGAGTTTGTTAGACTGAGGGATGGGCTGTGTTGGCAAAGCTCTCTGTGATTATGCTGCATTCATGGTCCTTCTGTCTCTAACACAATCTACACTGTTCACCCCCCTGTCCCTGACGACCCCCCACCCTCAGCACCGGCAGGTTCAGGCCTCTCTGACCCATGACTGATGGCACAAATGTGCTTTAACTCCACCGTAACATCCATTTAGGATTCAATTCAATTCAGTTTATTCATAAAGCTCCAAATCACAACCAAGTTGTCTCAGGGACTTTACAGGAACATTCACACACTTAGTAAAGTTCTCTATCTAAGGAATCCAGCAGACAAGTTGAATCTTGGCTTCGTCTCAGTCTCCCAACCTGAGCAAGCACGGTGGAGACAGTGGGAAGAAAAACTCCCTTTAACAGGAAGAAACCTCCAGCAGAACCAGCTCAGGACAAGAGACCATCTGCTTTGACCGGCTGGTTGAGAGGACAGGAAGGAGAGACAGACGAACACAGGATGGTAGGTCCAGGTATAGGTCCAGGTATAGGTCCAGATATAGGTCCAGGTATAGGTCCAGATATAGGTCCAGGTATAGGTCCAGGTATAGGTCCAGGTCCAGGTATAGGTCCAGATATAGGTCCAGATATAGGTCCAGGTCCAGGTATAGGTCCAGATATAGGTCCAGGTATAGGTCCAGGTATAGGTCCAGATATAGGTCCAGGTCCAGGTATAGGTCCAGGTATAGGTCCAGATATAGGTCCAGGTCCAGATATAGGTCCAGGTCCAAGTATAGGTCCAGGTATAGGTCCAGGTCCAGGTCCAGATAGGATGCAGATACGCAGCCTAGGACATAAAATCTGAGCGATTTAACGGGACAGTGATTTGTTGAGTCATTGTCAAATTCTATTTTTATATAAATTAACATAAAATATTGAACCGATTGAGCCTTTGAAGCCATGGCCTTAACGTGACGTACATGTGAGCTGCAGTTGGCACACGGAGCTTCATGATCGCTACGTTTAAGTTCAGGGGGATTTAGTGTCTGTTTGCTCTCTGCCTTCAAGAGAGAAACCAGGTTAACGCTCCGTCACGGATGTAAAATGTTTACAAAGAACACCAAATACTTTTACTAGTTTCTTACCTAAAATAGTAAATATGCTTCATTTAACCCAGGGGTGTCCAAATATTTTCATATGTGAGCAAAACTTTTCAAATTAAATGAGTCACGAGCCACCAAAATGTGAAAAAGTTAAATAAATAATAATAATAGTTAAAAGCGTACATATTTTTTGTGATTTTATTTTAAACTCAACGTAAACAACGCGATGTAAACAACGCGATGTAAACAACGCGACGTAAACAACGCGACGTAAACAACGCGACGTAAGCAACGCGACGTAAACAACGCGACGTAAACAACGCGACGTAAACAACGCGACGTAAACAACGCGACGTAAACAACGCGACGTAAACAACGCGACGTAAACAACGCGACGTAAGCAACGCGATGTAAACAACGTGATGCAAACAACACAATGTAAACAACCTGATGTAAACAACGTGATGTAAACAACGTGATGTAAACAACACAATGTAAACGATGCGATGTAAACACAGTGATGCAAACAACACAATGTAAACAACGCGATGTAAACAACGCGATGTAAACAACGCGATGTAAACAACGCGATGTAAACAACACGATGTAAACAACACGATGTAAACAACATGATGCAAACACGATGTAAACAACGCAATGTAAACAACGCAATGTAAACAACGTGATGTAAACAATGCAATGTAAACAACACAATGTAAACGATGCGATGTAAACACCGTGATGCAAACAACACAATGTAAACAACGCAATGTAAACAACACAATGTAAACAACACGATGTAAACAACACGATGTAAACAACATGATGCAAACACGATGTAAACAACGCGATGTAAACAACGCGATGTAAACAACACGATGTAAACAACACGATGTAAACACCGTGATGTAAACAACACGATGTAAACACCGTGATGTAAACAACACGATGTAAACACTGTGATGTAAACAACACGATGTAAACAACGTGATGTAAACAACACGATGTAAACAATATTTTGGAGAAAGAACAAAACAGTAATTCTGGTGGAGAAGGTGCAAGTCGTTGTAATGCAAAACGTTAAAAGCTTCATAAACATGAACCTTTTGTTAATTTATTTTTTACATTTAATTCATTTGACTTTATTGATTTATTGCCAAAGGATTGTATTAAACATAATACTTCTTATTTTGAGATATTATCATTATTTATGTGTTTTGCTGTTAAACATAAAAATTATATATAAAATGACATTAAATGAGTAAAATATTTTTGTACATGTGCATCCATCTGTGAAGCCTCTGGGCCAAAATGACATCATTCTTAAACTGCAAATGTGGGCCGCACAAAATCACTCGTAGGGCCACAAATGGCCCCGGGCCGCACTTTGGACACCCCTGATTGAACCCTTGAAGGTGGTTTCATTCACTCTTTAGAAAGAGGCATTTTAACTTGCGCCATTAGAAGACAAGTTGCAGACGTGACTGGAGAGAGTCGCAGTAAAACCGCGTCGCCCGTTTTCAGCCAACACTTGCACAAAGTTCAGGACTCGTGTCTCGCCTGCAGCTCGTTGCGTTCGGTTCTTTACATCCTAAAATTGATGCACCAGAGAGCAGTTTTAGTTTCATCGTGGCAGAAATGTGTTTCTGGTGGATACAGCTGGCGATATCTCGATATTTAAAAATTATTGAGATATATTTTTTTACGATATGAGATTATATCGCTGTAAATGATTTCCGGTGTGGTTTGAAAATGCTCCTGCTGTCGTGTTTCTCCCACGCGGCCCCTTCTTCTCCCTCCTTGAACACAAACCCAGCCCGTGAGCCGCGCTCCCCCGCAGGAGGAGGGCGGGAGACGTTCAGCACAACACGGGACATGCATGACGAGCAGCTCAGCCGGGCGTTCTGTCTGTCAGAGACGTTTGGATTGAAATTGTTGGACGAGGAGCAGAAGATGCAGATTTCTGTAGACATCGCTGAAAAGGTCAGAACTGATCTTTCACTGTAAGTGGAGCATGAAGCGCGTGAAGCTGCAGCTCCGACAGACTTCAGCCTCCTTCCCTGAAACAAGCCACACGTAGGCGTGCCGTGCCTCACGAGAGGAGCTCTGAGCCGTTGCATCATCAGCACTTTATCATGCCGTTAAAGACGCGGCCCTTAGCGGCTAACAAGACGGCTAACGCTCAACCATGTTGTTCCACAGCCGAGACTGGGACGGCGTGCAGTGACATGATGAAGTGCTCATGTATTCATGTCGCTGCTGCTCCTCTCGTGGTGAGGCCCAGCACGCCTACATGCAGTGGATTATTATTTAATATATGTAAATAAATGTCTAAAAAATATGAATATATGTAAACCGTTTATTTTTTAGACATTTATTTTGTACAGTTAATAAATGTGGCTGTGTGACAACTGGGACAAAGCTTTGACTCAGAAATATATTGTTGTTACTTTATGGAAAGAGAGAACTCTGGAGATATGTATCATACATGGCGCTTTCTGTTCAAAATATGGATATATTGATTTTGGTCCATATGGCTCCGCCCTGCAGTTGGAGAAAGACGGTGTTTGGGAGGTGATTCCAAGTCACAAGTTTCTTTGTTTTATCTAAAGACAAAAGTGATTTGATGCTTTTAAAACTCGAGTCAAATGTAAAGTTTGAACAGACTGAGCAAGTTTATTGTGTCGTAGAAGCACTTGAACTGTAAAGATGCAGTTTAAAGAAGAAGAGACTGAGCAACAGAGCTGAAGCTGCGAGGAGCCATCATCATCCTCATCATCATCATCATGAAATGTTGTGTGACTTCAGCTCAACCTCGTGCAGCTCCACGTGCTCTCAAGTGTCGAGGACTGCAGCACCTCGTGGTTGCTGCTAATCCATATTGGATATCATGGTAATCGGAGCGGCCTTTTATGAACCCGTTGGTCCATGCACTTCCTGTATATTACAGAATCTGATGAAGTCCGTCCGTAAAGAAATCATTCCTGCGGGTGTGGACACGTTGTGCTGGTGTTGGCTGCACACGCACGTCAGACGCACTCTTCTACCACCGAGCTCGTGACAACACTTTCACATAAAACATGAAACGGTGCAGTCTGTCGCTGAACCGTTGACTTTCTGTGATATTTAAATGTTCAGTGAACTTGAAGCTCTTCTCACACACGATCCAGTCCTAACGTGGAGTGACGTCAGTGGACACTGTTCACGTCACGACTTTGTCTTGACTAAAGAGGACACGACTTCTTCCTCGTTCCACAACCGCAACAAAAAGAGACAGTTTGGGGAAGTTTGCTGCTGCTGCTGCTGCCGTCCCACCTGCTGTGATGATTGAAGCGTGTTCTTCCTCTCGCTTGTTATTTTCACCTGATTTCTGCTCATACACAGCCTGCATATACATCTTACATATTCATATTCATTCATTCATATACATCTTACATATTCATATTCATATTCATTCATACATATACATCTTACATATTCATATTCATTCATTCATACATATACATCTTACATATTCATATTCATTCATTCATACATATACATCTTACATATTCTTCTACGTGTCCTTGAATCGGTGGGATTATGGAATCAGTCTTTGACGTCCAAATGTGCCTTTCAAATGACAGAAGTTGAATTGAACAAGTCACTTCATACTTCAGCTCTTTCTATTCAATTAATGATTCCCGTTTGTAGAATTAGACAGAGCTTATTAATTATTAATTACACCATGTTTGTAGAATTAGACAGAGCTTATTAATTATTAATTACACCGTGGTTCCACGCAGTCTGCAGCGAGTCCTTTCAACAGCTCAAAACACAAAGCATCGACTCCTCTGGTGAGAGTTTCCACAGGTGATGATGTGATCCAGCTGCTGTAAGTCCAGATGTGATCATGTGACCCAGCTGCTGTAA
>NC_056512.1:46366593-46374432 GCF_014905685.2 Nematolebias whitei | reverse complement strand
AGTCCAGATGTGATCATGTGACCCAGCTGCTGTAAGTCCAGATGTGACCATGTGACCCAGCTGCTGTAAGTCCAGATGTGATCATGTGATCCAGCTGAGCCCATTAAAGCTTCAAGCACGCACGAGGGAACCGTTCCCTGAAAGTTGCTTTACTTCTTCACATCATTTCAACATTCAGGACGTGCTGCTGTCAAACAACACGTCACTCAGTTGAAGAGCGAGCCGTTGATTTCTACAAGAAACACCTGAATAGAAAGTTTATGGACACGTACAATTCAATATTTCTGTATTGTGCCAAATAAAAGACAAACCTTCTCTCTGGGTGAAATAAATAGTTTCCTTCGCAGCAAAAGCTATTTTGAAAGTAAAGTGAGGAGGCGCTGAACATGAGGTCATGAAGATTTATTCCAGATGTTTTGTTGAACATGTGGCAGCTGTGACGGACGGACTGCTCCAAGACCAATTCAATACATTCATATAAATATGTAAAAAACAACAGATTCTTTGTGCACTCGTCTTGAAGTTGTTTCTGAATCCATGAACTTTCACGTTTGTTCTGCTGCTGTTTCCTGCAGCCGAAGACGAACTTGTTTTGAGCTGAACATGAAATTAACTCGACGCAGAACGGACCTTTGTCTTGTAACGTGCTGAAAATGAAACATAAACTGAGTTTGTATTGTTTTCAACATTTCATTACTCATAAAGTTTATATTTATTATTTTATGATTTGTGTGAGATTATTAAAAAAACACCTAAATTATTTTATTTTACATGTTTTTCTCAATGAACTACACTCGTACAAATAAATCTGTATTTTTCTGCTCTGATTGGAGTAAATTATTCCTTTTAATAATTACTGTAACATCGGTTTTTCCTTTATTAAACTCGCATCGGTTAATACGTTACATATGAGTCGTTTTCCTGTTTTTATTACAACTTCCATCTCGTTCCGTACATTTTTCATGACATTCCCGTCCTGAAAGTTTTAAGCTATTTCAGCAATTAATGTATGAGAAGGTTCAGTTTGTTCAGATGAACGGTGCCAAGACATATTTAGCCTTTTCTGACGTTTTATTCCTCATAGAAAATGAATTTATATCCTTTAGATCCGTTACAACCTTTTACTTCACATCTTGTTCTGCTTCAACTTTTTTCAGCTTCCTTGTGCAAATGCAAACTGTTCCTTTCAGCTACTTTCAGCTCTTTTTACTTTATCAGCTTTTCTTGTTACTAATCTCAGCTTTTTTGGCCAATTTCAGTTTTTTTTTTAGCTAATCACAAATTTTTGTGCTCATTTCTTGCAAATGTGTTCTTTCTGCTTCTAATTTAGGCTTGTTCCATTTGTCAGCTACATTTCAGCAAGTTCCTCAGCAGAAAGCATTCTCACTGCATCTTCAAGGAAATGTCATGTCTCTACATATTTTTATTTTGCATTCAAGCCGAGCAGAATAAACCACTGGGACATTTTTGTACCCAAATGTCAGTTTTAGCAGAAAGACAACCATCGTTGGCACAGAGGGCATAAAAAAGGAAAAGTTTGGATTTATTAGACAGAACTAGTTTTTAAAAAGCCACAGACCTGAAATATCCTGATGCTGCTCAATAATCCAGGTGAAACAGTCACGTCTGCTCCTCTGGACTTTCATAAAACTTGTACACGCATGGAGCTCACGTGACGTGTTGGTGTTCCTCTCCTCTGAATGTTCGGGACTTCACACAATAAATACATTCACAATTTAAACATTTGGAACAAATGCAAAATGTTACAATTAAAACATTTTTCTTCCATGTTTTACAATCTTTGGAATAGTGAAACAACCTTATCACATAAAACTATGTACCATAAAGAATATTTGAAAAGAATTAGAATTGTTAGCGTCTATTAAATAAGCTTTTAGGAAAAGGAATGAGAATATCCCAAAGTGTAGGAGACCAGTTTGATGTCATTTGTCCCAGTTCAGGCGGATACAAAGGATCGTGAGGTGCAGTTTGAATCGTCTGCTTCAAAACTAAAGCGTCTTTGAACAAATCCCGTCATTCGTCAGGAAACCGTGCAGAGGAACGCTCAGCAAATACTTGAAGCAAGCAGATGTGAGAAACGGTCCACGAAGAGCCATTGTCCCCCACGGCTGGCTTCCCTGCCTCCCACCTGGAGCCGCACATTCAGCAAGTCCTCTTTGAAAGCGACGGGACTCGGAGAACACGCTCTTCAGACAGCCGGAGAGGCGCCCTGACGAAACAACACGGTCAGCGGGGACGCAGCTGAAACTCTGGCAGCTTGACGTGAAGCAAAAGCACGGCCTCACATTTCTGTGATGAAGTGAAGATGACGCGTCATTTTCCAGATGTTCACAGCAAGATGGAGACAGATCAGCCCTCGGACTGTTCCACAAGTTAAACTAAGAAAACTAACCGTTAATCTTCATCCACGTGTTCTGCTTAAATTACGGGGCAGAAGCAGGACGTCCATTTTAAATAGTGGGATGATGAATTTTAAACACCTGGATTCAATCCAGCTCTGCGAGATTCTCTAGAAGGTTGAAGATGAAGGTGGAGAGGGGCCGAACAGCTGGATCCTGCTGGACAGACGCCTACAACTCATCATCAGATGTAATCAGCATGATTTTGTCAGACTTCAGGGAGCTCTTGTTGCCGGCGGCCACTTTGGCGTTGGTGCTGGGCTGGGTGACGTCCTGAGTGGACTGCTGGGTGTACTGCTGATACGCTGGGGAGAAGTTGTGGATGGCATCCTGCACCATATCTCCTGGGTTCATGGTTTCCTTCAAACCGCTGGAGATGCTCTGCATCGGGGGGACGATTTCTGCAGAAACACAATCAGCACTTTAACGATCACATGGAGGCGACGCAACACTAAAGAAAACTGTGACTAGGAAACGTGAACATGTTACAACTCACGTGCACATGACACATCACAGAACATGAAACCAGTATGAAAGTCCAGTTGAAGGCCAGTTAATGGTGTAAAAGCTGAGTCAGCATTCACATCATGTTTGTTTAGTTTCTTCTGGACAATTTGTTGCCATCAAACTACTTCCACAACTTGGTGCCTTCATTTTTATACATCAAAGTGTCGGCTTGTTGGGAGTCATGTGACATGACCTCAGACTATTAACTTTTGTATTTTTTTTACTTTATTTACAAAAATTATTCAGTAGAAATGCACCGAGAGCTCGAGTTTCCTCAAAAACATTTTCTAAAATCTACTTCAGCATAAACGCCATTTTTTTTAAAAACTTTTTTAGCTTATTGCTACGTTTAGCTATTCACTACAGATGGTTTTGCTAATTTTAGCTTGTCGCTACTATTTAGCTCATATTAGCCATCAGCTGTGGTTTTGCTACGCTCAGCTTTTAGTTAGTCTCACTACATTTCTCTTAGCTATGGTTTTGCTTATTTTAGCTTGTAGCTATGTTTTTAGCAACCATGTGATCATTTTAGCTTACAGTAACAGTTTGGCTAACTTTAGCTTTTAGCTAAATTTGAGCTAATCTTAGCTTTTAGCTCCTATTTTGTTGGTTTTAGCTTCTGTTCTGATTGTTTGGGCTTAAACAATTATGTTTGAACAAACGTCAGCCGTCATTCAGCACCTGATCACCTGATCACCTTTCACCCCGACTTTTCACAGAATGCAGTTTCTCCAGGTTTTTTTTTGACCGAATATAAAAGAAAAGAAAAAGTTTTTTAAGGTATATTACATGACTGACGAGGACTAAACACTCTTTGCTCCACGATCAGAATTCATGTAAAGTCTTCAGTGACGGTCCAGGAGCACCTGCTGAGAGACGCACCTAAAGGAATCCGAAATTAAAAACGGGACATTTCTGCGTAGACGAGGACGGAAATCAATAAAACAAGTGACTCGTTCCGTGAAGCCACGAGAACAAACCAGTTCAGACTCGTTACTTTATTCAGCTAAGATGAAACCAAAGTACTTCTGTGTGGTTCGCAGTAAACGGAATGTAGAAAAATACAAAACTCATTTCCTTTGAAATGTTCTTGCATAGAGCACAGAAATGAGTAAATTTGCTAAAAAAAAGAGGCCGAAATTGAAAAAAAAGTAGCTGAAATGGTAGAAAGAAGCTTAAATTACCAGAAGGAAGTGGAGAGAGCAGAATTTTGACCATTTACACTGAAAGAATCAGAAATCACACAAAAAAAGAAATGATCTGAAAAACAGCTGAAATTAGCTAAAAACAGCTAAAAAGTAGCTAAAGAGCAGAAATTATTTTAAATTAGCAGAAGGAAAACGAGAGAACACACTTTTTACTGAATTAGGCTGAAAAAAGTTTAAATGAGTGAAAAAATATGGAATTAGCCCAAAAAGTTAAAATTACCATAAAAACTGCTAATTAGTAGCTGAAATAGCAGAAAAAACTAAAACTTGCAAAAACAAGCTGAAACGAGCATAGCAAGCTGAAATTAGCCAAAAGAAGTTAGAAGAAGCACAAAAATGCTGTAATAAGCAGAAACAATCTAAAAGGAGCACAAAACAGCTGAACAAACAGCTGAAATTTGCTGAAAGTAGCTGAAAAAAAACCCATTAAATTTGTACCAGAAAGCTGAAAGAAGTTGAAGCGGGACAAAATGTGAAAGGAGCAGTGAAAGGCTGTAAACACATTAAAGATTTGAAGGATGTAAAATGAGCTCAATTCATTTACTATGAGAAAAAAATGGCAGAAAAGGCTAAATAGTTCAAAAAGCTAAAGTTGTACCAATACCAAAAATAGTCCTGAGAGAGCTGAACGTTCTGATTTTTTCATTCAACCTTTATTTCTACAAGTTAATCCCACTGAGCCTCGAGGACTCTTTTACAACAGAGACCTGGTTCTGATTTGTTGAACGAGAAGTGATGGAATGAGAAAGATGCAGAAAAAGGAGAGAAGAACAACGGATGACAGTGAACGCCTCACGAACATCCACGCCTGCGGACACCTCAGAAAACCTGCACACTTTAATTCATCTTCAAGATTTACTGCTCGCGCTCCTTCCTGACTGAATTTCATCACTTGGTTCAAATATTTGACTCGTTATAGAAAAGAAAACCTTTATTTCTCAATATCAACTTTCCTTCTCTTCATCTGTGCTTTGTTCTTTCGGCTCTTTTCTGAGTGTACTCTGAAAGCTGGGCCGGTCTGCAGTTGCTGGTCACTTCTGGCCCGGAGCAGCTTGTTCCTGACCTGTGACTGACAGCCCATCAATCATCCGTCTCAACGGACCACAACTTCTGAAAGTGTCACACACATCCTGTTTCCATGGCCCTGCCGGCCGCTCGGCTCTAAAACAACTGACAATTAGCACAGGCTGCAATTAGCACTACTGTCGGGATTAAAACCCTAATCCTTAGGAGAACACCTTCAAAGCTTTTCTATAATTACCACCTTCAATACAAGACTTCCTTCCATTTTATCCACTGCCGATCTTGTATGCAGCGTTTCTCACTTTCACACACGGCGCACAGTTTCGATGGTAATTTGCTTTATCTCCTTCTCCCCCGCTCCTCCCCTCAGGGAAAGGGGTTCTAGCTTATAAACCTGCTTCTAATCGAGGCTTGGAGGAGACACAAGTTAAAGTGGAGCTTCTCACGTCGGTGCGATTGCTCTCAGGGAGTCGGCAGCTTGCAGAGAAAATGGGAACACATTTGAATTTGCTTCATTTCTTTTGTGTCGCCCATTTTTTAAATTAGCATAGATGTTGTTTTTTTTAATAAATGTCTCTATTTTTGAGCTTGTTCTTGTTTTGTGCAGCTAACTGAGCTCGCTCCCCATGACTGAAGCCCTCGCTTCAATCGTCCCAGATTCAGTCCACTGCAGCACATCTGGCCCTCTCGCTCTTCTGTCCCAGTCCTCCTCTTAAACCATTAGGCAACAAATCAAGTTGCACACGATCCACAGACCTTAGAGGACGACATCGCTTTCATGTCCAGCACTTTTCATTTGCAAACCGGACTTCAACATCCTGCAAAGACTCACTGCAGCCGCCTTCATCCGTGATTTTCTTCTTTCAATAGTGACGCAAATCTTAAATGGAGCTTGAGCGTAGAACAGCAGCCGGCCTCAACTCCTTCAGTAACCAAGAACTGGTGCAGAACCATCATTACTGGTGCTAACAGACTACACCCTTTCTTTAGATGTCAGCAGTGTAGTGAACTAAGCCTCAGGTCAAAACCTGACCCTGAGGACCTTCATGGGACAGAAACTGTTATTTCATTGATTTGAGTCCAGAAACACAAATTAAGCTCATCCAGAGACTTTCTAAGTGTGGCCTGCACTAATCAATTGAAAGAACACTCTCTTTTTATGTTATCATTACTATTTTACAATGTCTTGATAATCAAAAGTGTGTTTAGTTCAAACCATTTTAAATGTTGAAGTGAACTACTCACTTTAAATCAACTGTGAAACAGTATTAATGATTTTTAATCCTCATTCAAAGTAGAAATCAAGTTAATGTCTGTTACAAAGTAATTATGCATTTTTTGATCTTCTGTCTGAAATGAGAAAGGAGTGATGTCGGTCAAAAGTCGGAGACAGTCGCAAACAAGTTTATTGGAACTAACTGTCATGTTTTTAAACCTCTCAGACAGAAACAGAGAAGCTGGCACCTGTTTCCTCCCACTTCGCCAAAACATTTCTCTGTCTGTTCTTAAACATCTCCGCTGTTTTTCTGACTTGTAGTAACCCTCTTACGTCACTAAAGCCACACCCCTGTTGGTTCTTTCAACCAATCAGGACTCCCAGAAGGGACCGGAACAGAACTCTTTAAATGTCGACACTTCCTAGTTCCAGTCAGTTCTGAGACATGAACCGGAGTTCTGAGAGCAGAAGGAGTTCGGAGTTCCTCTGAGTCTTCTCAGAGTCCTGTTAAGTTCTTCTGGTACTGATGAAGTTCGGCTGGAGTTCCTGTAGGAGCCACGATGCCTCGCTGTGACTCTACCCGGTGAAAACTTCATAACTTCTGAGGAGGTTTGTTCTGTGGAACTAGTTCTCACGACTTCTGCCGAGTCGCAGCCGCCCTGAGGAGACGCTGAAAGGCAGCGTACCAGGGACCTCTTGACCGCCGCGGATTCATCCTCCGCCAAAGGTAAAGAGTCGTCATGAGCTTCACTACCAGTGTACCGCGGGCGAACTGCGCTTCAAAGGAGCGTGTTGTTCTGGTCTACAGACATACATCCTCATCCATCTTTTTCCTCTCCATTTAAACTCCTTCATTTCCCATCTTTAAAACTCTTCTATCTTGCCAGTAATTAATCCAGATATTTTCAGAAATGTCTGTTGTATTTTAGTTGCAAGTGAGAAATCATGGCCGTATGATTCCTCATTGTGAAGCTCATTAATTAAGCTGTGTTATTGCCTTCAATCAGAATAATCAAGTGTACAAGTTGTGATGTTAAATTTTGATTCTGTTAATAAATGACCACATTCATTTTGATGGGTCAAAGAAAATTAACGTCTCATGTCACTGGTTTTTAGACCATCTCACGTCACTGTACTTCTAAACACAATATCTCTCTCACATATCTGTCAAGTAGCTCGAAAAAGAGAGAACCCGTCATTAAATATTGATTGTAGTGGAGCTCCTACGCTAACTAACCCTACATCACTACAGTATTCAAATAAATTTGCAGCTTGCCCCTCGCACAGTGATTGGTGGACATGGGCACCGGCGATCCCCGTGACCCAAAATGGAAGAAGTGGGTATAATGGATGGATGGATGAAATAAATTTGCTTTGATATTTCAATTGGAATTGATTGATTACATATTGTTAATACAGCGGTGGTGGGATGCATCACAAACAATGATGAGTCCAGCTACAGGCA
>NC_056512.1:46364707-46366493 GCF_014905685.2 Nematolebias whitei | reverse complement strand
GTCTCTCATCCAAGAGACTTCCTCAGTCTGAGGTGCTGTTTTCAGCTTCTGTGAAGGTGCTATTTAAGAGACTGAGCTGAAAACAGCACCTCAGACTGAGGAAGTCTCTTGGATGAGAGACGAAACGTTTCTAGATTTTTTTTGCTTTGTTTTGTTTTTTGTTTTTTTGAATGTCCAGAGGACCAGATTGAACTTTTTTGGATATATGTGACAGTGGTTTTCTAAAGTAAACTATGACACCCGAGCACAGCTGGCAGGTAGATGGGAATGCTTCCACAGAACATCCTTTCAACTCATCTGGGATTTGGGGCTGTAGTTGAGATATTATTTGAGCTTTTGAGATGTTAATCAGCTGCTGTTGTTGTAGAAAACTGCCTTGTTGCCATGGTTACGCATCATAACAAATATCCAAAACTAAAAAGTTTCAGTAAAAATCCTTCCAGCTGCACAGCATCTGATACCAGAGGAAACAATCATCCAACAAATGTGATTTACATCCAGAAAAAGAGGAATTAAAGTTTCCAAAAGCAAAATCTCAGAATGAAAGTAGCAGAGCTGCTCCAACATGCAGCCACCTGGAGCAAAGGCAACATTTAGAACAACATCCAAACGTAAAATGTTTGGAATGACTTTGTGTTTCTGTCTACATCAGTAGTTTGTCAGGTTTGAGAGAAAGCTGTGGCTTTCCAACACTTGGTAAAGGCCACTGGAAGACTGGAGCTAAATGTCGGTGTGCTGGTCCAACAGAACTGCAGCTGCGTCACTTTGAACACGTTCAGGACTGTCACTATTGTACAAGGGAGACGGGCGATCAGCTGAGAACACGTCGGCATCATTTAAAGGGTAAGATGCAACGATCAGTCATTTTCCAGCTTCCTGAACAAACTGATCTCACCTGGAACGTCACTTTTCTTCTCCTGATAGACGGTGCAGGTGAAGGCGTACCGCAGGGCAATGGCAGCAAAGAACATTTCAATGCAGATGATGAAGTTCTGCCAGCCGGCTGCGACCGTGCCGGCACCAACTTCTTGTCCATCGATGAAAAGAGCATTGGGAATGACGCCGCATCGCTCCAGGATGGCAAGGACCATTCCTACAATTGCAGCAGTAAATGCAGTTTTCTCTGTTTAGTCATTCAAAAATAAACAAATAAATAAAATAGACGTGCACAATATTGGATTTTTGGACAAATATCCAATATTTTAATATGTTAAAACTTATTTGGCCGATAATCGATACCAATACAGACATTTGTCCCCCAGACCTACTCACAGAGACGTCAGAGCTTTTCCTGCTGTGGAATTAAAACATTATTCTGCATGTTCTGCCAGTTTGGCTGCTTCCAAACGCAGATGCTGGAAATGATGCAACACTTCAACTTGCTTATGTTTAATGTCAAATTCAAAATCCGTGAGTTATTTTGATGGAATGGTCGATGTTTAACTTCATGGCTAATATCGGCCGGTATCGATACCACGCCGATGACATCATGCATCCCTACAATAAAACAATAGGAGGGATGAACTCACCTTGCCAGAAGGACAAGAAGATGACAGACTTAATGGTGAGAAATTTGAGCACTGGTTCGTAGGGTCGCAGCAGGTCGCTGGTGGCGAAGAAGAAGAGGAAGAGCGCGTAGAGAGCCAGGCTCACGGACAAGTTGTAGATGATTGTGATGTACAGGTATCCTCCATTCACACTGCGCAGGACAACAACATCGTTTTACAAACCTCCACCATTCGTTTGCAAACACCATGACATCGTTTGCAAACACCATGACATCGTT
>NC_056512.1:46363220-46364697 GCF_014905685.2 Nematolebias whitei | reverse complement strand
TTGCAAACACCATGACATCATTTGCAAACACCATGACATCGTTTGCACCTCCCACTTTATGGACTTACCAAGAAAATGATTCATAAAAAGAACAGGCACATTTCTACAGTTTACCAGCAGCGCCGTTCTGCCCCATGTTCTCTCCATTAAAGAGAGCTGCTCTGAAGACTCAGCTGTGACTACGCTAATTACTCCCGTGCAGTAAAGTGCACGGTTCACTGAACGTGTACAAGTAAACAATGTGCACGTCATCTTGGCCTCATTGAAGAGCTCAGAGAAAGAGGTGAAGATGGCTCTTTTTCACTTTGTTCTCAAAGTAAAGAAAGAACCGAGACGGTTCTTGAGGGTTTCACAAAGCTCAGCGCGACGCCCTCGTTCAGGACGCTTCCATTTGAAACGAGTGTTGCCACAGCTCACTCTTCAGACACACACAGCTGGAGAAGCACAAGAAAACTATTCAAGCAGATTCTTAGAGCGGCACATTTCACCACCTGGATTATAAGCCAACAACAATTTGACAAGTACTTGAACTGTGAGCATGCATCAGGATATTTTAACTCTCCTTACTCCCCTGAGACTCTTGCACGGTTCTCTCAAGTTGTAAAATGCAGTTTAATTACACTAAGTGTGCAACTTATCCCCACCATTTAAACCAGTTCAACTAAAAATTGTTAAATGAAGTAGAGCCACTCATCTCACAGGACAGTTCTTTGTCAAGCATAACATAGAAGAATACAAACTTTTAAAGGAAAAGACTATTATTCAGATGAAAAGCAGCAGTCCAACATAAGAATAAATTCACTTATCATTATAATGATATAGTTAGTTATAGTTATAGTTAGTTTCAAAAATGCCAAGAAGCTGTTAAACTTGTGAAAAGCAGAACAACCCACAGCTGCAGGGTCCAAACCATAATTTATACTTTATTTGAAACATTTTCATTAAGTCTCCTGTGAAAGGAGACTTGATGTTTCCACGTGCACCTGAACAGCAAGCGAACCCCCTGGGAACGACACGCACGAGTCAAATACACAGAGTGAAATGTAAAAAAACAGAACTCACTTAAAATCTCCGTCATGATATTTGCCAAAGGCCTGGAGGATGATGGTGATGACGGCCATGATGGGTTTGACGGCGCAGAACTGGAGAGTGGCCTGGAGGGTACACGACATCCACAGTGAGACACCGAGTGACAAGAAGACGACGCCACAGAGACGGACGAGGACAGTTTGTAAAAGAAGGAGATGGAACAAGACAACAGGAGTTGATGAGCATGCATCAGGACAACAGGACGCTCCGTTTTACAATTAGGCTGCTTCAGAGTTCCAGTTAACGAGTTTCACTTTCTGTCACACAAACACACGTTGCTCAACCAAAACGCTGCTCTGCATGAAGTCGAGCAGCCAGACACACACGCGACATCATTTTATTAATACAAGGACAACAAGAACAATAAATAATGATAAAATAATAAAAA